>NC_081408.1:417429388-417748554 GCF_030272615.1 Cryptomeria japonica | reverse complement strand
CAATGAATCCTAGGAGCTTCCTGGAGGTTACTCCAAAGACACATTTCTTAGGGTTTAATCTTACTTTGTACTTTTCCAACCGATCAAAGATGACTGAAAGTATGTCCAAATGTGTATCATCAACATAATCTTCCACAGTTATGTGCATGAGATCATGAAAAATAGTGGTCATAGCTCTTTGATATGTAGCACCTGCATTTTTTAGCCCAAAGGGCATGACATTCCAACAGAAAGTTCCCCATGGACAAGTAAATGATGTTTTGTGTTGATCCTCGGGTGCGATTCTGATTTGATTATAACCAGAAAATCCATCCATTAAAGATAACATTTCGTGACCTACTGTGAGATCAACGATCAAGTCAATATTTGGTAATGGGAAGTCATCTTTCGGACAAGCTTTGTTGATGTCTCTGAAATCTGTGCAAATTCTGATGCTGCGATCTGGTTTACTGATAGGTACCAAGTCAGAGATCCATTCTGGATAATCAATTGGGCGAATGAATCCGACATCCAATAATTTCTCCAGCTCTGCTTTGACTAGTAATGCCACTTGTGGATGCATTTTCCTTAATTTCTGTTTCACTGGCTTTGCCCCCGGTTTGACTGTCAAATGATGCATTACCAAATCCGGATCCAGTCCAGGCATATCAGCGTATGACCATGCAAAGTTGATTTGTCGTTCTTTGAAGAAGCTTATGAATTTTGATCTTTCGGACTCTGTTAATGATTGAGCCAGGAATATGTTGTGTGGAACCTCTTCTGTACCAATGTTTGTTTTGATAGTCTCCTCTACCAACATGGATGATTTTCCCTCATATGATGCTGGGAGAATGTCGAGCCTTCCATCTTCGGGTGCCTCAGAGAGGTTTTCGCCCTCAGATACCTCCTTTCTTTTTACTTTTTTGGGATCAGATAGCGCCATAGTGTGGTTTTCACCATAAGACCCTTGATTTGTTCTTATTTTCACATTTTTGCGACTGGAAGGTCCAACACCCTCACCAAAATATGCCATGTTGTTGAGTTCTATGGTGTATCCTGCTTTGTGGTCCCCAGGGGGAAGATCATCTCGTATGCCAAGATAGTCAATAACAGCTTCATCATTTTGAAATGTGTCAAATTGTGCTGGTCCTTTATAATCCCAGTCAATGAGTTGGTGGTGAACAAGGGGAAGGCCTTTAATGTTTTCGGAGTTTGCGGGGCTAAGAGTGAAGATATGGTTATATTCAGGTATATTGAGGCAATCATCGAGGTCATCGATGGCACTCTCCTCATCAGTTTCGATCGCAAGCGAATTCAAATTGTCATCACTAGTAGCACCTTCCGGGACAGGTGTCCTCATCCTATGTGATTTCGACCTAGAACCTTGAGACAAAGACTGTGCGGAATCCTTATGGGTTGTTTCTTGACCAACTCTGAACTTTTAATAAAATTCCTCTTCTTCTGTGGGTTCATTTGGCTCTCTGAATGTCTCGGTAAGCTCATAGTCACTGGAGGATTTGTCTGAACCCCATTCCCATTCGTTGGAATCTGTGGAATAGTAACCTTCTTGTTGAACTTTGGAAACTTTGATTTGTGATGCCTCTTCTGTCCTTTTAGTATGGATCTTGGAAGTCAGAAAACCAAGTCCCTTTGAGCGTTCTCTTCTTATAGTCAATTCAGGTTGTAGGGGTTCCATGACGCCTTCTTTTCGTAACCCAAGAGGGCTTTTTCCATCATACCCGAATTTTTGTAGAATCTTGAAGCCTTTGCCATATTTCTCATAGGGTATATTGATCTGATCTTGTGTGTCATCTTCAATGTCTTTGTAGAGCATTTTGTATAAATCTTCTTCTTCTAGTTCGCCCCATCTTTGAAAGGTAGTAGGATCCCATTTGAGTGTCATGATGGATATTTGCTTGTTAGGATGTGGCCTTCCATATTCTTTTGGAGAGCTCATGACTTGTCGTAAATACATGGTCTGATTTAAAGTGTATTCTCCCATGCCTTTGTCTTGAAATTTGCCTTTAAGTTCACCTTGTTTTGATGTCGAAGGTTTCAATGACTCGGGGTCAATGTATGCCGAAGAAGGAACAACTTCATGATTACTGGGAATGATGGTCTCCGTATGTGATCTCAGGTTATTGCAATATATGAACGGATTAGGATCACCGTTGACTGTTACCTCGACTCCATTATGAGGAAACTTAATGCATTGGTGATATGTCGATGGGACTGCCCTCATTTCATGAATCCAAGGACGTCCTAGCAATATACTATAAGTGAGATCTAAATCTAGGACCTGACAAACCACATCCTTTGTAACTGGCCCAATTCTTAGAAGTAAGGTGACCGTGCCCTTGCATGAGCGTTCTTCATCATCGTATGCCTTGATGGTGATTTGATTTTTTGAATTCACAGCTTTATCGGAATATCCCAATTGTTTAATAGTGCTCAATGTACAAATGTTTAGACCTGCTCCTCCATCTATCAGGACTCGCTTTATTCGATGCTTGTGTATGAAGGCTTCAATATGTAATGGTGCATTATGTGGCTGACTTATGGAGGCGTCATCAGCTTCTGTGAATGTAAGGGAATGTGGAATGGAAAGGTATCCCACCATGGCTTGAAACTGGTCCACGTTCAGATCAGTAGGAATGGCGGTGTCTCTCAAGATTTTGTCAAGAATAGCTTTATGAGCGGGGGATATGCGTAAGAGCTCAAGGATGGAGATGAGTGCGGGTGTCTTCCCTAACTGTTCTACAAGGTCGTACTCAGGTTTGGTAGATGAAGAAGCGGTGTTTTTATTTGAAGCACCTGGCAAAGTAATTTTACCTCGACGAGTTGTAACATGACATTCAGAGGTAGGTTCAGAAAAAGATCCAACAACTCTTAGGACAATCTTGGGTCGCTGAGGAGGGTTCTCAGGGTTTTTGTTCTTGATGGTAATAGTAGAGATATGATTTTCCATTGAGATGTGATTGATAGTTGAATCATAGTTGTAAGGTGCTCTAGTATAGTTGGCTTGATCATCTGTGACTTTGGCTTTTCCCTTGTCATGCTTTGGGAATGGTTCCTTAAACATCTCATGTTCTTGATTGGATGAATGTCCCTCAATCTCAATGTCACCTCTATCAATGGGATCTTGCACAATGTTCTTCAGTCGATGGCAATTTCCTGTCTTATGACCCTTGCTCTTATGAAACTCACAATACTCATCATCATTCCACCAATTTGGTTTGAACTTTGGTTCATATGGAGGAAAATCTGGAACTGCGATCACTTTGTTTGCCACTAGCTTTTTGAAGACCGATTCAAGTGGTTCTCCCAATGGGGTGTACTTCCTTCGTGATCTAGAAGTTGTTTGAGTATTCACTTGATTGTTTGTAGAACTTGATCCTGAAAAGATGAATTTGGGTCTCACTGTATTGGCATCAACAACACCATCGTTGACTTTGTTCTTGTTTTTATTCCAAAATCTTGGCTTGTCTTTTCCTTTAAAGTCATCTTTGTTTTCCTTGAATAGCTTGATGACTCCTTGTTCAATTAAGACCTTTTCTGTTGCTAAGCCCTTTTCAATAACATCCTTGAAGGTGGACAAACAAGCTTTCCTTAGATCATAGCCAATATCCTTGTTAACGTTTTGAGTGAACATTTCTACCATTTGTTTCTGTGGAATTTCACAAGAGCATCTGCTGGCTAGAGTTCTCCATCTTTGTAAAAATGACGCAAAAGATTCTCCCTCTTTTTTCTTGGTGTTGCACAAAGTAGTGACTGATATGTCTGTTTCTATGTTGTAGGAGAAATGCTGAATAAATGCCTCTGCTAAGTCACCCCATGACTTAATACCAGGCGGTAATTGAGAGAACCATTCCATAGCTTGATCGCCTAAGCTTTGCGGGAACAACCTCATCAAATATGTTTCTTCTGCAGCTACCTCAATGCAGGCTATAAAAAATTGTTGTATGTGTGCCTTGGAGTCTCCCTTTCCTCTCTACTTGTCAAATTTTGGCGTCACAAAGTGTGCCAAAAATGGAGGCATTGGAATGCTCTTATCAAATGGATAAGGACATATGTCTCTCATAGTGTATGTTGGTTTTGGTGTACTCATGTCCTCCATTTTCTTTTGTAGATCTCTGATTTGTTGCTCCAAATTATTCTTAGGTGGAGATCGATTTCTTGTAGCATAGCCCATGTTTGAGACACCAATTTGAGGAGGAGCTTGTTGCATGTATAGATGATATTGATCATAGACATGTTCATATGGAGGAGGTCTATATTGATACGGCACATAGGGAGCACTTGGCATAGCTTCATGTTGAGGAACCCCATATCTATTTTGTGCATGTATACCATATTCTATAGGCACGTCGGGTTCTATTGTGTTGCCCCCAAATTTGACATGAGGTTTCCTTATGTCCAAATTTTGAGCATGCCTTTGAGTGTCCAATTGTTTTGATTGATCCATAGCTTGAGCATGTGATTGAGCATATCTATCTGCATAAGGCTTTCATAATGGTCTTCGAAGGTAAGTATCATATGTTTGACCATGTGTATGTGGGACTTCTGGTTTTTGAAGCAAAGCTGATGGTGATTCAGGTACCATATGCGGTCCTCTATTTCCTCCACTATTGGGTCTCCTTTGATCCATGTTGGAGTGAGTTTGTTGTGAGGGTCGGTTTTCCATAAGTTGAGACATGTCAAAGTCATGAGGTATTTTAGCTCCACTTTGTGCCATCATGTGTAAGAAGTATTGTCTATCCCTCTTCATTATCTCTTCAACCAATCTATTGAAATGAGGATTCATTATGGATTCCTCTATATCTGCTGATTGTATTGAAAAGTTGTCCACATTGTCATTGTGTGTAGCCTTGTTGTTTGTAGTGTCTGCATTTTCCACATTTGGAATGTTTCTATAAACATCCATGTCAGGCAATGTAGTGTGCTCAGGATTGAAAAATAAATCATTGTCATACTCATAAGAACTCATGTTTGCGGACTCTTGAGCTTCTTTAGCTTTTCTCCTAGATTTTTGAAGACAGGTTTCAACCATGAACTAGGTGTTTGACCAAGATGTGTGAGACTAGATGAAAAATGGAAAGAGTATGGAAGACCAAGAGTTGGATGGAGTGTAAATGAATCTGAAGTGTACTTGCAATGTCCAAAGTGTAAGACCAAGTATGTATGTAGTAGAGTAGGTGTGACTTCCAAAGAGAGGATAGTTTCTCTTGATGAGGTAAGCTGACCTTGACCCTAAGTAAGACCAAATGAGACCCAAAGGTAAGAAACCTTGATGAGGGACCACTTAGCAAAGTGTAGTTGTATGTAGTATGTTGACAAAGTATGATGAGGACAAGCAAGTGACCTTTTGACTCAAGTTTAGACAAGTATGAATGTAAAATGAGATGTGAAGCAATGATGGACTGTATGAGACCCAGAGACAGGTTGAATGCTAGATGAAACCTGAAGAAACAACCTAGGAAGCTCAAGTATTCCGAAACTGATTTCTCTTGTTTGCTCGACTGTGAAAATTTTCAATCCTGGACACAGACGCTTCTGTATACTTCACAGACGCGATTTCCAGACACAGACGTGTCTCTGTTCGACACAGATGCTTCTAAACACACAGACGCTATTATGCCCTTCACAAACGTGCTTAGATGACTCAGACGCGGTTAAAACAGACACAGACGCGTTTCTGTAAACTTCGTGCAATTTTTCCAATCTGTGAAGTTGTTTTTTGCTGTGACCAAATCCGACTGTGTGACTGTTTTTCGTGACAAGAGGACACAATGTTGATGAGGACTCAATGTTTGCAAATGTTTAGACTCCAAAAGTGTGTTGTTTGATGTAAAATGTTTTGCATACACTTGAAGACACAAAAGACATAATGTTTTGTTGTTTGGTCTTGAATGTTTTGAATGTTTAACATAAGTCAAGCACAATTCTTATGGCTGGCCAAGACAATAGTTGTTGATCCCACATAGGGTTTTACCCCCGAGGCTACGCTATTCAGAGCGGATACTTAGATGCTTGACCTCACTGGCTCCACCCTCGGCACTCACTTCTTGGGTCAGCCAAGCATCAGTCCCCATGAAAACTCCCCATGGCGAACTTTGTATCTCTACTAAGAACCGTATGTGTGTGGGCCGCTACCAGAGGTCCGACCTCCTGCCCCAACAACTAGAAGGATTTGGGCCTCTAAAACAAAATGGTGCTAGTAAGGGCATCCGCTCGTGTGGCCATACATGCGGCACTTTCAGCTCTGTAAATACAGAAGGCTCCCAGCCGGTAGGGGTTACGCCCTACAAATGATCAAATAAATTTGATCAAATGGGTTTATGGGGAGACATAGTGTCGGTATGAACTAATCAGCACACGTTATCCATAGTTTTCACCATGAATACATTTGATTATAGTGGTTCGGATGAGGTGGGTTTTCCTCGCTACCACTTGGGTCGTTCTCTTCTCACTAGTCGTCCTAATGACCACACGGGAAGACAGGCCCTTTAAAGATTAAACAAAAAAAGCCTATTGCTCAAGACACAAAAGACAATGATTCAATTTTAGTGCACCAATGGAAGTGTTTGCTAATCTATGAAAACAAGGCACACAACAAAATTTCAAAACCCTAGCCAAGGACCTGCAACAAAATTTGTTAGTGGTTTGGATTGTTTCAAATGATCACCCCTTTCTGCAAGCACACAAGTTAGGTAAATTTTAGAAACCCAAAAGACTTTGTGAAAGAGGGGCCTTCAACCAAAACGTTTTAGCTTCCAAGGCGAGCTGCACAAACTTAGTTAGCTAGATCTGAAAGGGTTAGTCCAAAAATAAACCAGATCTGAAACCCTAAGTACGAAATCTGAAAATCGAATCAATGAAAATTTGAAAATTCTGAAACATTCAAAACACAGACGCTGTTACCTACGACGCAGACGCGTCTGTATGACACAGACGTGGTTCTGTGACTCACAGATGCGGTCAAAAATCACAGACGCCCCTCTATGACACAGACGCGATCAGAAACAACACAGACGTGCTTATAAAACACAGACGCTCCTGTCTGAGACCTGCAAAATAAAACTTGTCAAAAACACAGACGCGACTCCAGTATCCGCAGACGCTCCTAAAAATCAGAGACACGATCCGAAAGTTCGCAGACGCGGAAAAACCTAAAATGTCGTCGAAAAATGTCCGATCTGCAACTTCAAAAACGCAAAATCTGCAACAAAAAAGGTTAAATGCAAAGGGACAAGTGTCCCACCGGGCGTGCCAAAATGTGTATGGTGAAAATGGATAACAATAATAACAATATTGAAAGGCTAAATGAATTCAACCACAAAACCCTAGCCTAACAATCAACAAAGATCCACCATAACATATGAAGATTACCGAAGACAATGCAAATCACAAGAAATCACAAAGATTATACCATCACATGTCCAATAGGGTTTTGATCTCCATTCTTCCTATCTCCATTGATCTTGCTTGATATATTTGCTCTCAGATTTTATGTGCACAAGAGCTCAACAAAGAACGGAATGTGGTTGCAAGTAGGATCGTAGTGTAGTCAAGTCCTCCAAATTGTCGATTAGGTCATTAGAATGCTTGATTAGGGTTGATAATGAAGGAAGCATCTCCTTATATAGAAGACACTATATGAAATGGAGGGATAAGATTGAGAGGTGTAAAAAGAGGTCGGCTATGATTAGAGGGTAGGTAGAAGAAATAGTAAAATAATGAAAGGGGTAGGTAGTGTATGAATTAAGAGATGAATGACATGTGTCATGTGTAGAAAAGGCTAATGAATTAATTAAATAAATAAAGATTTATTTAATTAATAGAAGAAGTGGGATAATTAAATAAATAAGATATTTTTTAATTTAGGAAAAGGATAATTTAAATAAATAAATGTATTTATTTAAATGAGAAATAAGGCTAGAAGAGGATAAATGAATTAATTAAATAAATAAGGATTTATTTAATTAATAGAAGAATTAGGCTTAAATAATTAAATAAATAAAATATTTATTTAATTAGACATGACAATTTTAGGTGTCTACAATCGACTTCTCAGCAACCATCTAGACGTGCTCAGACAGAGAGTGGCAGTATCATGGGGCCACGACGTAGAGACCTAGATCCAGGGGCAAGACCATCTAGTGGTGTAGGTACAAGAGCTCAGAGACCCACAACCTCTGGTGGTAGTGCCACTTGATGTATTAAGACTTGATTTTATACTTTGTTATATCATTTGGGACTTATACACTTTTAGATTCAGATATCATTGTATACTTGGACATTTTATGATTCATGATATGCAGGCTGACTTTCATGAACTCTATATGTGGTTCCTATTTGACTTACATGCTTATTATGATGATAATCTTTGATGATCTATATGCTTTTACTTCTTATGACCAATATTATGATGATGATATTATGATATTCCATGTTACAATGATTCCTATATGCAAAATTATGATGTGTGTCTACCATGATGTTATCTGCAGTGATTTAGAAATGTTGCCTATTATGCACACTTATGATGAATGTATCATTCTTATATGTTGTTTTTCATGTTTTATTGATGAAATGCTTATAATGATGAGATGCATATGTGATTTGATTTATTATATAATGATGGTGTACTATGAAATGCATATATATATATATATATATATATATATTGTAGACGTATAAAAATGACCATATTCCTAAATGAATAGTTAATGTTCATTTTATTCTCATTCCTCTATTTTAGTTAAATCTAATTTAATTAAATCACCCACATTCTTCTATTTAATTAAATAAATTATTCAATTTATTTATTTAAATTCACTTAAGTCCTTTATGTCATTTAATTGAATAAATCATTTTATTTAATTAAATCCCTTCTCTCTACTTTTTAATTAAAATTACATTTAAATAAATAGTTCACCCCAATTAAATAAATCTAATTTATTTAAATCCCCAATTTACAACCAAATTGAAATAAAGCAATTTATTTTAATTCATCCTATTTATCCCTCATCCACTTGCATTTTCCTACATCTCCCACTTGCCTCCTAAACCCCCCTTCTAAATTCTTCTAGAACCCATCTAATCCTAATCAATTAACCTAAACCCTTCAATTATCCCCTTTCCCTAAATTTGAGGAGGTCACTTCTCAAATTTGGAGTAAAGTCTTCAAAAGACATTAAAGCCTTTATTCCTTCAACAAGCTAACTTATTGAATACCCCCAAATTTGGAAGGACTCTTACAAATTTGTCCCCAAAGTCTTCAAACCATTAATGGTTAACTAACCCTTAGTGGCATGGTTAGAGACTTTTTGACTAAACCAACCCTCTTCTAACCCAGGGGTCTCATCAAGCATTAATTGCTTTGACCATGGTTATTCCTTTAACCCTTGCACAAGAGTTTACCCCTTGGGTAAAAGCTTTATCCATTGGATAACCCTAACCTAACCTTAACCCTAACTTTCTAAGGTAACCATGAGGTCTTCTCAATCATTTAATGCTTCTTACCTCTCCTCTCAAGCGGTCTTATGTTGATAATTGTCACCATTTCATTGGTGGAAATTGTAAACATGGATTGATAACTTTCAATCCTGACCCTTGATTAACTCCTCCAATCTTGACCATCCATTGGCCTATTTTCCCTATAAATAGAGCCCTCATTTCTCCATTTTCATAGATCTAAGCTTTTAGTATCACACTTATACTCAATTTTAGCATACATCTAGCCTCTATATGTAATAGGAATTAATCTAATAAGCATTTTAGAGCATTTCTATTATCATTAGATTAAATCATATAATTAGTATATCATGTTAGGATAGTATTGCTACTAACCTTGTCAACTTATAATCTAGTTTAACTCATTTGTAGAATCATGCATAAATAGGATGCATTCATGTTAAAATCAATCTAAAGCATCCCTCATTCTTGCATTCATCATCCCTAAGTCACTTTGCTCAGTGATCTGAGAGAAAAGGCATTGGCTTGAGGGACCTTGTGAGATAGAGAACCATGGAACCCACCTTGGGAAGTTGAGCTATCCTTCATAGCTCCATAACTTGCACCAAGAAGTCCCATGGGTGTGTAGACAAGCCCTTTGAACATTTTCACATATTAAGTTTCATTGAACCGCTTTTCCCGCATACATTTCTGGCGCCCACTATGGGGCATAACCCCATTAATCAAATCGGTTTTTCAATCTAACCACTTTTGCAGGTACGCGGGAAACAAGAATCAACATATGGGGAACATCCCTTAGTGCATCGGGTTAACATTATAGTGCATCTAGTATATTGTTCGACGCATGGAACTCATTTCCTAGCGCGTACAAACCATCCCTTAGCGCATAGAGTTTTTAACATTTTCCTGTAGGTCTCGGTGTGGGAACTTCACAGAGCAGTGCATTCGAAAAACATCTCAGTGCATCGGGTCTATCCGATAGCGCATCCCTGTTATCCTGTAGCGCATACAGTCTTTTCTGTAGTGCATCACAGACAAAAGGCAAAAATTAAATTGTAACCAAGATTAAATTTAGACTTGTAGAAGTCCTCAAAAGCCAAGGCTTTTCTAACTGTTTTGATTGATATTTTACAGGATTTCTGACAGTTTCTTGCAGGTTGGAGGTCATTTTTATTTTAAGAGTTACAATAGTTTGAATTTTTTTTACTAACTTAGCTAAGTTAGTTTAAAATTAGAAGTATTTTAATTCTTGTTTAAATAAAATTGAACTCATCTTTATTTTGGGCAAGTAACTAGAACAACAAAAACATCTTTCTTGCTTTCTTAGGAGAAAAATTTTCATTTTTGGGCTCTAAAAAGAACAAGACAATCTTTCTATTTTACCAAACAAAAGAGCTTTAAAAAGAACTTCACCATCCTTTGGTGCATAAAAGGATGAACTTCAATCTTTGCAAAGTAAAAGAATCACATTTGTCTAATTCATTCAAAGTTAAAGAGGGAAGTTCTTCCCCCTTTGTTGATTTTATTTTGTTGACGCCACATCGAAATTTTGCTTTGTTGACCAGGTTCATTTACTAGATCAGAAAATTATTGCTTTGAAGGGATAAAATGAACACCATGTTTTTGTGGAGCAACATCTCCATATAATTTTACCAAATCATTGCAATAAAAAGTTAAAAGAAACACTTGTTTTCTTTGCTACGAAAGTGGAAGGAATATGCTCTCCCCTTAACTAGGTGATCAAAAAGCCAAACCACTCTTGTGCTTTCAGTGTTTATTGCATCAAATCCTTTAGCAAGCTTGCCTTCTCGAGGGGTTGAAAAAATCTTAAAGCCATTATTTGGTTGGTGTGAAGGGAACGACCTAAGTGGGAAATGGCTTTGACGCCAAGTGTTCCAACCCACTATAATCAAAAGTGGAAAGTGATGAAAGTCCTTTTCAATATTTGTGTGCAACGATTAGCCTTCCCCTAGTATCCTTAAGATACGTAAAGCCTTTGTTCTAAAGTTTGGGAATCCTCCTGAGGGATTTTATCACTTACGGTCGAACGGGAAGCCTGATTATGAACTTTAGCATAGAAACTTTAAGCTCAGTCAGTATCCAAACATTTGTAATATCATAGTGCAAGGGTGAGGAAGAATCCACCCCCAAGATCGCTCACCATATATCTCCCAAGATAACTACTCAATTGTGAAGCAATTCACTTTGGGTTAATTTCTGGCAAAAGGCAAAAAAAATGGGCGCCCCCTAGGGGGTGATAAGGTTGTTTGAGCTGATGGAGTATCGAGACTAGTGGGCTATGGTATTACTTATGACCCTTGAATAAAGAGTCTGACTGATTTGTATTTCATTGTATCTGAAACCTGTTAAAACATTAGGGATTTGAACACATCCTTGTAGAACATAGACTCATTGTTTAGACTAAGCAAAATGGTTACCTCTTTTGTGTCATGCTTTCATTTATTACTTTAGAAAATCATCCATCATCGTTAAAGAAAAAGTTCAAAAAATGCAGAAAAACCACCAAGTCAAACTATCAGGGCAGTCTAGCACGTAAGAGCAACCTCTTAGCACGTGGAAACCATCCTTTAGTGCACTCAAACTTCAATTTAGTGCATTCAATATGAACTTTAGTGCATCATCAAAATAAAAAACTAGCAGTTTAAACTTAGCGCTTTCTGGAAACATTCTGGTGTGTTGAAGCAACAGCTTAGCATGTGGGGATCAAGAATTAGCGCGTCGAGACCAGCAGTTAATGCATTGGCAGCCCATATTAACGCATAACCTTCTAGACTAGAACAAATTCAAAACAACGAGTTAGCGCATCACAGAGGGCAGCTTAGCGCATATTGGGTTTCTAGCTTAGCGCATAACAGAAACTAAGAAAACAGGGGGCAAAATAGAAGCAATTTTTGAAAAATCTGAAAACAATTTATGAAGCTTTCTTTCCTTAGCTTGAACTTCATCAAATAGAAAATCAAAACAGAGTATCGAAAACTATTCCCAAGGCAAGTTCTCCGTAAAACAAAGTTGTCAAAATCTGAAAACTAGTCGCAAGATAAAGCACATCTCTCCTATCAAAATCAGGAAACATCATCACACGTATCAAACGGTCCTTCAATCAAACAGATTTTCATCCAAAACATACTTGTTTTAAACTCCAAGTTGTCAAATCAAGTTTCCATATCGGGAAAACTCCTATTCCATATCATTTGACACGCTTTGTCATGAGGGGGCATCTAAACCTTCATTTGATAAAGTAAAACTTGAGTTTCCAAACAAGCTAACTAAATCCAAAACAAATAAAAGGAAACCATTGATTGTTTGTGCATGACTAATCCTCATATTCTGAAAAGAATGAGTATTTATCATAACACTAAGTTAAGGAAACAACAACCCAGTTCTCTTAAACTTGCCAAAAGGAATAAATTTTTATACATCAATCGCAAACTCTTCAAATCTCATTGAACATTCCTTCATCATATGTGCTTGTATCTTCAAGACAAAACAAACAAATTTGACAAGGAACCATTGAGGAGTAGAGCATTTTGTCAAAAATCATCATTCAGTCAACGCCTAAATCAAGGAGGAAAGATCAATCCGGCCTTATTCCCCAAAGTGTGCATCACTCACAATATACCTCGATTTGAACCACCAACCCCTGAGCAAAACATTGAAGAGGAGTTCGTTCCCTTTGTCACAAAAAGTTTCTACTAGATGTCAATTGTTACTTGCTCTCAACAAAACAAACAAAGCGAAACACAACCAGAGTCCAGCATGGATCGAAGATTATCAAATCCTTTCGAATGTCCAAATCTAGAAGACACCAAAAATTTTGAGGAACTCCTCCAAGAGTGTCAAGAAAGTGTTTCATTTCAATAACTTGTGGAAAGACTCATGGAAAACGACAAGGAAAAATACCTACTTATGCTCACAAGCAAAGGAGTTAAACTCCCCGAAGACTTTGATACTGATATATTTAGAACAAGGTCTCAACATTATGCTTATCAAGAATGACAAAGAGAGGAGAAATTATGTGACCATGAGAAAAACATATCGGAGCAAAACATACCTGAGCAAAACTTACCTGAGCAGAATTTACCCGAGCAAAACATCCCTGACCAAAACATACCACTGCACACACCATTCCAAACTAGAAACAATGCGAGGGAAGAACTCTTCCCTTGGAAAAATAATGCGTCTTTGATTGCTCTCACTCAACAAATGCAAATGTTGCAAAGACAAATGCAAGACATGTAACAAGGGACAACAGTACGGTATACCTTGAATGAAATTTGTCCTTATACTTTTGACAGGCGGTTAAACATGGTACATTTTCCCCCAGATTCAAACGTTCCCAAATTTGACAAATATGATGGGAAAAGAGATCCCCGCGATCATGTTCGGGAATTTTGTACCATGAGCCTAGAATTTGCCCATGATGACACCTATTTGATGAGGTTATTCCCAAGAAGCTTGGGAGGACAAACAATGGAATGGTTATCCAAAATCACACCTCCTGTCAGATCCTGCGATGAGTTAGTCAACAAATTCATAACTCAATATTCCTACAACATTCAACATGCCATCACCATGCTAGATGTCTGCAATACCAAACAAAAGAACAACGAAACATTCATGGTGTTACTTCAATGTTGGCGATGGATTGTCTCAAGATATCCTCGAGATGTGCCTGAGAAGGAAAAGATGGAAATTTTCATCGACAATTTAAATAACGAGATGAGTTATAGACTCAAACTCCAATGCATACCATCTTTTTCTAAATTGATTGAGAATGGCATCCAAGTAGAAGAGGCATGTGTCAAGAAAGGAACATTGAAATTTTTCAAAGAAGGGACAAATTCATCCAACTACAACAACCAAAACAATAACAACTTAGACAAATCCAGGTTCTGGACCCGAAACAAAAACACTGGAAACGAAGGAGGAAATGATCCTAATGATACGAAGTCCAAACAACCAGTGTTAGCTTTATCAGGAAATCCTCAAACTACAAAGAATCCAAAAGGTGCTAACCAAGGTACTAACACTTATGCACCGACTACCAATCAAGATCATCTCAACACAAACAACACAAACAATACTTAAAGCAATAACACCAATTAAGGACATAATACAAACTCACGAGGTAACAACAAAAAATTTCCAAAACGCATCTACACACCACTAGGGCAATCACTGGAGTCAGTATTCAGAGAACTCTTGGCAAACAAAATTATCTCCTTACCAGCAATCAACAACTTTGAACCACAAATCAAACCACCCTGGTGGAATGATTCACACTTTTATGATTTTCATAGAAACAAAGGTCATCAAACAAATGATTGCATGAGACTGAAAAACATTGTTCAAGACATGATTGATAGAGGCGATTTAATAGTTGATGGTCTCAAAACAAATGGTGATCATGGAGCATTTAAGAATCCTCTTCCAAACTACAACAAGGATGGAGCCTCAACCTCAAACGATACATGTGGAGCTCAGATCAATCACATATACAATAACACCATCAATCATATATCAGTTGAGGACAATCAAGTAAATGTCATCACAATCAAAGACAAGCGTGAACATGAATCTGTCAATGTAACCACCAGAGCTCAAAAATATGTCTTGAAGGGACATACATCAACAACAAACACCATACCCAAGATTCAATATGATCTATTCATTCAACTGCGCAAAAATCCTGCTCAAATATCTATATTGGAGTTGCTAAAACTTTCGCCAAAACACAAAGACATCTTGGAACAAGCCCTATTGGAAATGAATGTACCTCAACATCTAGATGCTGACAAATTCCAAGTCATGGTAGCTCACATGACAGGGCCTCATAACCTTACCTTTTCTAAGCATGATAATATTTCATTGAGCCATCCACACAATACTCCACTCCACATTGAAGTCTTGGTCTACAAGCATCGAGTCAAAAGAGTATTAATAGATGGAGGAGTTGGACTCAATATTTGTACCTTGAAACTTATCCATGCATTAGGCTTCTCTGAGCAATCTATTGATCCACGCAAAAAGATCACTACCAAAGCATATGATGATGAAGAAAGATCATCCAAAGGAACAGTAATGTTTCCGATTCAAGTAGGACCAATACAAAAGGACACTATGTGCCAAGTTTTAGACATAGACCTCAGATATAAAATCTTATTGGGTCGACCTTGGATACATGAAATGCAAGCAGTACCTTCTACTTATCACCAGTGTGTTAAGTTCCCCTATAATGAACTAGAGATTTCTATATCAGCAGATCATAACCTATTTCGATATTGTAATGATATGGGGGCAGCCCAATACAACTTGGTTCCACATAATAGAGAAAAACAAAGTTCCTCGGCACCAACTATTCAGCAAGAAAAGTCTAAATCACTATCTATGGATTTCAAGCAGAAAATGCAAATCAAAGAGCAAGGCATGGGAGAATACTCTTTAGAACCCTTATGTTTAGCCAACTTACCGGCATCGCCTAAATCTCATGGATTACCTACAGCACCAACACATCAAGCAACACAGCCCATCACCAAGTTTGATGGCAAATTTATCCAACTAGGCACTCTAGCACATGAATCAGAGGAAAAAGACATCCTTAGTTGGCTATACAAGGATGAGGAAGAAGATAGAGCGGCTACTATGGAAGTAGCTATACCAACACACCTGTATGGAAAAGGCTACTTAATCATGCAACAAATGGGATACAATGGCAAAGGACCTATCGGCAAGCGTCAGGAAGGCGTCACAGAACCATTAAATCCTCCTTCATAATTCCGTAAAGACAAAATAGGATTGGGCTATGAACACACTCTACCACGCAGGAAGACACCAAACAAATAGCAAAAACCTCAGTGGAAGGCAAAGAACAAATACAAGGAGGACTCATGGCAGGAAGCACTATTTGAATCAGCAGAGACAATACGTAAAGAACGAGAATATCAAGAAAGAAAGCAACATCAAGGGAAGCCCATAAATCAAAAGAAGGAAGCATCTACTACCGAAGTACATCATGTTCAAGAACTAGTGCCCGACAAAGAGGAATCACCTCCTGATAACATCAATCCTCCCTAAGGAGAGACAATATATGAACAAATGCAAAGAGTGGAAGCAGGATCTGACACAGAATCAGAGAAAACTATCAGACTTGTATCAATCATCAAAGACTTGTTTTCACCCGACAACATACCCGTCCACAGCACTACTAGAATCTGGGATAATACCTCTAAGACTGATTCAAATGACTATGAATAGGGCAGTTGTTCTAATGTTACTAAAGATATTGCTGAAAATGATAGTCATACACCCATCTCTCAAGAAGAACACGACACAAAACTTGGACTACTTGAATTTGGTCCACAGAATATCTATGACGCCAAGGAAAACAAGCAACGACATTACGAGCAAGTCTACACAGAAGATGATACCATCGAAGACCTCGACGAAATCCTTAACTTATTTAATATCCTTGCCAACCATGATGATACCTCCATCCTGACACTTATAGCAACTGAACTTGATCCACCTAATGACTCTTTACCACTTATCTTTCCTGACCTCATAGACTGGGACGAACCTGAAATTCATGACATACCAATTTTCCCAAATGATGAATCCATTATCCATTACTTATGTATCGTTAACCCAGAAACAAACTCTACTAGTGAACAAAGTAATGACATCTACAATCAGGGGAGTACCAAGTCTCTTAGTCGCAAAAATGAACAAAATAAAAGATCTACTGCTAAAAACCAGTCAATGGCAGCAATAGATCACAAAAAAAGTAAAAATAAAGGACGCATCTGAGGGTGAAAACCTTTTTAAGGCACCTAAAGATGGGAGACTTGACACTCTTTCTGAACATTATTAGGAGCAATCACCCATATTGATTAAGCCCACTCAATCAATCAACATTGGTACAACAGAAGCAACCAAAAACATACACCTTGCGAAATCTTTGACAGAGGAAGAAAAATCAGAGTTTGTCCAATTTTTCAAAGAAAAGAAAATCAACTTTGCTTGGTCATATGCAGATATGCCCGGGATTGATCCACAGTTAATCATGCATCACTTTTCCATTGCTCTAGGAGCTAAGCTAGTCAAGCAAAAATTGAGAAAGATGAATCCACATGTAGCACTCATGGTCAGAGCTGAGCTGAAGAAACTATTAGACATCGGATATATTCGACCTATAGACTATGCTGAATGGATTTCCAACATCGTACCAGTATCTAAACCAGATGGCAACATCAGGATTTGCATCGATTTTAGAGATGTCAACAAAGCCTATCCAAAGGATGACTTTCCTTTGCCCAGTATCGACATAATTGTCGACCTCACAGCAGGCCATGCAATGCTATCACTAATGGATGGTTTTTCGGGCTATAATGAAATCAAGATAGCCCTAGAGGATCAAGATAGAATAGCATTTACCTGTCCTTGGGGAATGTATTGTTGGAATGTCATGCCATTTGGCTCAAAGAATGTTGGGGCAACTTATCAACGAGCAATGACAACAATCTTTCATGACATGATGCATACCTTCATGGAGGACTATGTGGATGATTTACTAGCTAAATCATTTACCCGAGTAGAACATCTAAGGATCTTAGAAAAGATTTTTGATAGATTAGAGAAATTCCAAGTCAGGCTCAACCCTAAGAAGTGTGTCTTTGGGGTAACATTAGGCAAATTACTAGGCTACATAGTTTCAACAAAGGGCATTGAAGTGGATCCAGCAAAGGTACAAGCCATAATGGAGATGACACCACCAAAGAACATCAGCCAACTTAGATCTCTACAAGGACGGCTCCAGTCAATCAGATGATTCATTGCTCAACTAGCAGATAAAAGTCTACCATTCAATCATTTGTTACATAAAAATGTACCATTCAGATGGGAAGCCAAATGTGCGGAATAATTCTATCAAATCAAGCAATATCTAATGAACCCACCAGTTCTAGTACCGCCAATAGAAGGGAAGGCACTCATTCTCTACATTTCAACAACAGATATATCACTGGGGGCATTTTTAGCACAAGAAGATCAACAAGGCAAGGAATGAGCTATCTACTACATCAGCAAGACATTAAATGGATATGAACTCAACTATACATTCATTGAGAAGGCTTGTCTAAAAGTGGTATTTGCTTCTCAAAAGTTTTGGCATTACATGCTAGCTCACACAATTAAGCTAGTCGCAAAAATTGATCCTCTCAAATATTTGCTCAGCAAAGCAGCTCTTACAGGCAGATTGGCTAAATGGGTCATGATTCTTAGTGAATTTGATATCCACTGCACAGAGCGACAAGCTATCAAGGGACAAGCAATTGTAGATCAACTAGTTGAAGCACCATTACCAAGAAAACAACCAATGGAGATCGAATTTCCAGACAGGGATGTTCTTGCTATTTCCACCAAACAATGGACCCTATACTCAACATGGCTCAGGTGTTGACATTCTGTTCATCACTCCTGACGGGCACACCATACCAAGATCTTATAGGCTCATGTTTCCATGCACAAATAACATTGCTGAATATGAGGCACTGGTTACAGGCATCAAAATGGTCGTGGAATGGAGAATCACATAATTAAAAGTCTACGGAGATTCACAACTAGTCATCAATCAGATCAACAATGATTATCAGATGAAGGACGACAAGCTGCTACCATACAAACGAATGGTGGATAATTTCAAACAATATTTTGTACACATCACCTTTGAGCAAATACCAAGGTTGGACAACAAAGCAGCTGATGCAATGGCTACTATCACTTCATTACTACAAATTCCAGAGCAACAGAGTCGTTACGAGTTTCTGGTAGAGAAACTGTTCTCCCCAGCCTATGACCATTATGAATCCCATATTATCTATGCCTTGACCGGTTCTGACTCTCCGTTATACGGACCGACATACGACTATCTTAAAAACAATATCCCACCCCTTGACCTATCTCAAAACAAAAAATGCAACTTTATCCGGCAAGCTGCCCTTTATACTCTCACTTCTGATACTTTGTACCGTCGAGGTCTACATGGTACTCTTCTTCGTTGCCTTGATCGTAATGAATCTGTCTCTGCTTTACAAGAGCTTCACAAAGGTATCTGTGGCACACATTCAAGTGGTCCTGCTATTGCTAAAAAACTTCTAAGAATGGGATATTACTGACTGACAATGGAAAAATATTCTTATCATTTTGCAAAGAAGTGTCCTAAATGCCAAATCCATGGCAATCTTATACATGCACCAGCACAGGAACTGCAGCCATTCACAACATCCTGGCCCTTTTGCCAGTGGGGACTGGACTTAGTCGACAAAATTCATCCTTCATCTCTAAATGGACACAAGTTCATTATTACTGCAACAGAATATTTTACCAAATGGATTGAAGCAGTCCCCATGACCACAGTGACTGGGAAACAAATTGCCTCTTTTATCCTTAATTATCTAATCTGCAGATATGGCATTCCAAGTTCCATCATCATAGATAATGGACGACCTTTCAAAAACCAAGATGTACGAGAACTGTGTGAAAAATTCAAGATCCAACATCGTTTCTCTACACCTTACTACCCATAAGGGAATGGTCAAGCCGAAGCATCCAACAAAACAATATTGAAAATCCTAAAGAAAATAGTGAATGATGCAGGCAAAGATTGGCACATACAACTCAATCCAACACTTTGGGCATACAAAACTAGCATCCACACACCTATGAGAGCTACACCATATTCATTGGTATATAGATCAGAAGCAATTTTACCCCTGGAGGTAGAAATTCCATCTCTCATAGTCTCTTTGAAAGGCCTCATTCCAGATGAAGAGTATCGAGTCAACCGACTGCAAGAGCTAGAACTGCTAGATGAAAAATGCCAACATGCCTACACTCACCTCAAAGCATATCAGCAACGCATGTGCAGAAGCTACAACCACAAGGTCATTCCCAGAATTTTTAAAATTGATGATCTAGTACTCAAGGAAAATCCTAGAAATCAACAGGATCGGGAAAAGAAAGGGAAATTTGAACCTAACTGGTTAGGTCCCTATGTTATCATATCAGCCTATGGATCAGCTGCTTATCAGCTAACAACTTCAGAAGGAGACATGCTCGACGAACCAACTAACAACATCCATCTAAAGAAATATTACACTTGAGCACTCTAATGCACAGAAAAGTCAAAAATATCAAAAATCAAGAAAAAGCAAATAAAAAGGTACAATAAAAGCAACCAGTGAAAACTTGGCAACAGGCGCTATTGTGAGAGGATAGCTCCTCTATCTATCTATACTCACAATCCCTTTATATCCACAGTCAAGCACTATCGGTCATCGCCCGACATTTTACCGCATTATCCAGGACATACTTAGCGTAGTCACTATCCTGGTTTATCCACATATCCTTTCATCGTATCCCACCATGGCTTGGCAATCACTATACATGTCCACATTAAGAGGAAAACTCAGCTAGGGGCAGTATTGATCAAAATTTCGTCTTCAATCAAAACTTGCAACAAACTTAGACAATCATATCTAGCAAACAAATCAACAATCACAAAAACAAACATTGATCACTTAAAAGGATTCACAAAACATGATGGATGATTTTCTGAAGTATCAAATGTTTGCATCTTGCATGAAGTTTTGACTATTTTTGCGCTTGAACTTTTTGAACTATTGGATCCTCTATATTTTCTCAATAATGCATCAAGATAGAGAAAGTCATGGGGACTCCAATATTTTTTAGTTTTTTGTCTGTGAGGCGATCACTTGTACTGTGCAAATACTTGTCTCGACACGTGATTCAAAGCATATCATTGAAGACATGATTCCACTTTGCGCATACAAATGGTTTAATCTTGTCTATTTACACGCAATCTGTACTCAGGTCGTCCTGGTTCAATTATACCTTGACGCTTGTGCTATCTTGCAAAATCAAAAATCATGTAAATTTTTCTCAGGTCATTATGGTTCAATTATACCATTATGCTTGTATAAATTTTCAACATATCCCAACAAATCAATGCTCAATGATGATACCTACAAAGAAAGAAAAAATATGTGACTATACAAGGATGACAAACAGAAGAATGAGGATACTCAAATTAGTTGCATATCATTTTACAATTAGTTGCATATCATTATCATACATCTCATTTTCAAGATACATCTCACAGCATATCATATCATACATCTCATTTTCAAGATACATCTCACAGCATATCATTATCATACATCTCATTTTCAAGATACATCTCATAGCATATCATATCATACATCTCATTTTCAAGATATATCTCACAACATCATGAATTAACACATCATATTCATTGCATATCAAAATCATATACATCTAAGCATTGCATCATCATCATAGAAACATCAAAATCATATAGAAAGCATCATCCATAACACATCACATGAAGATCAAGAAAAATGGTGTCATATATATATATATATATATATATATATATATATATATATATATATATATATATATATATATATATATATATATATATCTCAAAAATGATCAAATGTACAAAATATGTCATGTCTGTGCCAAATACAACAAAATGATCAAAATACAATGGAGGCAACGTCTCTCAGGTATGACTATCTCCTACGGGTGAAGGCCTCACAACAGATGTCCCAACACCTGAATCTCCAGGTGGATCCTATCGAGGTGGCCCTGTCACGCCTCTGCTCTCTGTCCTAGACCTAGTCTACCTGGATCGACTCGATCTCGAAGCTGTGAAACTCGGAACTCAACGCTCCCTAGGCACCGCATCCTCGTAATGCCTCTGGTAGTACTCTGCCTCCTTGGCTCTCAAAGCCACCTCTCTCAGAGTATCTCTCATCGAGCCACCCATCGATGCTCTCTCCAAAGTCTCTGCTCGAGCCTCAGCTCAACCCAACCACTCCAAAATTGTATCCTACTCAGTGGTCAACTGTGTAATCTATCATTGATGCACCAGTAGTTGTGTCTATAGGTGTTGCACTGATAACTGTAGGGATCTAATCTGCGCATCCTCCCGGTGCATCAGAATCTGCATCTGGATGGGTACCTGTGAAGTGGTACCCCCTATCCCTCCCCCTGACCTTGATGCTAGTGGGGGTAAAACATCTGACCTCCTCCTCTAGGCCGGTCTTCTGAACTCATCTGTCCCTCCTACCCTCTCCTCACCTCCAGCTCCAATAGCTAAATCTCCCCTCCCTCTATCTACCATAGCTCACTGCACTGCTCTCTCCACCTGAATCCCTCTGTCACCACCATCCCCACCCCTATCTCCTCTCCTCCCCTGATCTCCACCTCTATCTCCTCTCCTCCCCCGATCTCCTCTCCCTCGATCCCCTCGCCGACCTCGGCCACCTTCTCTACCATCTCCACCATCACCTCCTCCACCATCCCCACCTCCCTCATCCATCTCCTCTCCATCCTCTCCTCGTCTCCCTAGCCTCTCAGGATGCTCATCCTCATCATCGTCAAAAGCGAGAATCATCTTCGTTGGATCTGATATCCTAGCCACGGCATGTGTCGCAAACAGTGTGGCGAACTCATCGGTCATCCCTACATCCACTACCCCATAGGCGTAGTCCCATATCTAGTCGGCTAGGTGAAAGAACTCATCAACCGCCATTGTGCTATCAATAGTGGGTCCCCACTCTGGTACATCATGTCTCCGTCGAGCATACAAGCATGCTCCTTGTGGAACCCCCTGCTGTCGTCCATACTGTTGCAACACTCGGTTGTGCAGAAATCTCTCAATCACAAAGGGCGTCTGCCCTATCAAAAATTGGGACATGTAGACATAGGGCATCTCCATCCCATCCTCTGCCCATACCTCACAATCCATATATGGTCTCCAGATGACCGTATCGATATCATCTAGCACTCACCTCCAATGCTCTAGTTTTCCCAGCTTACGCTGGATAACTATCCCTCGATATCTGTATGAATAAGCACACCCAACAGGCCTATCTCTGTCCACAAGTGGCCTAGCTACGGGAATATGCTCCCAGGCCCATACCTATAGTAGTGTAACTCTAGCGAATAAATTGTTGTACCCCAAGTAAACCACCTGATGCAGATCCCTGTATAAGTGGGCCAGCATAGCCGACTTCCATGCAAATTGACAACCCTGTGTCACCATGTCCTCCAGGACCAACCCCCATCCTACTGCGAGTCCCTTCGATCTACAGTCAGGACATAAGAAACCACCTATGAATCCTGCCAGCACTGATGGTAGAGGAGCGTAATCTAAATCAATGAACTCATGTCAGGGGATCTCGTATCCGCAAACCGTATCATCCTATAGAATCCGGCGATGTGCCTCTGTCCCGCCCTCCTCTGTCTACTCATACGATAAAAGTGCACCTACCACGGGAATCCGCAAAATCTGGTAGCAATCCTCATGTGTCATTATGATCTCACCTGTCACCAAATGGAAGGTGTTGGTGTCACTATGCCACCTCTCGGCCAACGCTATCAATAAACCTCGGTTAATGATATACCGAGGCATCTCTAACAAAGAGGATAGACCACACCTCTCAATGATATCCCTATTTGCCTGTGTCAATCGTGGTATCAATGACCATGGTCTCAGAAATTGCTCTCGCGACTGAACAACCCTAATGTGCTCCTATCACAAACAAAACAAGTCCGATATCAGTTTCCTCATCAAATCAATTCATATCAAAATCAAATTCATATCAACTTGAAACATTAAAAATCTAATCAAGTTCCACATCATATCAAATCCATTTCCATATCAAATCATATCAGCTTGTAAAACAACTCAAGTTCCACAATCACATCAACTTGTAACAACACTCAAGTTTCACATTCATATCAACTTGTAACACAACTCAAGTTTCACAATCACATCAACTTGTAAAACAACTCAAGTTCCACAATCATATCAACTTGTAAAACAACTCAAGTTCCACATATATATCAACTTGAAGTAATGCATATCAAATCAAGTTCATATCAAAACATCCATATCAAAAACCACATCATATCAAATCAACATCCGATCAACATCAACTTGAAACATTGCAAATCAAATCAAGTTATCTCCAAAAACCATATCAAACAACTCATATTGGACACATTATCAAATGACAGCAGACAAGCAGACTGAAATTTGCACCCATCCTGGCAAAACTGACAAAAACCTATCTATTTTCTTCATCCAAAATCCTACTTTACCCAAATTTTTCTGCTCACGCACTAGAAAATATTATCTACGTACTAAGCTGCTGGCTATGTGCTACCCTGTCCTATCAATGTGCTACCCCATTAACCCTACGCGCTAGCCTGCACCTATGAGCTACCTTGTCCTATCGACGCGCCACCTAAACTACCCTTTGCGCCACTTCTAGGCTATGCGCTATCCTACTTGGGCCCTGCGCTGCAAACCTAACCCTACGCGCTAGGTCATACCTACGCACTATCCTACACTACCCATGCGAGCCCCTGCTAACCCTATGCGCTAGGTCTTTCCTACGCACTACCCTTTCTCCCCTATGTGCTTCCCTATGCCCCTGATGTGCTAGCCTATTTCTATGCGCTACCCTAACCCACTGATGCGCTATCCTAATCTATCTGGATGCTACCCTAATTCATTAAACACTACGCGCTACGCAACTTATCATATGCACTACGATTTTTACCCAACGTGCTAAACCATTAAATCCGCGTGGAAAAATTCAAAAACATGCCTAAAAATGACAAAATAAAAATAAAAAAGGGGTCAAAAATGATGACTTGCCGATGGTCCATACGTGGCGGGCCTCCGATACCTCCGAACGCACTCAAATCGATGAGAAGCAAAGGGAATCAGCATTATGACTTTTTCTCCAGGTGTCACTTTCTCCAAAGTCAACAAGCACAAATGAGATGAAATAAAACACTTTTTACCTTTTTATAGGGTAAATGAACATTAGGGTTTCGTGGACGAACACGTAAATTGCTTGTGGTCTCATTTCTAACCCTCATAAACATTATTATCGGGAGAAGAATCAATATATCGCATTCAACATAGACAAAAATTTAAAATGCAATCAAATTTATCAAAACAAATCAAATTTTCAAATTTTTGATTCATCTCCCAAGGGGGCATTATCAACATCATTTATCAAATCAGGGGCATAATTTATCAAATCTAGGGCACGATATGACATCACACTGATCACAACCAAATCATGACGACACATCATTTTCTTTGAATCAACATGTGCACACACGTCACTTTAAAGAGGGGCAAAATGTAGACGTATAAAAATGACCATATTCCTAAATGAATATTTAATGTTCATTTTATTCTCATTCCTCTATTTTAGTTAAATCTAATTTAATTAAATCACCCACATTCTTCTATTTAATTAAATAAATTATTCAATTTATTTATTTAAATTCACTTAAGTCCTTTATGTCATTTAATTGAATAAATCATTTTATTTAATTAAATCCTTTCTCTCTATTTTTTAATTAAATTTACATTTAATTAAATAGTTCACCCCAATTAAATAAATCTAATTTATTTAAATCCCCAATTTACAACCAAATTGAAATAAAGCAATTTATTTTAATTCATCCTATTAATCCCTCAGCCACTTGCATTTTCCTACATCTCCCACTTGCCTCCTAAACCCCCCTTCTAAATTCTTCTAGAACCCATCTAATCCTAATCAATTAACCTAAACCCTTCAATTATCCCCTTTCCCTAAATTTGAGGAGGTCACTTCTCAAATTTGGAGTAAAGTCTTCATGAGACATTAAAGCCTTTATGCCTTCAACAAGCTAACTTGTTGAATACCCCAAATTTGGAAGGACTCTTACAAATTTGTCCCCAAAGTCTTCAAACCATTAATGGTTAACTAACCCTTAGTGGCATGGTTAGAGACTTTTTTACTAAACCAACCCTCTTCTAACATAGGGGTCTCATCAAGCATTCATTGCTTTGACCATGGTTATTCCTTTACCCCTTGCACAAGAGTTTACCCCTTGGGTAAAAGCTTTATCCATTGGATAACCCTAACCTAACCTTAACCCTAAACTTCTAAGGTAACCATGAGGTCTTCTCAAGCATTTAATGCTTCTTACCTCTCCTCTCAAGCAGTCTTATGTTGACAATTGTCAACATTTCATTGGTGGAAATTGTAAACATGGATTGATAACTTTCAATCCTGGCCCTTGATTAACTCCTCCAATCTTGACCATCCATTGTCCTATTTTTCCTATAAATAGAGCCCTCATTTCTCCATTTTCATAGATCCAAGCTTTTAGTATCACACTTATACTCAATTTTAGCATACATCTAGCCTCTCTTTGTAATAGGAATTAATCTTATAAGCATTTGAGAGCATTTCTATTATCATTAGCTTAAATCATATAATTAGTATATCATGTTAGGATAGTATTGCTACTAACCTTGTCATCTTATAATCTAGTTTAACTCATTTGTAGAATCATGCATAAATAGGATGCATTCATGTTAAAATCAATATAAAGCATCTCTCGTTCTTGCATTCGTCATCCCTAAGTCACTTTGCTCAGTGATCTGAGAGCAAAGGCATTGGCTTGAGGGACCTTGTGAGATAGAGAACCATGGAACCCACCTTGGGAAGTTGAGCTATCCTTCATAGCTCCATAACTTGCACCAAGAAGTCCCATGGGTGTGTAGACAAGCCCTTTGAACATTTTCACATATTAAGACTTTAAGTGATATATGTAATGAATTCTAAATTGATGGAATGAACCCTAAAAACACTAAATGAATGCAAATGTTTTGTTTTTTCTTTGTCCAAATATACTCAATCATACCTCTAAACAACCATTGATATGTATGCATGACTAAATGAAATGAAATACAACACCTATATGAATAATGCAAATTGCAAAACTTTCCTTAATGAATTTATCATCTTTTTGACACATTGTAATAGTGCTTTATTTCATCTTTGAGCTTTTAAAATGTTGTAATATAATACAAGCACCTAGGTATAATTACACCAGGATGACCTAAGTATTTCTTACATTGATTTTAATTTAGAAATTTAAATCAAGCATCTAGGTATAATGAGACCAAGATGACCTGAGTATTCCTTGTAGAAACAAACAAGGATTATCCTCTTTCATGCATAACTTAGAATGTCCTCAATGATATTTTGCCAATCATATCATTAGATGAGTACACACATTACTTAAGAATAATCTGCAATCAGCAAACAAAGAAAAATAACCATGCCCCATCATAGCCCCTCTAGTCTCAGACATCCCAGAGTAGCATAGGAAGCATGATCAAACAAAACCAAGATAGAAACATTGAATCATTTATGCCAAAAGTATGTTTTCATGTCAAAATAGATATAACTATCCCATTCAATAGTTTGTTGTGGTTTGTAGATTATCAATGTTATGTTTGATCTTTGCAGTTGAGGTTTCATGATTTTGTGACACTCATCGTCCAATGATTCATATCTTAATAATGTTCAAAATGCATGTTGTCTTGTGACTTGTTATCCGTTCATCAAAGTCCAAATTGTTATCCTCTGAAATGTGGCACTCAAAGATCCCATTCCGAGAGTGTTTTCCCCTAGTATAAGAATGAGTTGTCTTATTAGGAATAGAAGAAAAATGGATAGGTGTGTAATGGAAAGAGGGTAAAAAGTTTATTATGAATGAAATGGTTATGATATAGGTATATCAAAGCAGGAGCTCACAAGCCATGATAGGATGTAGGTGTGATATGCGATGGATAAATTGCACTTAAAGGCATTTATTATGGCTATATACAATGGTTATGGCTACAGGAATATTTAAAATCAAAATAGATGGAAAGGCTAGCTTGTCACAAGCAGCGCCTGTTGCCAGCTTTTCACTACTTGCTTTTATTGCACTTTTTAAAGTTTTTTTTTTTTTTTGTATTTTTCTTGGATTTTTTTTTTTTTTCGTCTTTTTGATGATTTTTCCTTTTTTTGTATTTTTGGCCCTTGCATGAGGGTTTTTGAAATGCTTAAGTATAAAACTTATGAAGATGTCTACTGTTGATGGGATCATTCAATAGTTCACCTTCAAGTGTATAGAGTTGATAAGCTCTTGATCCATATGCCACAACAACAACAAAGGGACCAAACCAATTGGGTTCAAACTTTCCTTTCTTATCTCCATCCTGCAGATTACGAGGATTCTCTTTAAGCACAAGATCACCCACTTGGAAAGCACGATGCTTAACTTTATGGTTATAACATCTTGACATTTTTTGTTGGTAAGCCTTCAAATGATTAAATGCTTTCTGTCTTCTCTCATCTAATAGTTCTAATTCTTGTAGTCTAGATACACGGTAATCATCATCCGGTATCAACCACTTCAATGAAACTCACAGTGATGGCAACTCATCCTCAATGGGTAAGAGGGATTTGGATTCATAAACAAGAGAATAAGGCGTTGTGCCGATGGGTGTGCGAATACTGGTTTTATAGGCCCATAAAGCAGGATTTAATTGTTTATGCCAGTCATGACCAACTTCATTGATTGTTTTCTTTAAAAAATTCAAAATAGTTTTGTTTGTGGCCTCAACCTGGCCATTGTCCTGCGAGTAATAAGGTGTTGAGAAATGGTGTTGGATATGAAATTTGTTACAGAGCTCTTCAACATCTTGGTTTATAAAAGGTCTACCATTATCAGTGATAATGGTTTAAGGGATACCATAATGGCAAATAATATAATTCAAAATGAATGAAGTGATTTGTTTACCATTGATATTAGTGAGGGGAACAGCTTTGATCCATTTTGTGAAGTATTTTGTAGCAGTGATGATGAACTTATGGCCATTAGAGGATGGTGGATGGATCTTACCCACGAGGTCAAGTCCCCACTGATAAAAGGGTAATGGAGCTACCAAAGGTTGCAATTCTTGTGATGACACATGAATCGAATGACCATGTATTTGACATTTCTTACATTTTCTCACAAATTGATATGAATTTGTCTCCATTGTCAGCCAATAGTATCTAGCACGACTGAGTTTCTTAGCTAAAGTCGAACCACTAGAGTGAGTTCCACAAATGCCTTCATGAACTTCTCGCAAGGTGATTTGATATTCGTCATGCTCCAAACACCTAAGAAGAGTATTGTCAAGACCTCATTGATATAGAGCGTCAGCTAAAATGGTGTAATAAGAGGCTTTGTGAATAAAGGTTCACTTTTGTGAGATTTTTCCAAGATCAAGGGTATAATGAAAAACACATAAAAGAGAGACAATAGTTTGACAAGAATGAACTGTATTCTCATCAATATAAAAAAGTGATCAACTAGATTAACCAATACAATGAATATGGGCCTACTTATATAGGCAAGTCCAAATGGATATGTGAGCACACAATCATGACATGTGGCTCAATGAGAAACAAGGGTAGATAGGAAAAATAATATAATATTCCACAAGAGGTGAATCACCACCGAATGTGGAATGTAACAGCAAGATAAGACCACAAAGGTGGAATTTCTCCTACAAGCATCATCCCTATGTGCACACTTCCCTAAGTGTCTCATATCCAAACTATGATAAGATGCATTATCCTAAGTTAACTTAAGTAAAGTGTAATTATATCTTATAAGAATAAATAATTACACCAACACCCCCCCTTAAGAGCAACTTAAGGGAATGAAGACTCAAGTCAACAATGCAAGATGGGTCCCAGCTACTAGGTCATGATAGGTACCCATGTACAATATGCAAATGTAAGAAAACCTATGCAATGCAATCTCTCACAAACAGAGAAAGGGAGAAAACCCAATGGGAAAAAACTCCCCCCAAAAAGAGAGAAAAATATAAAAAATACTCTCAAAGAAGAAGGACAAAACCTCAAAGAGGAAAAAGCCCCCCCCCCCCCCCACAATAAGAGAGGAAGGAGAAGTCAGCTGACCCCCTCTGATGAAACATCCCACACCCCCAAGAGAGCTCGCAACTGCCGAAACTTACTCTCAGTGAAGAGTTTGGTGAATATGTCTGAAACTTGCTCTGTTGTAGGACAATACTGCAAATCAATGACCTGCTCCTGAATCGGCTCTTGAATGTAGTGTATATGAATCTCAATGTGTTTGGTCCGCTGATGTTGAACCAAGTTCTTTGAGATTGCAATAGCACTCTGATTGTCACAATGCAGAACTATCGGTCCTGGAGTGGAGAACCCAAACTCTGTGAGAATATGCTGAAGCCAAATAGTCTCAGTTGCTGCGTTAACAGCCCCTCGATACTCAGCCTCAGTCGAAGAGAGAGCAATAGCATGTTGCTTCTTGCTCTACCAACAAATGGGACCCAAACCAAGGTGGAAGCTATAACCAGAAGTACACTTACGATCATCAAGATTGCCAGCCCAATGGGAGTCTGTGTATCCAATCAAGCAAAGTCATGTGCTTGTTGCATAGTGAATCCCATAATGATGTGTACCCTAGATGTAGTGTAGGATGTGTTTGGCGGCTTTCCAATGAAGCTCACGTGGTTCTTGCATGAAGTAGAAAACCATGCCAATCGCAAATGAAATGTCAAGGTGTGTGTGATTCAAGTAGATGAGACTACCCACGAGCTGACGATACAATGTGGCATCAACTGGTGGAGAAGAGCACTTAGCCTCAATCTTGACTCCTAAAAGAAAGGGAGTCGATGCTTACAATCAACCATATGAAAGCGTGCAAGTAGATCAAGAGCATACTTGGGCTGTGAAAGTGTAATCCCGGAAGGTGACTGTGAAATCTCTATCCCGAGAAAGTAGTGCAAAAGACCCAAGTCAGTCATAGCAAATTTGTCATGCAAAGTAGATTTAACACTGCTAATGATGGATGAGGTGCTCCCTGTAATGATCAAATCATCAACATAGAGCACAAGCATTAAGTGTGATTCATCATGTCACAAAATGTAGACATTTGGATTAGAATGACACTTGGTCAACCCTGCTAAGAGAAGAAAGGAATCTATTTTGGCGTACCAAGCCCTAGGGGCCTGCTTAAGGTCATAAAGAGATTTCCTCAGTCGGCAAACCAATGAAGAATCCAAGATGAAACCCTGTGGATGCTCCATATATTTTTCATCATCAAGATCCCCATGAACAAAATCACTCTTCACATCCATCTGATGAACAACCCAGCCATGAGCTGCTGCAATAGCAAGTGTCAAGCGAATGGAGTTCATCTTGGCTATAGGCACAAAGGCCTCAGTATAGTCAACACCTAGAACTTGTGAGAAACCTTTCACAACAAGTTGAACTTTATACTTATCCACACTACCATCCGTTGCAAACTTGGTCCAATAGATCCACTTACATCAAACCATCTTTCTCCCCTTAGGGAGAGGGACTAACTCCCATGTGTTGTTCCTCATCAAGGAACTATATTCGTCCTCCATAGCTTGGTCCCGTTCGGGAACCCCTGAAGCTTCCTGAAATGCTTGTGGATCGGAAGCGATAGAAATGTATGCATGTGGAAGGTCATGATGTTGTGATCGAGTCCTCTATGTATCTGAAGGATCCCCAACAAGAGAATGTGCTGACTCAATTGTCTGTCCAACCCAATGAGGTCTAGGTTGAGGTGGAGGTCAAGGCTCCTCAACTGCTAGTGGACCCTACTGAGGTGTAACCCTATGAGTCGAACTTGAAGGGTTCTCATCATTTGAATCACTCTCATCAATATCCATAATGGAGGAAGGTAGAGGAGGAAGTGAGGCTAAGATAGGAGAGCTTTCCTCAAAATGAAGACTCCTGTCAATAAACACCTCATGTGTCTCTAGATCTATTAATCGATATGCCTTCACACCCTCGGGATATCCAACAAAAATACAAGGCCTACTCTGAGGTTCCAATGCCTTGCATTTCTGCAGAGGAATGCGAACCCATGCTGGACACCCAAATACCCTAAAATGTCTCACAATTGGTTTCCTACCAGCCCAAACTTCAAAAGGAGTAATAACCGTCAAAGCTTTGTGAGGAACCCAATTTTGGATGTGTGTAGCACAACTGATAACCTCTTCCCAAAAAGCAGGATCAAGAGAATGTGCATGTATCATACAACTAGCCATTTCTTTGAGAGTTCTATTCTTGTGTTTTGCAACTCCATTCTATTGTGGAGTGTAGGCAAATGAATGTTGAAGATCAATCCCTTCAAATGTACAAAAAAACTCAAGTCTTTTGTTCACATATTCCCTTCCATTATATGTGCGAAGAATCTTGACCACTTTCCCTGATTGCTTCTCCACATGAGCCTTGAACTCTAGAAATTTGTCAAACACTTCACTCTTATGAACAAGAAAATAGACCCAAGTGAAGCGAGAGTAGTCATCAATGAAGCTGAGGATATAGCGGGCCCTACTAAATGAAGGTGATGGAAATGGACCTGCTACATCACTGTGAACAAGTTGAAGAACTTCCAAAGCTCTCCAAGCTTTCCCTTTATCAAACTTCTCCTCGGGATGCTTGCCCATGGAACATTATGAACATACACCCTCTGAAAAATAGATTCGAGGTAGACCTGTGACCATGTCTATAGCGTTAAGTTGTTGAAGATAGCGGTAGTTGAGGTGACAAAACTGCTCATGCCATAGCTTACTTTCTGAATTTGAATGAGTAAGCAAGGCCCTAGAAGGAGAACTTGGCACAAAGTGGGAGAATGAGTAAAGCCTTGAATTGTCATTGAATTGTCCCACTGCTACCAAGGAATCATTATCAAGTTCTTTTACCACAACTGAATTAGGTGTAAACTTCACCTTTTTCCCATTCCCATAGTGAGTGATTTGGTAGATAGAGAGAAGATTGGTAGACAAGTTAGGAACATAAAGAACAGTCTCAAATGTTCCATCATCCATGGAAATTGAACCTTTCCCTTCAACCTCAACTTGTGTATCATCACCTATGTAAATGTGAGGTACCTTTGATGGCTCCAAAGAAGAAAACAACTCCTTTGTAGAACCCATGTGATAAGAGGCACCCGAGTCAAGAATCCATTGTTGTGAAGAACCTGTTTTAGCCACAAATGCTTGCCCTTTTCCCTTAGACTGTGAGGAAGTGGAAGGAGATTATTCCTTCTTGTTGTAGGCAGATGGCAAATTGATGTTGTTCTTCTTAAGGAGATGTGTCAACTCATCAACTTGCTTGGTGTGGCATTGATGCTCATCATGACCATACTTTTTGCAATAAGCACAAGTTGTTTTATCCTTCTTAGGTGGATTCCCCTTCTTGGAAGAGGATGAAAAATCACCTTGTGATGGAGATGATGATTGTCCTTTTTCCTATTTTGGCTTTGACTTAGATTGCTTCTTCTTCTTATTGGAATCTTTGCCTTGATTCCCTTGATTAACCACCAAAGCCTTGGACTTTGAATACTTGAGAATCCCCATGTTCAACAACTTAGATTGTTCCAACATCATCATTTATGTGAAAGCATAAAATGTAGGCATAGTGTTTGAACTCACCACTGTCAAACGATGAGTTTGGAAGCTAGAAACAAATGTTGCATATTTAGGTGAAAGCTTGTCCAACAAGTTGAATATCAACTGAGCATCCTTTTTGTCAATTCCACAATCCTTAATCTTTTCTCTTAGCTCATTTGCTTTGGTGACATAATCTTGGATTGTATCAAAACTCTTGGGATCTAAGTTGCTGATCTCATTGTCAATCTTGTAGCCTTTGATTTCATCAACTTGACCATACAATTTTTGAAAGATGTCCCAAGCCTCTTTGATTGTAGAACACTTCTCAATGTGAAAAATAAGGTCATCTGATACATACTTACGCAAAGTTCCAAGAGTCATGCAATTCTTAGTGATCCATTCTAACTGAGCATTAGGATTAGCCTTAGGATCTATCGGTGCTTCTATTGTTCCATCTATGTAATGCGTGAGTCCTTTTTCCATTAGTTTGCTCCATGCTTTAATTTTCCAAGATGCCTAGTTATGTGGAGTTAAAGGTGGAAATTAATGAGGACTCATAGCAACAAAAATGAAAGAGCACAAGGAAAGAGAGGCACAATCACACAAGACACCCCCCCAAATTCACTCAATCAAAGAACCCCCCAAAAATGATGATTTGACACTTTATACTTAGTGCGTGTACAATGGGCCACTTGCAAAAAAAAGGCAAAGTGGACTTCTGATTTCAACTTTGCAACTACCTCAAAGAGGCCAAAGGAGACTCAAACTAATAATGCAAGAGATCTAAACTAAGATCCAAGCAAATTACAAGTACCAAGTAGGCCAAAAAAAGACCAATTTTTGAAAGTACAATATCCGTTCAAAATCTTTGCAAACTGATGACAGATTATGAAAGTAGACAAAAAAATATGCACTTTCAAAAAAAACGGTACCTCAAAAGGAGGTCGTATGAGCCCAAACAAAGCCTTTAAAATTGCAAAATTGAGGATTAGATAGGTACTGCTGAGAGAATCTGAAAATTCCAAAAAACTTGTTCACCAAAATCTGAAAATAACCACACCACTGCGGAGAGCACAAAAAATTAGCCCAAATAAATAAAAAATTGCACCCAAAAAGGAGCAAAATTGAGCAAGTTATGGGCCTCCAAAATTGACCCAAAAAATCAAACTGCTCAATGGAGAGGGGTCTAAAATTTTCAAAAAGGTGTTGACGCAGGCTCACATCAACAATTTACTATGTTCAATTTGACGATCGTATGACCGTCAAAATGGTCGTCACACCTCCTTGCCCATTGTACGGATATGTTGACATGGCAGAGGACTGTACGAATGATGTGGTGGCCAACTAGGCAGGTGACGTGTCACAGAGTCTTACCCACGGGCCAGTGGCCACCTGCCACGTGGTGGACGTGGGCTCGCTAGAGGGAGGTAACGGGCTCGTGGCAGGTCGGCAGTGGCTGGTCGGTGGCCGGAGCCGACTAGGGCTGGGGCCAGCGGTCAGTCACGACAAGGCCGGAGGTTGGCAACATGGTCGCTGACGGGCGGTGGCGTTGGCGGCAAGCAGTGGCCTAGGCCGACAATGAGGTCGTCGGAGCTGGCGGGAGCTGGCCTAGGCCGACGGTGAGCCGCACGGCGGCCGGGGCCGGTAGTGCTGGGTGGTGGCCGGGAGGAAGGTCGTCGAGTGTCCGGTGGGAGGAACAAAGGTTCAACAGGTGGTACGGCCCCTGCAAAAAATTTGCAGCATGAGATTTGGGGGGGGCGGAGGTACCCACCTAAAACAAATATATTTTTTTCAAAAATAAAATAAAATCTTCAAACCTTTTTTTTTTTAATGCTAAATTAATTTAAAAAAATTGCAAAAAATAAAAATCAAAAAAAATTCGTACGATATTACCCAGATAGGAGAAATTTTTCCTCCGAGCTTGAAAATCAACTTCCTCCAAAATCGGTCGAGTTTATACTCAATTTTTATGGAAACGGCCTCCTGGACGTAAGTGAGGTCGAAAACGCTCTAGGATGCCTCCAAAATGTGCAGTACCTCAGATCCAAAATTAGAAGCCTTCCAAGATGTCTCCCAAAACCAATTAATGAAGCCCCAATGGCTCTGATACCATGTGAGATTTTGCCAACATCAAGGGCACAATGAAAAGCACACAAAAGAGAGACAATAGTTTGACAAGAACAAATTGTATTCTCATCAACATACAAAAGTGATCAATTGGATTAACCAATACAATGAATATGGGCTTGCTTATATAAGCAAGGCCAAATGGATATGTGAGCACACAATCATGACATGTGGCTCAATGAGAAACAAGGGTAGGTAATAAAAAGAAGGGGTAGGTAGGAGAAATAATATAATATTCCATAAGAGGTGGATCACCCACCGAATGTGGAATGTAACAACAAGATAAGACCACAAAAGGTGGAATTTCTCCTACAACCATCATCCCTATGTGCACACTTCCCTAAGTGTCTCATATACAAACTACGATGAGATGCATTATCCTAAGTTAACTTAAGTAAAGTGTAATTATATCTTAAAAGAATAAATAATTACACCAACAATTTTTTGTTATTGGATAGATTAGGCGACATGGTATTGGATTTTAGATAAGTATATATGTCATCATATATGGGAGAATCAGGTCCAACCAAATGACATATAACTTGGGATTGCGGGTCTTCATATGCAGGAGTATATAATTGTTCAACTAAAAACTCCTATCGCTCATGCTTTTTAGGTATCTCCAACAAGGAAGCAATGGTAGTCATAGCGTGAGCTGCTTTATTTTCTAACCGAGGCACTTGTTCAAAGTCAATAGAGACAAAATATTTTTTAAAGTCATCTTCCATACATTTATATGGCATTAACTTTTCATCCTTTTTCTGATAGTCGTCATTCACTTGATTGATAACCAACCGAGAGTCTCCACAAATATTGAGGTATGTTATCTTCCACTCCACTGCCATCTTTATTCCAGTCACTAATGCTTCATATTCAGCCATATTATTTGTATAAGGAAACATTAATCGATATGATTTAGGTATAGTATCTCCTTGTGGTGTGACGAATAATATCTCGGCTCCTGATCAATGTTGTGTATAATCCATCAAAATATAATTTCCATGTACTTTCGGTGACAGTTAAAATTGAAGCGTCTAGAAATTCTAAATATACTAGTTGAAAATCTGATAAAGTTGCCCATATTGTATGTCAAACTCACTAAGAATGGGCACCCATTTTGGTAATCTCCCTGTCAAGTCTTCCTTATTGAGAAAATACTTTAAAGGATCTATCTTGGCTACTAACTTTATAGTATGAGTTAACATATAATGACGCAATTTTGGGATGCCAAAACTACGGCCAAACATGCTTTCTCAATTGCATTGTAGTTTATTTCATAGCCAACAAGAGTCTGAATGATATAATAAATTGCTCTTTCTTTCCCCTCATGATCTTCCTGGGCTAAAAGGGCACCAAGAGATGCTTGAGTAGATAATATATAAAGTAAAAGGGGTTTTCCTTCAATAGGAGGCATAAGAATAGGTGGAATCATTAGATACTCCTTCAACATTTGGAAAGCTTCTTCAAACTTGCCATCTCACTTGAAAGGTACATTTTTGTGCAAGAGATGCGAGAAAGGATGACATTTATCAGCTAGCTGTGAAATAAATCTTTGGATGGATTGCAATTTTCCTTGTAAAGAGTGCAACTGGATAATATTTTTGGGAGGTGGCATCTCCATAATAGCTTTCACTTTCTCAGTGCAGAAATGAAGTTGGTATGGAGAAGTCTATGGAGAAGAATTTAGTCAAGTCTAGTGAATCAAAGAAAAATTAAGTTATAATGGTGGAGCGGAGCAGGTTCGATGGTTTCAGGCGTCATGAGGGTTTTAGCTACAGAGAGGATGTAGGGAGGAGATGGCCTTTCAAGAGAAACCACAGTCACGACTGGAAGGCAAGTGGTCGAACAACACAGCGACAATGCTCCTGGGCATAGAAGGCTCCGGGGAATGCCAAGCCATGGGTGAGAAAGAGAGCGGAAGGCCCTAAATCACCCTGGAAGCAATCGACAGGTTTCTTTCAGGGATATCACGATCTAGGAAATGGCCCTAAAGTGGATTTCAATATGGTGAAGGAGAAATTATGGCAGTTAAAGATGTCTTCTGAAGCGGTTAAGATCCTAGAGGTAAACCCTAATGCCATTTTCAATCGTGTTATGATAGTTGAGCTTTCAAATGATGCATGGAAAGATTCTCTCGGCTTTCTGACAGACAAAGGTCTTTTTGTTAAATGGAGTGGGATATGGTCGGCTTTCACCAAGTTTAGGAACTGGTGTGACAAAAACTGGGGTGAAGGTATGGATCTAAAAACTTTGGGTAACGACTATTATTTAGTAGTATTCCCAACAGCTCAGGACAGAGACTGGATTCTAGAAAATGGCCCTTTTTTAATTGAAGGAAAAATTTTAAACATTTCTACTTGGACTCCAAATTTTAATCCATTTGAAGCCTCAATAGAAAAAACCTTGATTTGGATTAAGTTGTCAGGCCTACCCTAGGAGTATAAGGATTTAGAAACCCTGAAACAAATAGGCAACCACTTGGGGGAGTTTGTAATGTCGGAAGAACTTGTAGACCCAACTAACTACAACATGATTTCAAGGTTATGCATAAACTGGCAGACAGTGCACAACCTGCCAAATACTCTAGAAATTAAAACGGGGGTGGGGATTTGGAAACAAAAAATAATGCTAGAGGAAGACATGGAATCTTGTGCAAAATGCACCAACAAAATCCATCCACTGGGTTTTTGCAATACAGAAACAAAAGGCAAAGAGAGTATGCAACAAGTTCTGGAGAAGGAAATCATTAGATTGACGGAAGGATATCATGGAGAAAAACAATGGAATGAAAAAGATTGGCAGATTCACTCTCATGCAGTATTTAGTGGAGACTGTGTCAAGGGAATCAAGCCAATCACAGTCAACTATCAGAAGATAATCATTGATGATATTTTCATGGCAGAGGCTCAAACAATCGATCATTTTAATGAGAACAAGGTCCCAGAGGAAATTTTTGAAGGCTACTTACACATTAACATAGGGAAAGCTGGAAGTTTGTCAGGAGATGGAAGCAGGGAACGTTACAAGAGGGAGGTGACTTTTGTTGAGGAGGGAAGCAAAATAGACCCACTGGAAAATAGAGCCCGGCCTCAAGAGGAAGAGACTTCATCTACTCAAATGTGTAAGGTAAATGTTAAGGCTACACAGGAGGGGACCAAGAAGACCACTCCCTCCCCTAATGTAGTGAACTTTGTGATGGACAGCATTATCCGATCAAATCAGGCGACTGATAAAAATCTGGAGCAATTCCAATCTCCATGCAGCTCAGAGAAGTCAAGAAAAAACACAATTTCACCAGGGAAAGACACAATATATAAGGATATCCAAATCTCTCCAATAAAAAATTTAAACAATTCCTTTTAAAAGGTAGAGGACAGCAGTGGGAATTTTTCTGGATCAGATTTTGACTATGGATCCCCAGGATTCCAGGATGAAGAGGATGAACTAGGATTGGCAGAAATAGAAGGAGTGTCAGGGAGGAAATCATTGGAAACCTCCCTATCCCTCCAAACCAAGGCCAAGGTTGGGGAGAAAAAGAAAAGAGGGCCAAAGTCAAATAAGTTCAAACTGGAATTGGCGGGCAATGCAGCAAGCCAAAGCAAATTGAGATTGAGAAAAGGCTATGCCTTTTTCCGAGAGTAATGAGGACCCTCTCATGGAATGTCAGAGGCTGCAATGCCCCTAACAAGATTCGCTTGATAAAACGGTGCATTGATCAAGTAAGGCCAGACTTTTTTCTCTTACAAGAAACAAAGATCAAAGAAGAGGATGTGAGTGTGTTTTCTAGGAAATTTCAAACATGGAAATGTAGTTTGGTAGGAGCTCAAGGTGCCTCTGGAGGCCTAGCAGCTCTTTGGAAGGATTCAGTGGTAGAAGTGGTTGTTGTTAGGGCCACACGTTGGTGGCAATGGCTAAAGATCAAATCATTGCAACTTCAGACAAGTTTCTTTCTCTTCAATATTTATGGGCCTACCAACACAATTCTGAAAAATCAAGTGTGGAGTGAGATATCTAAAATTTTGAGCAATGACAAGGAAAATGTATTCATCCTGGGAGGAGATTTCAACGCCCTACTCCAACCTTCAGACAAAATGGGGGGTGTGGGTTGGAATAGGCAGAGTCAAAGAGATTTCAGCTCCTTTGTTATAAGGGCGGGATTGATTGAAATTCCCTTCAAAATGGGGGATTTCACTTGGACCAACAGAAGGAGTGGCTTCCTGAATTTCGCTAAAAAATTAGATAGGTTTTTTATGGTTGGGGATTGGACGGAGAGTCACTAGACCAGCGAAGCAGAGATCCTTCCTATCACGGGATTAGACCATTATCCCATATGCCTAAGGATTCAAGATGAAAGTGCTCCAGCAAGATGTCCGTTCAAATTTGAGGCAATGTGGCTTCGAGACGGTAGTATTAGAAACCTCATTGACCAATGGTGGAGACACAAACTAGTAAATTCAGGTTATAAAGCTTTCACTTTCTTTAAAAATTTACAATTTGTAAAGGAACAATTAAAGCAGTGGAATAGAGAATCATTTAGAAATATCTTTAGAGATAAGCTTGATTTAGAAAAAGACCTAAAAGTCTTACATGAGCAAATTATCAACAATGGGATGGATGAGGATTGTTTCAAAAGGGGGAAAATACTAAGCACAAATTACTCGGAGGTTTTAGCTAGAGAGGAGATATACTGGAGACAAAAATCCAGAGAAACCTGGTTAAGAGATGGTGACAGGAACACAAAGTTTTTTCACACCTTAGTCAAAGTTAAAAGAGCACATAACAAGATCTCCTCAATAAAAAAACAAAGAGGGCATAACAATCATAGACATAAATCAAATTCACCGGGCAGCAATAGAGAATTTCTCTGAAATATTTAACAGGTTGGATGATCAGGAGGAAAACATCCCTCGTATTCTAGAGGTCATCCCCACATGTATAATGTCAGACCACAACAGAAGGTTAATGGAGCAGGTCACAATGGTAGAGGTCAAAAAGGCAATTTTTAGTTTAGGTGCAGAAAAATCATCTGGTCCGGATGGTTTCCCAGCTCTTTTCTTTCAAAAAATTTGGGACATTTTGGCTGAAGATATCCTTGGAGTGGTAGAGCAGTCTTGGAAGGGAGGCTTCATTTTAAAAGATTTCAACAATACATTCATTGCTCTAATACCAAAGAAGGCGGAAATCAACTCTTTTGATGACTTTCGCCCGATATCGCTCTGCAATTCCATTTATAAAATCATTTCAAAAGTCATTGCAAATAGATTAAAACCACTTTTAGATCTCATCATTTCAAGTGAACAAAGTGGCTTTTCTCCAGACGGATCTATTTTTGAAGGTATTATCCCGGCACACAAAGTTGTCCACTCTATTCGAACAATAAGGGCAGAGAAGATGATGATCAAGGTTGACATTAGGAAAGCATATGAAAAGGTAAATCGAGACTTTCTTATAAAAGTTCTTCAGAGGTTCGGGTTCAATGAAGATTGGATTGCCTGGGTCAGTAGCTGCATCAACACTCCACGATTCTCAGTCCTTGTCAACAGTAGCCCCCAAGGTTTTTTTGAAACCACAAAAGGCATAAGACAAGGTGACCCTTTCTCACCGTTCCTATTCATTATAATGGCAAAAGTGCTCAGACGCCTCATATCCAAAAGATGGGAATCAGGAGCTTGGCAGGGAGTCCAAATAGCAGCAAGTGTAAACCCCATAACACACCTGCAATTCATAGATGACACTTTTTTAGCAGGAGATCCTTCGGCCAAGGAAGGAAAGGTAATGAAAGAAACCCTTGACATCTATGAAACAACATCAGGTCAAAAAGTTAACTGGCATAAGTCAGAAATTTATTTCTTCAATTGTAAACCATGTAAGCAAAGGGAGATATGCAGAATTATGGGAATGAAAATGGGGTCTTTACTGGGTAGATATCTAGGAATCCCTTTTTTTGGAGGAGCAAACAGATCGGAGTTGTGGAAGAAATTAATTGATAGTTGCATTAATAAAATTGATGGGTGGAAAAGTAGATGGTTAACATCAGCTGGCGGAATTCTTATGCTTAAGACAGTTGTGTCAGCCATTCCAATTTATTCAATGATGTGCCTAAAAATCCAAAAAAAGGTCATCAATTCAATCCAACAAAAGATGAGAAATTTTTTTTGGAATGGGGTAAATGATCAAGAGAAAATCCCATTGTTGGCATGGGAAAAAAATTGTCAAGCTAAGGAAAGAGGAGGTGCAGGATTGAGGGATTGGCAAAAAATGAACTGCGCCCTAGGAGCTAAATTAGGCTGGAATGTCTACTCTAACCCACACCAGATGTGGGTAAAATTGCTGAGAGCAAAGTATCTAGATTCAACAGAGGATCACAGGAATCTTCAGGATTTGTAACCCTCCCAAAGGATCAGCAATATGGAACTTCATCTTGGAATGTTGCAAGGTAGTAACAGACCATCTAACATGGCAGCTTGGGAATGGGGCAGAGGCCAAGTTCTAGGAGGATTCTTGGGCAGGCCACCCTGCCTTGAGAGAAATGGAGGACTTCACAGAGTCAAAGGAATTGTTAGTGCAGTTATGGGGAGTGAAAGTGAGGGATCACATGTATAGCTCAAAGGGAGTCTTAGGAATAGAATGGCACTGGAAAGATCTATCATCTACAGGATTGTCTCTTCAAGAACAACAAAGACTCCAAAATGTGTTGGATCAGAGGAAGATTTACCTCATTGATAAAGAGGACAAGGTAATATGGTGTGGGGCTAAGGATGGTAAATATTCAATCAAACTAGGATATCAGCTTTTGGAAGGAAGAGAGGAGACTCAATAAAAAACATGGGCCCTCTTTTGGAGTAAAGAATGTCTTCCAAAAGCAGGTGCTTTTGCATGGCTAGCTGTGAAAGGTATAATTTTAACAGGAGAAAGAAGGAAAAGGCTCAGCTTTGTGGGCCCATCAAAGTGTGTCATGTGCAATCAGTCGGAAGAATCTGTAGACCACCTACTCCTAACATGCAAAGTGGCAAAGAAATGTTGGTCTGAACTCTAGAGGAACCTAAATTGGCAGGGACCATTATAAAGCTCCCTAAAAGAGGTTTTTGAGAGTTGGCCAAGACAACCAAGGAGGTCAACTCTTTCTTGTGTCTGGAAAATCAATCCTTCCATAGTTATATGGCAGATATGGAAGGAACGAAATAGAAGAATTTTTCAAGACATGATGGAGGACGAGAGGAAGTTGTTAACAAGAATTAATAGAGCTATAGAAGAGGTGGTAGGTTCAAAAGCATCACATACCTCCTCATTATCCACCTCTTTCACTTTAATGGACAAATATATCCAAAAGGCTTGGCCAGGCATTAAAATTAGACATGGGTCGATATTAGTGAAAAAGGGGAAGAGGCAAATGTCAGAGAAGGTTCAATGGAAACCACCAGAGAAGGGATGGTTTAAAGTAAATTTTGATGGAGCAGCGCAAAAAAATGGCCAGCTAGCAGGGGCAGGATTTGCATTATGGGATGACAATGGAGATCTTTTAAAATATGGAGCTAAAAGGCTTCGGAAGAGCACCAACAATGAGGCTGAAGCCCAAGCAACACTTTTAGGGATAGAATTACAAAAAAAGAAGGGGTGAAAAACCTCCATTTAGAAGGGGACTCATTAATTATAATCCAAGCCATTATGAATGGAGAGATAAGTGCTTGGCATCTTCAAGATTTTTTAACAAGAATTTTAGTGGAACTAAATTTTTTTGAAAACTATAAAATTAGCCACATTAGAAGGGCAGGTAACCAAACTGCAGACAGTTTATCCAAATGGGCCCTGTCATTTGAGGCTGAAGGGGTTTTAAAAATGGATGATAATCAGGGCCTATCATTTATGGACGAGGCAACAGGGTAATGATTGGGGAGTTGGATTCTGTGGAGTGAGGTCAGGTGGATGGCACCACTCCCAAGAGGGATGCATAGTGCGGCAAGGATGAAGAGAAAGCTCACATGGGGGAAGTAACATAGTCGTAATTATAACTATGCGAGGGTGTTTCAAAATAGCGGCTAACTAGGAGAACAACATGTAAGGATCCCTGAATCCTTGACACGCATGACAAGTCATAATTAAATAGAATGATCAAGTTGATTTCACACAAAGTGAAAGATATTTTAAGGGGCAATCATGTGAAGTTAAATGTTGTGGGATGGCGTGCACAGATCATAAAATGAGAAGGTGTAGGATGTTATATATCCAGGGGTAGCAGTTATTTCAATGAAGTTAAGAGAAGAAAAATAAGCTGCAGAGTGAATCGAGCGGAGACATCAGAGAGGGAAGAAAGTGCAGGAGCTGCTAACATGGAGGCGAACTTTACAGTCACAACTAAAAAACAGCAAAAAGGTTTCAAAGGGGCCGTCAGTAGAGACGGAATGTTAGGACTCCTCCGTTTCAAGGAGGAGGAAATGATCAACACTGTGTTGAAGGTGTTTGGACCATATTTTATGGAGAATGTGTCTCGCTAGAAGGTTAATTTAGACATCATCTCAATGGGGATAGCCTGGGGTTTAGAAATTGGAGAAGATATAGACACGGTGAAGTGGGCGGTTACGTCAATATTTGAGGATGCAATGCTGGAAGGTCTAGATTCCATTCTGGAATGGGTTTTGCCAGGAGTCGAGTTTGACTATTCTGAAGGTTTTGCAGATGCAAAGGATGCTGATGAATTCGACCTAGTCTCCTTTGTTCGATGGATAGGGAAAGTCGACAAAGAAACTTATGTGATGGAAAGGGCGGGAGCTTGGGAGAATTTGAAGAGACTGATTAGGCAGCATGAGCTGGAAGAGAACAAACTGGTTAAAGCTTGGTCGAAGGCACACCCCAAAGGCAGGCGCAGAGGAATGAGGAAGCATCGGGTTTTTCAAACCAATCAGCAGTAGCAATAAGAGCCTGTCAAGCTCTCGGTCGAAGGGGATGCGGTTGCAACTGTGGGTGTGGGGGATTTTTTTGGTTAGTAGTGTCCGATTCCTTTTTGGAATATTCATATAGGCTGCTTATGTTTGTAGTAAACTATGTAAGCCCAATATGGGTCTGAATAGCATAGATATGTTTAAATGACAATAAGCCTTTATATCATCTTGTGGGTTTCTAGGGAGATGGATTGGTGGGTTTTTTTTGTATCTTTTTGATGGTGGTCTGAACACCAATGCCTGGAATATGAGGCAAGTATAGGTTTGAAAGTTCTAGGAAAGGGATAAAGAGATTTATGAAAGCCCAAATTTTGAAGATGTAATAACCATATTTTATAATGATAAATAAAAATATTATTACCGATCAAAAAAAAAATAGCTTTCACTTTCTCAGGATCTACCTCTATTCCATTTACTGACACAATGTATCCCCGGAGTTTACCAGATGTCACTCCAAAAACACACTTTTTAGGATTCAAATGTACATTAAACTTCTCCATCCGATTAAATTTTTTTTGCAAAATGCTAAGATACTCCTCTCTAGTATATGATTTTCCTAGAATATCGTCGACATAATCTTCCATAAATGTGTGCATCATATCATGAAAGATTGTTGTCATTGCTCTCTGATATGTATCTCCTGCATTTTCCAATCCAAATGGCATAACATTCCAATAGTAGGTCCCCCAGGGACAGGTAAATGACATCTTGTCTTGGTCTTCTGGGGCTATCCTTATCTAATTATAACTACAAAAGCCATCCATCAAAGATAACATAGCGTGTCCTGCAGTTAAGTCCACAATGATATCTATATTAGGCAAAGGAAAATCATCCTTTGGACATGCTTTGTTCAAGTCTCAAAAATATGTGTAGACTCTGATGCTCTTATCTAGCTTTGAAATAGGTACTATGTTTGAAATCCATTCAGCATAATCAATAGATCTGATAAATCCTACATCTAGCAGCTTTTTCAACTCAGCTTTGACCTGTAGAGCTATATGCGGGTGCATTTTTCTCAACTTTTTCTTTATAGGCTTAACCCTAGGAGCTATGGATGAATGATGCATGATTAAATCGGGATCTAAACCAAGCATATCTGCATATGACCAAGCAAAATTAATTTTATTTTCTCTGAAAAACTTGATGAAATTTTCCTTCTCTTTTGGTGATAATGATGTTGCCAAATGAAGATTCTTAGGATTATCCTTTGTTACAACATTAATTGATATTGTTAGTTCTATGATGACTGAAGATCTTTCTTGATATTCTAGCTGGGGAAGAAGGTCAAGCCACTTATTTTTTTGGCGCCTCAAAGAGGTTTTCACCATCGGATACGTCTTTTCTTTTTAGTTTTTCAAGATCTGATATTGTGGTATTATGGTTTTCACCATCAGATCTATTATTCATTTTCCATTTTATGACTAAAAGGCTTGGCATTTTCTTCAGATGTGGTTGTAGTATTAAGCTTCTTTGTTGAATTTGTATTACTAACTCCTACATATAAAAGACCTGTGGGATTCAAAAAGTTTATTATAGCATGGTCATCAGAAAATATTTAGAGTTCAGGTGGGTCTTCTTGCCCCCAATCTATAAGTTTGTTGATATTTTGGTATGGTTTTGTCATTGATGTCAACACCTACTAAAACACTAGCACTTTGGAGATCCAGCAGCATTCACCAGCAAGCAAGTAACTATTGCACAATTACTGGTATATGGTTCACCGGCAGGATATAATGATCACTGGCACTTGGAATGGCATGGAAGACACATGGTTATGTCGAAGACATCGTTTGGACATCTTGTCCTAGAGTTTTGTTCATTGGTATATTCACAATTGCATATTTGCTTTTACCGGCAAATAGATCCAGGGTTATCCAAGGTTACACCGGCAGGTTTATCTTTTCCAGATCAGCATGGCACGCTATGGAGATGATAAATTATTGTTGTAAATGCATTAAGCCGACATGTTCAATCGGTTATTACATCAGATATTATATTGTTTGTAAAATGTTTTTATTGTAATATCTTGTAGAGCCGACCTACTAAAATTGGTCTTAGGTTATGGTATAAATGTAAGATCTTATTTGTAAGATGAAGTGTGAAATGCGAAAAAAAATTGTGTAAAGGTATATGCGAGATTAAGCAGTGCAATACACGCAGACATCATTTGAAGGTGAAGCTAGGTTTTAAGGAAGCATATCAGCATTACACCGGTACTGAATCCAGCATATGAAGATGCTATTTTTGTGCAGCACATTCTTATTGGATTTAACCATCCAATTGTAGTCAGTGTGACTCTCATTTTGTGATTGAGCAGTGAGCTCTAGGCTGTTGGCCTTTCTGCATGTGCAGACCCCATTTATGTGCACTTTCTATCTGCAGTAGTATCATCTGATTGTGGGTAAGGTTTCCCACCATGGTTTTTCCCCTTACAGGGTTTCCACGTACAAATATTGGTGTTATGTGTTGTGGATGACTTTGTGTTTATGTTTCATGTATTAATCTTTACCGGTATAGCAATTAATTGTTAAAACTATCTACCGGCATACTTAACTGGTTTACCAGTATTAAGCATTAAGTTGGTTAAGTTGTTTTTGGTTTGAATTTATTAGACAACTGATTCACCCCCCTTCTCAGTTGTCTTCAAGACCTAACAATTGGTATCAGAGCTTAGTCCTCTTTTGCAGAAGTTTAACAACTTGAGGAGATCCAATGTCTACTAACTATTTCAGGAAGGACAGTCCTAAACTTGATGGAACCAACTATGGCATATGGAAGATCAGAATGGAGACACATCTAAATTGCATTGGAAAAGACATCTGGGAAGTTACAAAGAATGGTTATACTGCTGCTATACCAGGTCAGCCCAGTCCAGCTAACTTGACTAAAGATGAAGAAAATGATTGCAAAGCAAAAGAAGCACTTTTGAGCGCATTATCAGATCAACAAATCATGGGACTATTAGATAGGACTACTACTAAAGCTATTTGGGATCATTTGGAAACACTGAATGAAGGAGATTCCACAGTCAAAATTGCAAGACTTGAAAGCTTCCAGGTCAAGTATGAACATCTAAAAATGGAAGAAGATGAAAGGATTTCTGCTTTTATGGAAAGAGTAAATGAAATTGTTTTGGGTATTAAATGTTGTGGAGGAACCTTAAGTGAGGATAAAATTGTTTCAAAAGTTTTAAGAGGATTGCCACCGGCATATCAAATGAAGGTTACTGCTATAAATGAGTTGAGAACAATGCCTAATACATCAGTAACTAGGGATACATTGATTGGAAAACTTTCAGCTTTTGAAATTGAGGAATTTGGTCTTGTTGCTACTATTAAGACAGATTTAGCCTTTAAACCATCAACATCATCTACTCCATCATTTGACAAATCTGATTGGAAAGCCTTTTATGCAAGAAAACTTGAAGAACAGGAAAGAAAATGAAGAACTTGAAGAACTTGAAGCATTATTTGCAAGGAAAATGCCTAATGGTCCAGTTGGAAGTAAGTATGAAGGTAAAGCACCCTTTAAATGTTTTAACTGCAATAAGATTGGTCATATGGCTTCGAGATACCCTGATAGACATGCTAGACTAAGAGAAGAAGCTAGAAGAACATACAACCCTAACCCTGAATATTAGAGATACAGATTTAAGAAGAATAAAAACAAATCTTGTTATATTGCTGATGAAGGTGTGACTGATAATTCTGATGAGGATCCAACAGACAATGGATGGGTTTTTGTTGCTATAACAGAAGATCAACCGACACCTACTGCTCAACCGGTAGAACAAGCCCTAGCAGCTAAAGTTGAAGTAAAGGATGAATGGATCATTAACTCGGGATGCTCACATCATATTGTAGATGTATAAAAATGACCATATTCCTAAATGAATATTTTATGTTCATTTCTCTATTTAATTAAATCCAATTTAATTAAATTACCCGTATTCCTCTATTTAATTAAGTAAATTACTCAATTAAATTCACTATACCCATTTAATGAATAAATCATTTTATTCAATTAAATCCCTTCTATCCACTTTTAATTAAATAGTTATCCTAAATTGAATAAATCTAATTTATTTAATTTCCCCAAATTACAACCAAATTGAATTAAATTAACTTTATTTCAATTAAATCCTATTATCCCTCCATCCACTTGCATTTTCCTACATCTCCCACTTGCATTCTAAAACCTATTTCTAATCCCTTCTAGACTCTTCTAATCGCTTCTAATTAGCCTCACCCATCTTCTAAACTTTGTCACATCCCTAAGCAAAGGGAAGTCACTTCTCAAACCCTTAAAGTCTTTGATAACCATTAAAGGCTTCAATTCTTCAACCACTTAAATTTCCAAAGTCTCCCAAACCATTAATGGTTAATTAAACCCTCTTACATGGTTAGAGACTTTTTGCCTAACTTAACCTTCATCCAACCCAAGGGTCTTATCAAGCCTTTAATGCTTTGACCATAATTATCTCTTAATCATTTGCACAAGAGTTTATCCTTGGATTAACTCTTAATCCAATGGGTAATCTTAATTTAAGCTTAACCCTTACCCTCTAGATAACCATGAAGTCTTCTCAGGCATTTAATGTCTCCAACCCCTTCTCTCAACCCAACCCTATGTTGACATTTGTCACCATTTCATTGGTGCAAATTGTAAACATGGATTCCCAACTTTCAAACTCAACCCTTGATCAACTCTTTCAATTCTGACCATCCATTGCCCTATTTTTGCTATAAATAAAGCTCTCATTCCTCCATTTTGAGAATCCAAGTTTGTAGTATCATACTTATGCTCAAATACATTCAAGCTTTCATTTCATATATGCTCATCATTTAACCTCTCTTTTAACTAGGAATTAGTCTAAATATGCATGTTTAAAATACTTTATTTATCATTTAGCTCAATCATAGACTAATATATCATGTTAGGATAGTATTTATACTAACCTTGTCATCTTATAATCTAGTTTATAGCATTTCTAGAGGCATGCATAGCTTAGGATGCATTTCATTCTAAAATCTATCAAAGCATCCCTCGTTCTTGCATTTGCCATCCCTAAACCATTTTGCCCAGTGATCTGAGAGCAAAAATATTGGTTTAAGGGACCGTGTAAGATAGAGAACCATGGGACCAACCTTGGGAAGCTGAGTGATACTTCATTACTCCATAGCTTGCACTAAGAAGTCCTATGGGTGTGTGAGCAAGGCTTCCTAGAGCTTCATTTTCACATATTGAGTTCTATCGACCCACTTTTCTTGCATACATTTCTGACGCCCACCGTGGGGCTAGACCCCATATATCAAATCAGTTTTTGAATTTAACCACTTTTGTAGGCACGCGGGAAAAATGAATTAGCGTGTTAAGTTAACTGTTTAGCGCATCCGGTTAACAGCCTAGCGCATTCGGTTTACTGTTCAACGCGTGGAGTCCAGCATCTAGCGCGTAAAGTCCATCTATTAGCGCATAAGATTACTAATTTTTCCTGTAGGTCTCAGCGCAGGAGAAAAACAAAGTAGCGCTTTCGGCGCACAAAGTAGCACATTCCGAAAATAGTGTAGCGCATTGAAACCTTATTTTAGCGCATCACTGTTATATTGTAGAGCGTACAGTTTGTTCTGTAGTGCATCACAGATAGAAAAGAAAAAAAACTAATTTGTAACAGAAACTAAAATTTAGACTTGTGGAAGTCCACGGAATTCGTCTTTTTGCTAACAAATTGACTGGTTTTCTGCAGGTTACTAACAGTTGACTGCAGGTTTCGAATCCATTTTTATTTAGGCTAGAGTTAAAATAGTTTAAATTTTTACTAACTTTTCTAAGTTAGGAAAAAGTTCAAATTTCTTTCTCTTCTTGCTTAAATAAAATTGAACTCACTTTTATTTTGGGCAAGTAAAACGAACAACAAATCAAAATCCTTTCTTGCTTTCCTAGGAGAAAATTTCTCAAATTTGGGCTCTAAAAAGAACAACACAAAATTTTCTTTTTCGCAAAAATAGAGCTTAAAAAGAACCTCACCATCCTTTGGTGCATAAAAGGATCCACTTTCATTTTTGCAAAGGAAAGAACCGCACCACAAAAGTTTTGTTACAATTAAAGAGGGAAGTGATTCCCCTTTTATTTACCGGTTTTTATTTGTTGACCAAATCGAACCTTTTGCTTTGTTGACGCGGTTATTTCTTTAGATTAAATAATCATTGCTTTGGGGAAGTAAAATTAAATACCATGCTTTTCTTGGAGCAACATCTCCCAATAGAGATTAGAAAATCACTGAATTGAAGGTTTAAAAAGAATTTATGATTACCTTGAATCGAAAAAGGAAGGTATATGCTCTCCCCTTAACTGGGTGATCCAAAAAATCAGACCTCTCTTAAAAAGCTTTCTTTCCTTCAAAAGCATGTTACATCCTTTAGCAGGCCTGCCTTCCCGAGGAGTTGAAATCAACTCTTAAAACCATTTATGGCCAGTGTGAAGGGAATGACCTAAGTGGGAAACGGCTTTGACGCCAAGTATTCCAACCCACTATAATCAAAAGTGGAAAGTGACGAAAGTCCTTTTCAACAGTTGCGCACAGCGATTAGCCTTCCCCCAGTATCCTCGAGATACGTAAAGTCTTTGTTCTAAAGGTTGGGAAGCCTTTCGAGGGAGTTTATCACTGACGGCCGAACAGGAAGCCTGATTACGAACCATAGAAATAGAAGCTTTGAATCGAGTCAGTAACCAGACATTTATAACATCATAGTGCAAGGGTGGGGAAGAATCCGCCCACAAGATTACTCACCATATATCTCCTAAGATAACTACTCAACTGTGAAGCGATTCACTTTGAGTTAATTTCTAGCAAAAGGCAAAAAAATGGGCGCCCTCTAGGGGGTGACACGGCTGTTTGAGCTGACAGAGTATCAAGACTAGTGGGCTATGATGTTATTTATGACCTTTAAATAAAGAGTCTTTCTGAAGTATATTATTCATATCCAAACCTGTTAAAACATTGGGGATTTGAACACATCCTCGCAGAACATACATTTTTTGTTAGATTAGGCAAAATGGTTGTACTTTTTGTGCCATGCTTGCATTTACTACTTCAGAAAATCATCCATCAAACCTGAAAAATTTACAACAAAAATCCAAAATTTACAAAAAACCAACCAAAGGAAAAATCAGAGCAGTTTAGTGCATAAGAGCAACTTCTTAGCGCGTGAGGTACTTTTGTTAGCGCATCCAACCATCAAAATAGCGCGTCGGTTCCAAACACTAGCATTTTATCCCAAAATCAAACCAGTGATGAAACATTTAGCGCATCAGAGAAACAATCTAGCGCGTGGAAGCATCAACTTAGCGCGTGGAAACCAAACATTAGCGCATCAGGTTCAAAAGTTAGCGCGTTACAGGCCCAGGGTAGCGCATGACTTTTTAAACAGATAGAAAACAATTTTTGAACAGTCAAAACTTTAGCGCGTGTCTGGGGATAGTTTAGCGCGTGTGGTCATTATTTTAGCACGTGGAGTAATTTAGGTAGCGCATTTCATCCATGTTTTAGCGCGTAATCAAAAACATATAGACAGAGGGAAAAATAGTGAGGAATTTTAAAATTTTTGAAAACATTTTCAAAAGCCTCTCATTATCAAACAACATTTTTCACCAAAACGGAGTAGCGAAAACAAACCGTTAAAAACTATTTCTTGAGCTAAATTTGTGTCAAAACAAACGTTGTAAAAATCCTAAACTGATCGCACGATAAAACATATCTATCTTATCATAATTTGGAAACCTCATCATCAGTATCAACAAAATCCTTTACCATCTTATGGATTTCATCTCAAAAACACTTATTTAAAAATTTCAAGTTGTCAAATCAAGTCTCCATATCGGGAGGCTTTTATCCATATCATTTGACACGCTTTGTCGTGAAGGGGCATCTAAACCTTCACTTTGATAGAGTAAGATTTGAAATTTTTCAAACAAGATCAACTGAATCCAAACAAATCAAGGGAAACCATTGATCATTCATGCATGACTAATCCCCATATTCTGAGAAGAAAGAATCTTTATCATAACATCACGTTGAAGAAACAACAACCTAGTTTTTCCAAGTTCATCAAGAGAAATAAGTTTTTATACATCAATCGTCAACTCTTCAAGTCTCATCAGGTATTCCTTCATCACGTCAAACGTTATATCCAAAACAAATCCAACGAATTTGACAAAGAGCCCTTAAAAACAAGAGCCTACTGTCAAAAGTTTGTTTTTAATCAAATCATAAACCACAGAGGAAAAATCAATCCGACATTCTTGCCCGACGAGTGTATCACTTATAACACATCTCGACCAGAACCACCCACCCCCGAGCAACGTATCAACGAGGATTTTGTCCCCTTCATCACTGAAAGTTTTTACTAAAATGTTTGTTACTCGCTCTCAAAGAAACCAACAAAGCGAGACGCACGCAAAATCTAGTATGAATCGAAGGTTGTCAAATCCTTTTGAAGTTCCACACTTAGAAGAGACTGAAATTTCTGAAGCACTTCTTCAGGAATGTCAGGAAAACTCTTCATTCCAAAAGCTTGTAGAAAGGCTTATGGAAAATGACAAAGAAAAGTATCTGCTCATGCTCACAAGTAAAGGCGTTAAACTTCCCAAAGATTTAGACACAAACATCTTTAGAACCGAATCTCGACAATATACATATCAAGAACAACAAATAGAAGAAGAAACTCGTAACTTTGAACAACACATACCTGAGCAACATATTCCAGAACAACGTATACCAGAAATGCGTATACCTGAGCTAGAAACTCTAGAGCAAAATATACCATTTAACACACCTTTTCAGCTGAGAACTAATACAAGGGAAGAACTTTTCCCTCGGCAAAATAATGTGCCTTTGGTTGCTCTTACTCAACAAATGCAAATGTTACAAAGACAGATACATGACATGCAACAAGGGACAACAGTGCGGTACTCTTTAAACAAAATCCGTCCTTATCCATTTGACAGAAGATTGAACATGGTGCCTTTTCCTCCAAACTCAGATGTTCCCAAATTTGATAAATATGATGGAAAAAGTGATCCCCGAGATCATGTTCGAGAATTTTGCACAATGAGTCTTGAATTTGCTCATGATGACACCTATCTAATCAGGTTATTCCCAAGAAGCCTGGGAGGGAAAACAATGGAATGCTTATCCAAAATTACACCACCTGTCAGATCATTTGATGAATTGGTTAACAAATTCATAACTCAATACTCCTATAACATCCAATATGCCATAACCATGCTAGATATTTGCAACACCAAACAAAAGAACAATGAAACATTCATGATATTCCTTCAACGTTGGCGACGTATGGTCTCCAGATATCCTCGAGATATTTCTGAAAAGGAGAAAATGGAAATCTTCATTGACAATTTGAATGGTGAAATGACTTACAGGCTAAAACTTCAATGCATACCGTCTTTCACTAAATTAATTGAAAATGGCATTCAAGTAGAGGAAGTGTGTGTCAAAAAGGGAACACTCAAATTCTATAAGGAAGGAACAAACTCATCAAACTACAATAACCAGAACAACACCAACCTAGACAAATCTCGATTTTGGACTCAAAACAAAAACGAAGGCAACAATGAATCATATGATCCCAAATCTAAGCAACCAGTGCTTGCATTATCCGGAAATCCTCAAAATACGAAAAATCCTAAAAATGTTAATCCAAATGCTAACACATATGCACCAAACACCGATCAAGGACAACTCAACATGAACAACACCAATGATACTCAAAGCAAAAACATGAATCCAGGACCTAACAACAATTCACGCAACAACATGAACAATTTCCAAAAGCGTATTTTCACACCACTGGGGCAATCACTAGAATCAGCATTCAGAGAACTTCTGGCAAACAAAATTCTCTCCTTGCCTGCAATCAGCAACTATGAACCCCAAATCAAACCACCTTGGTGGAATGATTCACACTATTATGATTTCCATCGTAACAAGGGTCATCGGATGAATGATTGCATGAGATTGAAACACATGGTGCAGGACATGATTGATCAAGGTGACTTAACAGTAGATGGTCTCAAAACAAATGGTGATCATGGAGCCTTTAAAAATCCTCTCCCAAATTATAACAAAGCTGGAGCTTCAACCTCAGATGATACACGTGTAGCTCGTATCAATCATATCTACAACAACACCATAAATCACATATCAGCTAAAGATCATCAAGTAAATGTCATCACCATCCGAGATCGGCGTGATCATGAATCTGTCAATGTAACAACCCGAACTCAGAAATATGTCTTAAAAGGACATACGTCACCTACAACTACCACACCAAAAATCCAATATGACTTAGTTAGCCAACTACGCAAAACTCCAGCTCAGATATCTATACTAGAATTGCTGAAACTATCACCGAAGCACAAAGACATATTGGAACAAGCACTATTGGAAACCAATGTACCTCAAAATCTGGAAACAAACAGATTTCAAGCCATGGTCGCCCATATGACTGGACCTCATAACCTCACCTTCTCAGAGCATGACAATGCTTCCTTGAGTCATCCGCATAATACTCCTCTCCATATCGAAGTCATTGTTTGCAAACACCGAGTAAAAAGAGTCTTAATAGATGGAGGAGCCGGACTTAATATATGTACTTTAAAGCTTATCTGTGCATTAGGCTTCTCAGAAGAGTTTATTGATCCCTGTAAGAAGATTACCATAAAGGCATATGATGATAAGGAAAGGTCCTCTAAAGGAATTGTGATGTTACCCATTCAAGTGGGACCAGTGCAAAAAGATACTATGTGTCAGGTCCTAGACATAGATCTCACCTACAATATTTTGTTAGGGCGACCCTGGATACATGAAATGCAAGCAGTACCTTCTACGTATCACCAGTGTGTCAAATTTTCTTATGATGGACAAGAAATCTCCATATCTGGTGATCACAATCCATTTCAACATTGCAATGCAATTGGGGCAGCCCAAGACAATTTGGTTCCTCATAATAGAGAAAAGCAGCGATCTTCAACATCAAATCTACAAACAACAAAGCCCAACTCCTTATTTGGAGATTTCAAGTAGCAAATGCAAATCAAAGACCAAGGTATGGGAGAATACTCTTTGGAGCCTTTATGTTTGGCCAAATTGCCAACATCGCCTAGATCTCATGGATTGCCTACTACATCAACACATCTGGCCACTTAGCCCATCACCAAATTTGATGGTACCTTCATCCAATTGGGCACTCTAGTGCATGAATCAGAAGACAAGGATGTTCTTAGCTGGTTATACAAAGATGAGGAAGAAAGTAACAGAGTAGCTGCTCTAGACATTGTTCTACCTACACACCTGTATGGAAAAGGATACTTAATCATGCAATAAATGGGATATGATGGTAAAGGACCTATTGGGAAACGCAAAGAAGGAGTCATTGAACCCATAGATCTTCCTTCACAGCCTAGTAGAAACAAAGCAGGATTGGGTTGTAAGCTCACTTTCCTATTAAGAAAGCCACCCCGCATAACTACAAAACCTCAATGGAAAGTAAAGAAGAAGTACAAAGAAGAATCCTGGCAGGAAACACTCTTTGAATCAGCAGAAACAATCCGTAAGGCACAAGAACGTCCAGATCAGAAGTTACATCAGGGAAAGCTTGTAAGCCACAAGAAGGCCATATCTGCAGCAGTAGCTCATATTCAAACACCAATATCTCAAGAACAAATAATATCATCTTCGGATACCATTATTCCTCCCCGAGGAAGCACAGTCTATGAACAAATATAGAAAGTAGAAGCGGAATCTAACACAGAATCAACAAAAACTATTAAAATGGTATCCATCATCAAAGATTTGTTTTCACCATACAACATACCTATTTACAGCACTGATAAAACCTGGGATGATGCCTCGGAGACTGATTCCAATGAATATGAATGGGGTACCTGCTCCAATGCTACTACAAATATCCCGAATGATACTGATTCCATATCCCTTTCTCAAGAAGAACATAACGCAGAAGATAGACCTCTTGAATTTGGATCACAGAATATCTATGATGCCAAGGAAAGTGAATAGAAACATTATGAACAAGTCTATACAGAAGATAATACCATCAAAGACCTCGACGAAATCCTGGACTTCTTTAAAACTAAGAACAATCATGATGAAAACTCTGTCCTAACACTTACAGTAGCAGAACTTGATCCACCTAACGACTCCTTACGGCTTGTCTTTCCTGACCTCATTGACTGGGATGAACCTGAAATCCATGATATACCAATTTTCCCAGATGATGAAACTATTATCCATTACCTATGTATCGTAAATCCAGAAATAGGCTCTACCAATGAATGAAGTAATGATGTTTGCAAATCAGGGAGTTCCAAGTCTCTCAGTCGCAAAAATAAACCAAATAAAAGATCTGATGCTGAAAACCAGTCAATGGCAGCTCTAGATCACAAAAAAGTAAAAATAAAGGACGCATCTGAGGGTGAAAACCTTTTTAAGGCACCTAACGATGGGAGACTTGACACTCTTCCTGAGCACTTTCATGAGCGATCACCCATATTGATTGAGCCCACTCAATCAATCAACATTGGTACCACAGAAGCAGTAAAAAACATACACCTTGCAGAATCTCTGACAGAGAAAGAAAGATCAGCATTCATCATTTTCTTTAAAGAACATCAAATTAACTTTGTCTGGTCATATGCTGATATGCCCGGAGTGGATCCACACTTAATCATGCATCAATTGTCCATCTCTTCAGGAGTTAAACCAGTCAAGCAAAAGCTACGAAAGATGAATCCACAGGTAGCACTCATGGTCAAAATTGAACTAAAGAAACTATTAGATGTCGGATTCATCTGACCCATTGACTATGCAGAATGGATTTCCAACATAGTTCCAGTATCAAAACCAGATGGTAGAATCATAATATGCACTAACTTCAGAGACGTCAACAAAGCTTGTCCAAAAGACGAATTTCCTCTACCCAGTATCGACATAATTATAGATCTCACAGCAGGGCATGCAATGCTCTCACTAATGGACGGTTTCTCAGGCTATAATCAAATCAAAATAGCCCCAGAGGATCAAGATAAAACTGCGTTCACCTGTCCTTGGGGAACGTACTATTGGAATGTTATGTCTTTTGGCTTAAAGAATGTAGGGGCCACTTATCAAAGAGCAATAACAACAATCTTTCATGACATGATGCACACATTTATGGAAGATTACGTGGATGATTTACTAGCTAAGTCATTCACCAGAGCAGAACATCTAAGCATCTTAACAAAGATCTTTGATCAATTGGAGAAATTCCAAGTCAGACTCAACCCTAAGAAGTGTGTCTTCGAGGTTACATATGGCAAATTACTAGGCTACATAGTCTTAGCTAAAGGTATCGAAGTAGATCCAGCAAAGGTACAAGCCATTATGGAAATGCCCCCACCAAAGAATATCAGTCAACTCAGATCTCTACAAGGATGACTTCAATCAATCAGGCGATTCATCACTCAGCTAGCAGATAAAAGTCTACCATTTAACCATTTACTCCACAAAAATGTACCATTCAGATGGGAGACCAAGTGCGCAGAATCTTTTTACCAAATCAAATAGTACCTGATGAATCCACCAGTTCTAGTACCACCAGTCGCAGGAAAGCCTCTTATCCTATATATCTCAACAACAGATATATCGTTGGGGGCACTATTGGCACAAGAAGATCAACAAGGAAAGGAACGAGCCATATATTATATCAGTAGGACATTGAATGGCTATGAACTCAACTATACGTTTATTGAAAAGGCTTGCCTAACAGTGGTCTTCGCATCTCAGAAGTTTCGACATTATATGCTAGCACACACCATTAAGCTAGTCGCAAAAATTGATCCTCTCAAATATCTACTCAGCAAGGCAGCTCTTACAAGCCGATTGGCTAAATGGGTCATGATTCTCAATGAATTCGACATCCAATACATAGAAAGATGAGCCATCAAAGGACAAGCAATTGCAGATTAGCTGGCTAAAGCACCGCTACCAGGAAACCAAACCATGGAGATTGAATTTCCAGATAGGGATGTTCTTTCTCTTTCTACCAAACAATGGACCCTATACTTTGACGGATCCTACACACAACATGGTTCAGGTGCTGGTATTCTATTCATCACTCCTGAAGGACACACTATACCAAGATCATATAGGCTTATGTTCCCGTGCATAAATAATGTGGCTGAATATGAGGCATTGGTTATAGGCATCAAGATGGCTGTCGAATGGAAAATCACAGAGTTAAAGGTCTATGGAGACTCACAAATAGTCATCAATCAAATCAACAACAACTATCAGACAAAGGATGACAAGCTGCTACCCTACAAGCGAATGGTGGATGACTTCAAACAGTATTTTATGCATATCACCTTTGAGCAAATACCAAGGTTGAACAACAAAGCAACCGATACAATGGCTACTATCGCTTCATTACTACAAATTCTAAAGCAATAGAGTCATTATGAGTTTTTGGTAAAGCAATTGTTCTCTCCCGCCTATGACCACTCTGAATCCCATGTTATCTATGCCTTGACTGGTTCAGATTCTCCGTTATATGGACCAATATACGACTACCTCAAGAACAATATCTTACCAATTGACCAATCCCGTAACCAAAAACGTAACTTTATCCGGCAAGCTGCCCGTTATACCCTTACCGCTGATACTTTGTATCGTCGAGGTCTAGATGGTACTCTTCTTCGTTGCCTTGATCATAATGATTCTAATTCCGCTTTACACGAGCTTCACGAAGGTATTTGTGGCACACATTCGAGTGGTACTATTCTTGCTAAAAAACTTCTAAGGATGGGATACTACTGGCCTACAATGGAGAAAGACTCATATCACTTCGCCAAGAAATGTCCTAAATGCCAGATCCACGGTAATCTGATAAATGCACCAGCACAGGAACTACAGCCATTTACAACATCTTGGCCCTTTTGTCAGTGGGGACTAGACTTAGTTGGCAAAATTCATCCTTCATCTTCAAATGGACACAAGTTCATTATAATTGCAATAGAATACTTTACCAAATGGATAGAAGCAGTTCCCATGACCACAGTGACTGGGAAACAAATTGCCTATTTTATCCTAAATTATCTGATCTGCAGATATGGTATTCCAAGTTCAATCATCACAGATAATGGATGACCTTTTAAAAACCAAGATGTACAAGAACTATGTGAAAAATTCAAAATCCAACATCAGTTTTCTACACCATACTACCCACAGGGAAATGGTCAAGCAGAAGCATCTAACAAGACAATACTAAAAATCTTAAAGAAAACAGTGAATGATGCAGGCAAAGATTGGCACGTCCAACTCAATCCAGCACTTTGGGCATACAGAACCAACATCCGCACACCTACAAGAGCAACACCATACTCATTGGTATATGGATCAGAAGCCATTTTACCCCTGGAAGTAGAAATCCCATCTCTCAAAGTCTCTTTGAAAGGTTTAATCCCAGATGAAGAGTATCAAGTTAACCGATTGCAAGAACTTGAACTATTAGATGAAAGACATCAGCATGCTTACACTCATCTCAAAGCATATCAACAATGCATGTGCAGGAGCTACAATCACAAGGTCATCCCTCGCAACTTCAAAGTTGGTGACCTAGTCCTCAAAGAAAATCCAAGAAATCAGCAAGATCGAGAAAAGAAAGGGAAATTTGAACCTAACTGGTTGGGTCCCTATGTCATCATATCAGTCTATGGATCAGGTGCCTATCAGCTAACAACTTCAAAAGGAGATGTGCTTGACGAACCAACTAACATCATCCATCTGAAGAAGTACTACACTTAAGTAGCCTAGTGCATGGAAAAAGCCAAAACAAGCCAAAAAAAAAAAAAATCTAGAAAAAAAAAACAAAAAACAAAAACAAAAATAAAAACAAAAAAAAAAAAAAAAGTACAATAAAAACAAATGGTGAAAACTTGGTAAACAGACGCTCTTGTGAAAGAATGGCTCCTCTATCTATCTCCATACCATTTTATCCGTACAAACACTATCGGTCATCGCTCAACACTTAGCACATATCCATTCAGGACATACTTAACGCAGTCACTATCCTGGTTTATCCATATATATCCTCTTAACACATTCCACCATGGCTTGAAAATCACTGTACATATTCACATCAAGAGGCACACTCAGCTAGGGGCATTAAAATCATCCAAAACTTGCACACATTCAAGACATCAAAACTATTTACAAAATTCAGAAGCATGGCATCCAACAACCAAAACTACGCTTCATTGCAAAACAAAATTAAAAAATTCACAGAAATACCAAGGATGGATGATTTTCTGAAGTACTAAATGTTGCATTATCGCATAAAAATCTTGATTAGTTTTGCATTTTGAACTTTTTCAATTATTGGATTCTCTTCCTTTTCTCACTAAATGCTTCAAAGCTAGAGATCATGGGGAACTTCCAATATTTTCTTAGTCTTCTATCTGGGAGGTGATCACTTGTACTGTGTGAATACTTGCCTCGAGACGTGATACATCGAATATCACTGAAGGCCTGATTCCACTTCATGCATACAAATGATTTAATCTTGTCTGTTTACGCAATTCGCACTCAGGTCGTCTTGGTTCAATTATACCTTGACGCTTGTGCTATCTTGCAAAATCAAACATCATGTAAATTTTTCTCAGGTCATTATGGTTCAATTATACCATTGTGCTTGTATAAATTTTCAACATATCCTAAACAAATCAATGCTCAATGATGATACCTACAAAGAAAGCAAACAACATATGGCTATATCGGATGGCAAATACAGAATGAGGATGCTACCAAAAACATAGTTGCATATCATTTTACAATTAGTTGCATATCATTTTACAATTAGTTGCACATCATTTTACACTTCATCACATATCATTATCATACATCTCAAAGATACATTTCATAGCATATAAAATCATACATCTCATTTTCAAGATACAACTCACAAACATATTAAAAGCATACATCCTGCATCATACATTATATCATATATTTAAGCATTGCATCATCGTCACATAATGAAAAGAACACATAAGCACATACATCCATATAAACACACCACATGATCAAAGATAATGATGTTGTATATATATATATATATATATATATATATATATATATATATATATATATATATATATATATATATATATATATATATATATATATATATATATATATATATATATCTCCAAAAATGATCAAAATGTACAAAATCTATCATCTATGTGTCCAGTACAAAGAATACAATGATCAAAAATACAACAGAGACCACGTCTCTCAAGTATGACTATCCCCTGACGGAGATGGTTTGGCTCCAGATGTCCCCACCCCTAGATCTCCAGGGGGATTCTGTCTCGATGGCCCTGTCACACCTCGGCTCTCGGACCGTGACCTAGTATCTCGAGATCGACTAGATCTCGATTGCGTGAAACTCTGTACTCAGCGATCCCTAGGTACCGCAGCCTCATAATGCCGACGGTAGTACTCTGCCTCCTGAGCTCTCAAAGATAGCTCTCTCAGGGTGTCTCTCATCGAACCACCCACTGCTGCTCTCTGCACGCTGGCTGCAAGCTCCTCCACTTGCTCTCTCTGCTCTATCTCTGTGTCTCGCTCAGTGGTCAACTGTACAATCTGCCGCTGATATGTCAAAACCTGTGCCTGCACCTGCTGTACAGTCACCTGCAGGGTCCGAATCTGTGCATCCTCAACATGAGTAGGGACCCGAACCCGTAGCAGTACCTGTGCAGGGGCATCCCCTCTAACTCTGCCTGTCCTCGGTGCTAGAGGTGGGGGCACATCTGTCCTCCTCCTCTATGCTGGCCAAATTGCCTCATCAGTACCCCCCACTGCAGCTAGAACCTCCCCCACCCTCCCCTCTCCACCGGCTCTAATAGCCAATCCGCCTCTCCCCTTGTCTATCACCGCCTGTCTGACTACTCTCTCCACACCTCTATCTCCCCTCCTCCCTCTAACTCCTCTCCCTCGTCCTCCTCCTCCACCATCTCCATCATCCTCATCATCTCCCTCTCCCTCCTCATCATCATCATCAAATGTCGGCTGCATCTCCTCGGGATCCGATATCCTGGCCACTGCCCGCACGACAAACAATCTCGCGAACTCATCGGTCATGCCCGCATCCAAAATCTCCGAGGCATAATCCCATATCTGACCCGCCAAACCGACAAACTCCTCCACCGCCACCGCGCTATCAATGGTCGGGCCCCAATCTGATATGTCCTGCCTCCGCCGTGCATATAAGCAAGCCCCCTGAGGTATACCCTACTATCGACCAAACTGTCTCAAAACTCTGGTCACCACAAACCTCTCAATAACAAATGGGGTCCTCCCAATTAGGTATCTCGTCATAAACACGTAGGGAATCTTTAGCCCGTCCTCCGCCCACACCTCACACCTTGTATATGGTCGCCATGTGACCGTATCAATGTCATCCAGCACTCTCCTCCAATGCTCTAGTTTGCCCAGCTTCCGCTAAACAACTAGACCCCTGTATCCATAAGCATAGGCACGTCCAACGGGCCTATCTCTGTCTGCTAATGGCCTCATGGCCGGAATGTGCTCCCAACACCATACCTGTAACAACGTCACGCCAGCTGACAAACTACCATAGCCTAGGTATACCACCTCATGCAAATCCTTGTATAGATGGGCTAGCATAGCCGATCCCCACGCGAACCTGCGACCCTGGGTAACCATATCCTCTAATACCAGCCCCCATCCCACAAAGAATCCCTTTGACCTGCGATCAGAACAAAGGAATCCACCGATAAACTCTGCTAGTACTGATGGAAGTGATGCATAATCAAGGTCTAGGAACTCCTGCCACGGGATCTCATATACACAGACTGTCTCATCATAAAAAATGCAGCGAAGTGCCTCTGTGCCACCCTCCTCCGACTGCTCATATGGTAGTAGTGCACCTACTACTGGTATGCGCAGAATCATGTAACAGTCCTCTGGTGTGACTGTCATCTCACCCGTGGCAAAGTGGAAGGTGTTCGTGTCGCTGTGCCACCTCTCTGCGAGCGCTGTAAGTAGCCCCCGGTTCACAGTGAACTGAGACATATCCAAAAGGGATGTCAAACCGCATCTCTCAATGATATCCAGGTCAGCCTGTGTCAACCGTGGTATCAGAGTCCAAGGCCTAGGAAATCGCTCACGTGACTGTACCACGCCCAATCGCTCCTGTCAACCAGCAAAACAAGTCCAATATCAGTTTCCACATCAAAACAAAGATATCAAAATCAAACTCACATCAACAACATGAAACAATTTTCTCATCTACGTCAAGTTCAAAATCCTATTATTTCATATCAACTTGTAAAACAACTCAAGTTATCAAAAACCATATCAAAACTTGTAACACAACTCAAGTCTCCAAATCACATAAACTTGTAAAACAACTCAAGTTTCCCACCCATATCAGCTTGTAAAACAACTCAAGTTTCCAACCCATATCAGCTTGTAACACAAATCAGGCTTCACACATTGAACTTGAAACAAAGTGCAAAAACAAATCATATTTTGATTAACACAACACATTGATATCTATGCATAACTTGAAATATCGCAAATCAAAACAAGTTATATTGACACTCATATTGGACAAATCAATAAAACCCATGATAGCAAAACACAATAATTTCATAAATCACCTCATCTCGCAAAATTTTTTCGGATGCGTTAAAACAGGTTGTCTACATGCTAAAATCTACCCATGTGCTAAGCTGTTTTTCCTACGCGCTACTCCATTCACCCTATGCGCTAGACTGACTCTACGCGCTAATCTTTTCCCCCCATGTGCCACCTAACCTACCCTATGCGCTAAAACCTATCCATGCGCTAACCTATACCTCGTTGGCGCTACCTATTTGACCCTATGCGCTAGGTCTACCCTACGCGCTAAAACCCCTTACCCATGCGAACCCCTGTGACCCCTATGCACTAGGTCTACCCTATGCGCTACCCTGTTGACCTGATGCGCTACCCTACGTTCGGCATGCGCTATTTTCACTCCCTGCGCTACCCTAGACTTTCTATGCGCTACACTATTTTTTTTCGAACACAGCCCTAAAATTAAGCTTCATGCGCTACCTAAATTTTCGTATGCGCTAATTTGCGACTTTGACGCATTAAAACGCTAAAACCGAATTTCAAAAATCAAAAAATGACCAAAAACAACAAAATCAAAAATCAAAAAAGGGTCAAAAGTGTTAACTTACTGGTGGTCCATATGCGGCAAGTCTCTGATACCTCCGAACGCGTTCAAAACAATGCCTGGAATACGAAATAGGCATTTTGACTTCTCTCCAAATTCTCTTTCTCCAAAGTCAACAATGCACAAATGAATCAAATCAAAGCCCTTTTCCCCTTTTATAGGAGGAAAATGAAATTAGGGTTGGGAAACCGGGCATGTAATTTTCTCGCGGTCTCCCTTATACCCTACACAATGTACATTATCGGGAGATGAATCAATTTCAACATTTCACATAGACAAAATCATACATACCACACACAAATTATCAAATTCAATCAAAATTTTCAAAATATTGATTCATCTCCCGAGGGGGCATCACACATCAAATCAAATCTGGGGCACAACATGAAAAATAAGAGCGACACAAATATTCCATTTGATCATAAATCACTATAACGCATCATTTTCTTTGAAATAACATGTGCACACACGTCACTTCAAAGAGGGGCAAAATGTAGACGTATAAAAATGACCATATTCCTAAATGAATATTTTATGTTCATTTCTCTATTTAATTAAATCCAATTTAATTAAATTACCCGTATTCCTCTATTTAATTAAGTAAATTACTCAATTAAATTCACTATACCCATTTAATGAATAAATCATTTTATTCAATTAAATCCCTTCTATCCACTTTTAATTAAATAGTTATCCTAAATTGAATAAATCTAATTTATTTAATTTCCCCAAATTACAACCAAATTGAATTAAATTAACTTTATTTCAATTAAATCCTATTATCCTTCCATCCACTTGCATTTTCCTACATCTCCCACTTGCATTCTAAAACCTATTTCTAATCCCTTCTAGACTCTTCTAACCGCTTCTAATTAGCCTAACCCATCTTCTAAACTTTGTCACATCCCTAAGCAAAGGGAAGTCACTTCTCAAACCCTTAAAGTCTTTGATAACCATTAAAGGCTTCAAATCTTCAACCACTTAATTTTCCAAAGTCTCCCAAACCATTAATGGTTAATTCAACTCTCTTACATGGTTAGAGACTTTTTGTCTAACTTAACCTTCATCCAACCCAAGGGTCTTATCAAGCCTTTAATGATTTGACCATAATTATCTCTTAATCATTTGCACAAGAGTTTATCCTTGGATTAACTCTTAATCCAATGGGTAATCTTAATTTAAGCTTAACCCTTACCCTCTAGATAACCATGAAGTCTTCTCAGGCATTTAATGTCTCCAACCCCTTCTCTCAACCCAACCCTAGGTTGACATTTGTCACCATTTCATTGGTGCAAATTGTAAACATGGATTTCCAACTTTCAAACTCAACCCTTGATCAACTCTTTCAATCCTGACAATCCATTGCCCTATTTTTGCTATAAATAGAGCTCTCATTCCTCCATTTTGAAAATCCAAGTTTGTTGTATCATACTTATGCTCAAATACATTCAAGCTTTCATTTCATATATGCTCACCATTTAGCCTCTCTTTTAACTAGGAATTAGTCTAAATATGCATGTTTAGAATACTTTCTTTATCATTTAGCTCAATCATAGACTAATATATCATGTTAGGATATTATTTATACTAACCTTGTCATCTTATAATCTAGTTTATAGCATTTCTAGAATCATGCATAGCTTAGGATGCATTTCATTCTAAAATCTATCAAAGCATCCCTCGTTCTTGCATTTGCCATCCCTAAACCATTTTGTTCAGTGATCTGAGAGCAAAAACATTGGTTTGAGGGACCGTGTAAGATAAAGAACCATGGGACCAACCTTGGGAAGCTGAGTGATACTTCATTACTCCATAGCTTGCACCAAGAAGTCTTGTGGGTGTGTGAGCAAGGCTCCATAGAGCTCTGTTTTCGCATATTGAGTTCTATCGACCCGTTTTTCCCGCATACACATATGACAGGAGACAAAGGTAAATTTTTGAACTTTCAAGAATACAATGGAGGTTTAGTAAGATTTGGAGATGACAAAGCTTGTTCAATCAAAGGTAAGGGTACAATATCTCTTGATGGTAAGCATAACACTGACAATGTTTACTATGTTGAAGGATTAAAGCATAATCTTTTAAGTGTTGGTCAATTAGTTGAGAAAGGATTTTAGTTACAATTTAAGAATGGAAAGTGCAAAATAATGAATAGAAATGGTTTAGAAATTGCAACCGGTAATCAAACTAGAGGTAATATCTTTCATTTGAATAACAGTGAAAAGACATGCATAATTGCACATATAGATGAAAGTTGGTTATGGCATAAGAGACTCTGTCATGTAAACTTTGATTGCATGGTAAAGATCAGTACTACTAAGGTAGATAGAGATCTACCTAAAATTGTCAAACCTCTGAATACAGTATGTAAGGAATGTCAATTTGGAAAACAAGTTAGAGCTAGTTTCAAAAGTATTCCAGAAAAATCAAATAATGCTCTTGATTTGATTCACACTGATTTATGTGGTCCAGCTAGAACTAAAAGCTTACAAAGTGATAGATATTTCATGCTAATTATTGATGACTATTCTAGAATGTGTTGGGTTACTTTTCTCAAAGAAAAATCAGAAGCACTTGGAAAGTTCAAACTGTTCAAAGCAATGGTTAAAAATGAAACCGGTAAGAAAATTGAATGTTTAAGATCAGATCAAGGAGGAGAATTCACATCTAAGGAATTTAATACATTCTATGAAGTGAAAGGAATCAGAAGATAGCTATCAGCACCTTGGACACCATAGCAGAATGGAGTTGTTGAAAGGAAAAACAAAACTATCTTGGATGCAGCAAGAAGTATGTTATCATAAGCAAATTTACCATGTGTATTGGAGAGAAGCAGTCAGTACAATGGTCTATACATTCAACAAAGTTCACATCAAAGGTGAAACCGATAAGACCCCTCATGAACTATGGTTTGGTAATACTCCTACTCTTAAGTATTTCAGAATTTTTGGAAGTAAATGTTATATCAGAAGAGATGAGTATATTGGCAAATTTGATCCTAGAAGTGATGAAGGAATATTTCTTGGTTATTCATCTAAGAGCAAAGTATATAGATGTTTTAACAAGAGATTGCAGAAAATTGTTGAAAGTACAAATGTAAAGATTGATGAACAATTCAGAGGAACTTCAAGGTATATAAACTCTGAACCGGCAACAGAAATTTTGACAAATGAACCTACTCTAAATCCACCAGTACAGAATGAAGATCTAGTTACCCCGGTACCATCTGAGGATTCCACAATAATTGAGGAACAACAACAAACTAAGACACCCTAGTATGTAAGATTGAATCATTCTGAAGATCAGATAATTGGAAACAAATTTAAAGGAGTTATGATAAGAGGAAGATTGGCAAATGAAGAGGTATGTCTTATTTCTCAAATTGAACCATCATCTGTTAATGAGGCATGTTAAGATAAATTTTGGATTAAAGCTATGGAAGAAGAATTAGAACAAATTGAGAAAAACAACAATTGGACATTAGTTCCCCGGCCTAAAGATAAAAATGTAATTGGAACCAAATGGATATTTAGAAACAAACTTAATGGAGATGGTAAGGTTGTCAGAAATAAAGAAAGACTAGTGTGTAAGGGATATTCTCAGAAGGAAGGAGTTGATTACAATGAAACCTTTGCACCGGTAGCTAGAATTGAGGCAGTCAGATTATTTTTGGCTTTTGCAGCACACAAGAACTACAAAGTTTATCAAATGGATATTAAATGTGCATTTTTGAATGGAGATCTTGAAGAGGAAGTATACATTGAACAACCTGATGGATTTTCTTTGATAGATGACAATAATATGGTATGCAGGTTAAGGAAAGCTCTGTATGGACTAAAATAAGCCCCAAGAGCTTGGTATGCAAGATTGGATAAGTATCTTTTAAAGATTGGTTTTACTAAAGGAAATGCAGACAACAATTTATATTACAAAATAACTAATGATGACATCTTGATTATAGAAGTATTTGTTGATGATATAATCTTTGCAGGAGAAGATGGTTTATGTAAAGAATTTTCTATTAAAATGCAGCAAGAATTTGAAATGTCTATGATTGAAGAAATAAAATTCTTTTTAGGATTGCAGATTTCACAGACTGGTAAAGGTATATTCTTGAGTCGATCCAAATACTTAAAAGAGTTACTAAAGAAATTTGGGATGGAGAACTCTAAATCGGTAAGCACACCTATGACTACAAATGACAAATTATCTCAAAGGGATTAATCTACACCTGTTAATCCAACTAGATACAAATCTATGATAGGAGGTTTACTGTACTTGACACAAACCAGACCTGATATTATGAATGCAGTATGTATTGTTTCAAGATTTCAAAGTAATCCTAGAGAAAATCATGAATCAACAGTAAAAAGGATTTTTCGATACTTACAAGGTACTATAAATCTTGGATTATGGTATCCTAGAGATGAAAACTTTGAATTATGTGCATACACAGATGCAAATTGGGCAGGAGATGTGGATGATAGGAAAAGCACCACCGACGGAGCATTCTTTCTTGGAAGCAGACTAGTTTCTTGGTTGAGTAAGAAACAAAGTTGTACATCTTTATCAACAGCAGAATCAGAATATGTTGCAGCAACAACTAACTATACACAGGTATTATGGCTTAAGCAAATGTTGAAGGACATTAAGGTAAAATGCAAGGAACCTATTACTATATATTATGATAACACTACTGCAATTGATATATCTAAGAATCCAGTACTACATTCTAAAACAAAACATGTTTCTATCAAACTAAATTTTCTAAGGGAAAAAGTTGAAGAAAAGGAGATAAAACTGGTTTATGTGAATACTAAAGAACAGCTTGCAGATATTTTTACAAAACCTCTACCTAAGGAGACTTTTGAATATCTCAGAGATCAACTTGGAGTCATACCACCACTGGTAGAGACTTAGGAAGTTGATGATTTTCATCAACCGGAAGAATTAACAGACAAATCTTTTATTCCGGTCTTTGATGAGGAAGCTACTTCTCAGGGGGAGTAGTTGGTATATTGAATTGATTGGTATTTTGTATATGACTTTGGCATTTGATGTCAAAGGGGGAGAGAAATCTATGGAAAAACACATTATCTTTTGAGGAGAGATTGGTATGGAAAAAATTTGAAAAACACAAAGAAAACACATGTTACTCCCAGGGGGAGAGATTGTTGTGTGGGAGAGATTATTACTCTCTGTATGTATTTTGATTTCTGGTTATGATCTTTTTGGAGATTGTTGGTTTTTGGTATTTGGCATTTTTGTTTTGGCACTTTGATGGTTTTTCCATCTTGTGTTGCCATCAATGTCAAAGGGGGAGATTGTTGGTATTTTGGTATGGTTTTGTCATTGATGTCAACACCTACTAAAACACTAGCACTTTGGAGATCCAGCAGCATTCACCGACAAGCAAGTAACTATTGCACAGTTACTGGTATATGGTTCACTAGTAGGATATAATGATCACCGACACTTGGAATGGCATGGAAGACACATGGTTATGTCGAAGATATCATTTGGACATCTTGTCCTGGAGTTTTTTTTATGGGTATATTCACAGTTGCATATTTTCTTTTACCAACAAATAGGTCCAGGGTTATCCAGGGTTACATCGGCAAGTTTATCTTTTCCAGATCAGCATGGCACGCTATGGAGATGATTAATTATTGTTGTAAATGCATTAAGATGACATGTTCAATCGGTTATTGCATCAGATATTATATTGTTTGTAAAATGTTTTTATTGTAATATCTTGTAGAGCCGACCTACTAAAATTGGTCTTAGGTTATGGTATAAATGTAAGATCTTATTTGTAAGATGAAGTGTGAAATGCGAAAAAGAATTGTGTGAAGGTATATGCGAGATTAAGCAGCGCAATACACACAGACATCATTTGAAGGTGAAGCTAGGTTTTGAGGAAGCATATCAGCATTACACCGGTACTGAATCCAACATATGAAGATGCTATTTTTGTGCAGTACATTCTTATTGGATTTAACCATCCAATTGTAGTTAGTGTTACTCCCATTTTGTGATTGAGCAGTGAGCTCTAGGCTATTGGCCTTTCTGCATGTGCAGACCCCATTTATGTACACTTATTATCCGCAGTAGTATCATCTGATTGTGGGTAAGGTTTCCCACTATGGTTTTTCCCCTTACAGGGTTTCCACGTACAAATATTGATGTTATGTGTTGTGGATGACTTTGTGTTTATGTTTCATGTATTAATCTTTACTGGTATAGCAATTAATTGTTAAAACTGTCTACCGGCATACTTAACTGGTTTATCGGTATTAAGCATTAAGTTGGTTAAGTTGTTTTTGGTTTGAATTTATTAGACAACTAATTCACCCCCCCCCCTCTCTCAGTTGTCTCCGGGACCTAACAAAGTTTAGGGTGCACGAGGGGAAGGTCATTAGGCTCATTGGTATCAAAAGGCATGATAGTAAGAATGTAAAATTTTCAGAGGTCAATGACTATATCTTCGAGTTCAAAATCGATAACCACCTCAAGGTTGTGTGATTCATCTAATATCCAACCCTCCTCATGAGAGTCAGTCGTAGCATTTTGTGGTTCTTTCTCTAATGGTCTAGAACATGAACTAAGTCCCTCATTGTCAGGTCTATTGTATGAATGAATTATATCTATTTGATTGTCTTTAGAAGACACCTTTGAAAGCCCCTCCCATTCATGAGAATCAGTTTCACTATTTTCTTGCAATTCTTGAATCTTCTCGTACAAATTATATGTAGCTTCTTCAATATCTTCATTATATCTCAATTATTTTATTTCATTACGGGCTTGCGAATCAGGTTGTATAGGTTCCACAATCCCTTCCTTTCTTAATCCAATGGGATCATAGCCATTATATCCCATCTTTGGCATTATAGTGAATCCTTTTCCATATTGTTCAAGAGGTAATTGAATGTCTGGTTCTAATGTATTTGCCTTGTCTTCTTCTTCTTTATATAGCCATGCCTTAATATCCTTTTCATCAATCTCCTCTAATAATGTTTGCCATCTAATAAAAGTGTCATTCGGCTGTCTCTTAGAATAAAAAGATGTTTGTCTACCCAACACGAGCTTGCCATAGGATTTAGGTGAAAGTGGGAGTTGTGAAACACAAAAGGTTTCCTCAATAGAATATTCTCACATACCTTGATCTTTGATCTTAATCTTTGGTTCAACTATTTTAGATGTGGATTTAGCTGCTTTAGATGTTGAAGGTGTTGAAATTAGATCATTTTGTGAGATAGGAAGTATTGGTTGATTATTCGGGACAACTACTTCAGGTTTTGGCTTGATAATATTGTTGTGGAGGCAGAAAAAGTGAGACTGGGTGACTAGGACCTAATCCCACTTTAGCCAACACATTGAGGATATGAAAGAGCCTAGGGAGATAGCTCACTTTGGCTACTTCTTGCGAGAAAGAGAGAGCCAAGTATTATCTCTTAAGTTTTATATTACTCTTGTTGTAAATGATGGAAAAAATTAGGGTTTGATTGATCAACTAGACTAGGAGATAAACAATGAAGCACATATGAACTAAAATTGCATACACTTGCAGATCTAAAACTGAGATATTGAAAGCAGAGAAGGGGGAGGAATTTGAATGTGTATGTGGTGTTGAAAAATGAACCAAAATGACCTGGACAAGGTTACCATGCTCCAGTCCTCTTTTGTTAGAAAGGTGCAACTGAAGACCTGCAAATTTGATGTTCTGAGCTTCCACCCTGCCAAATTTCACCTAAAACTGGGTGGACTAGGGTGCAGGACCAGGGCACCCAGAAAGGACATGGGCACTTAGGGAGGACCGAGTCATAGGTTCAGGGTGCCACACCCCTGTCCCAACGATTTCTACTCAAATGTAATCTTCGAAACTGTGTCTGTGTGCTCGACCGGACCTGAAATTTGCAACGACGATCGGATCCTGTACCTGCACCTGCAACTGAAACCCCCATTTTGGTGATTTATACTTCCACAAATAGCTGATAATATATTGAAAATGTGTGTGCATTAATCTTGTGTGTGTGCAAGACCCTAGGATGAATGCAAACAATCTAGAGAAACCCTAAAGAGTAAACCCTGAATGCTTGTAATTGACAAAGTAAATACTCCAAATCAATGATGCAAAGTGATCTAAATCATAAATGTAAATGCAAAAATGAGTGTAAATAAGCTCATACAAAGTCATGAAAACAACAAGAAATCATACTCAATCCCAAGGGAGGGGTACAAGTCAATCGTTAGTCGGTGATCTCCTATTATTCTTCAATGTCTTTAAGGCTCCTAATTGATGATAAATTTTTGACAAATACTTGATGAATGCTTGATGAATATTGTTGAATGTTTTTGAATACTCCACATAGGATTCTCTTTCACTACATAGAAGGCTCCTTGTGCTCTAAAAACCTGCTCTTAGATTCTTAGATCCCATTGATTCCCTTCAAATAAAGAAAGAGAACTCTTATGTATGAAACCTTAGATCTTAATTTCAACTTAATTTTGTCTTTAGGCCGACCTAGAATTTGAATTTCCCACCTATATTTTGAGGTTAAGCATTATAATATCATAGAATTATGTTCCCGAAATTTCAAGAAAAATGTCGGGGACCATGTGCAAAGTGTACATGGTCTGACCAACTTTTCACCAAATTTTTAGGGCCGTTAGATATGATGATATTAGAATGAATCCCAAAGTTACAACTGATATCGAGATGTTTTGATATGTGAAATCAAGCCTTACAGGTCGAAATTGGACATAATTAGGGTTTATTATTTAATGATTTATTGGAGGAATAAAATAAAAAGGGGCACACTTAGGGTAAATTTTAGGATTAATGAAAGTCCCAAAGATACTAAGAGGGGGGATGAATCAGTGTCTAACCGGTTAGCAGAATATTTAAACTTATTAAGAACTTTACATCCCAAAACAGTGTACCGATGAATAAGGATTAATGCAGTAAACAGGAACAATAAAGACAGCATAGAAAACACACCATAACACAGGATGTTTCAACAGGAAACCCGGTGTGGGAAAAACCTCGATGGGATTTGTGACCCACAATATTCACTCACTAGCCAATGAATAAATATGACTTACAATGAGGGGCCTGCACATGCAGGAAGGTCAACTGCCTAGAGCTCACTACTCAATAAGAGTCACACTGACTACAAAAGTGGATTATGAAATCTCATACAATGTACTACTTCAAATCAGCATCAACTATGTCAGGTTCAGTACCGGTTTAAGCTCATTATATAACCAAAACCTTCGTTGTCAACTATATCTCCTTATACAAAATATCATCCATATATTATCTCCATGCATATTGTCTTCCTACTTAAATGACCTATAAGATCTCATACATATATATATGATTCTTTTACAATATGCCATGTCAGCTTTACAAAAGATAATTACATTTAAATACAATAAACAAAAGTTTATTCCCTATCGGTTGGGGTGCTGGTATGCATTGTTGTCGTTGTCGGTGTAGTGCTTGCCGGTGTATGTAGATGTCTATGTCGGTGTCGGTGCTGGTGCCTATGGTGGCTTACCAGATGAATTCCAGTAGGTTGCCAGATGGTTGCCATCAATGACAACACCAACTATTATCATAAGAGTGTAGAATGCCAAAAATCTCCCCTTCGACATTGATGGCAACACTCATGCGAAAAATCCAAAAACTGTTCTAAAAAACTGAAGTCCAAAAAAAAGTTACCAAAAAGATGTGCTCCCCCTGAGCAGATTATCTCCTCTGATTAATCATTTTTCTCTCCACTACTCCCCCTTTGACATCAATGACAAAGGTTGTCAAAAATTGTCAAACAAGTGCAAAAAATTCACCTCAAAGTTTGTAACCGGTTGGTTACAATCTGAAATATGTCTGCCAAAACCAAATTAAGACTCTACATGAATCTGTTACTGTTGTTCAAGGTTGCCTAAGTCTGTTGGATCATGTCGGTGAGATGATACATGTGCTCTTCCAGTGATCTTTCTCCTTGAAGTAATGCCTTAGAGATTTCATTTCTCAGAGAGATAAGGTTGTCCAACTTAGGACCAAGTTTATTCTTAAGTTCTCTGGCATTAGCCTTAATCCTTGCCTTCTCTTTCTCAAATTTACCTAAAGAATCATTTACATGATCTATATTACATTTTGGTCCAATCAATTTAAGAACTGGTATGGTGTCATCAATTGCTTTGTAAGCCAATGCATTACAGTTGGTTATCTTCTTCATTGAGTCTAGGAGTACCTTTGTTACATTAGTAGGTCTGAATTCACTTGATGAAGTACCAGATGTCTGACCAACTACCTTAATTACATATGTGCTTCCAACATTAGTAACCATTTTTCTTGTGTTAACTTCTGGTGGATCAGTCCGAGTTTGCATTTCAACCAGTAAAGGTTTGTCTGATTGTTTAGGTATCTCAGTGATTACCGGTTTCACTATCTCAATATGTACCTTTGCCTTTGTCAGTTTCTCTGTGTGCTCAACTATCGGTATCTCAATCTCAGTAGATTTCTCTGTGTCAGCATCTATACTTTCAGTGTTCTTACCAGTATTCAATGGTTGCTTTGTTTGTAATGTTTGCTCAGTTGGGATCTCAACCTCAACAGTCTCTACCGGTTTCTCAACAATGTTGCCACTGTCAATATTATCATCCTTAACCTCTATATTGTCCTTGTCCAGAACAATATTCACTTCTTGAGTGTCTACATTCATGGTGAATAGTATTTCAGATTCAGGATTAGTGTTATCATGTGTGATACCTTCACTTTCAGTAACTGGTGGATCATCAGTATGTATCGATGCAATATCCAAAGGTGGTGGTAAATTGTCAGTTATCTTGATGTTCGGTATTCCACCAACTTTACCTTTCCCTTTGTCCTTATCCTTCTGATAAACTTTGAATGTTCTCTTTGGTCGGTTCAATTCCTCTTGTTTTTCTTTTTCCACAAAGAAGATATCCCATTTATCAGCAGTCTCCTCTGCAATCTCATTTACTCTACCTACCATCAAACTTACTTGTCGGTGACCACTAGCAAAAATAGATCTATTAGCCTCACAAATCAGGTCATCAATTTCCTCTTTTGAGTTAACCGGATGTACAGCTAGAAGTTTTTCTATTTTTAGTTTCTTGTCCAATTCCATCACTACAATCCTCTTTGCATCTAATATTCTATATAGTTCATTAGGCAAGTCATCCACTACTTCAATTAAAACTTTCTTGTATATATCCAGATGTAAAATTATACTGTTTTCAATGCTTTCCTTGTCTGAATCATTGAATGTGTTATACAATTTACTCACATTAGACAAATTACCATCATCAGTTATTTCATTTAACAAATTATCCAATGAAGGTATAATCGGTTTTTGTTTCTTCTTGGGAGTTAGTTTCTTAGCCGGTTGCCTTACTGCCTGTTGTTTCTTCCTTAAAGTCCTTGTTCTTTTGGGTGGAGGAGAGGGTACCAGTGAAGGTTTTCTCTTCCTTTCAACTCTTTTGAATTCAACTGGTATCTCACTGTCAGAAGATGTGCCAACCGGTGAAATGTCTGCCTCTGGTTGCAGTCCTTCCAGCTCACTAGCCGATATACCAGTAATGTTCATAACATTTTCTTTGATTTCCTTTACCTTCTTTAATGCATCTCTTATATATTTTTCTCTTCTCTTCCTTTGCTTCATTGTTTTCACACCACTCTCAATAGTTTCTGCACTACCAAAAACTTCTTCTGTTGGTTCTCTTGGTGCATCTAACAAGGCTTTTGCATAAGTCTCAATCATGTTGAGATATACCTCATAGCCCATTTCAGTTACCCATACAGTTCTAGGAAGTACAACTTCCATCCATGTTTCATCCTTTTTTATTACAAAACAGATTTCTTTATCATATTTATCCACTACACTCTGCGGTAGTCTTTCTCTGGTTTTAATTTTAGCTTGAAAAACTTAAAAGTATTCAATTATATTGTTGTCCTTTATAGTTCCCATGCCGGTAAAAGCTTCCTGTAATTGTTTTCCTACCGGTATGTCATATCCAAAGTCTTTATGTCCTATACCGGGGATTTCCTTTGTGAAATACAACATTAAGCATACTAAGAGATTACCAAAGCAAAATGTCCCTTTCTTGTCTCCTTTAATCTTTTTCAAATTATCTATGAGTTCATCTTTCAGCCATTCACACACATCTAGTTTTGCATTGTTGTTCACCATTTCATAAGCACTATTAATGCAAAGACTAGAAACTGAATTAAGTCTGTTTGCATGTGTAGTCTTGTAACCAAGTAACATACTTATGAATCTCACATTGATGTCCTTGATGTCATTCACTCTTAGTGGTCTACTGTCTGATGTTGCTCCAGTTAGGGTCATTACTTTGTTGTTAGGAACTTTCTTTGTTTTGTCTGGTCTGTTGTCGGTTGAGGATAAACCAGTTACTGCCCTAATTGCTTGTCGGGTGAATTTGCAAACAAAATCTAACCATAGAAATTGTCCATGTGCCCTACTTAGGACAATTCTCACTACTTCTTCTAGAAATTTAGGGATATTCAATATCTCAACAAAACCTAAAGTCTCCACAATTTTGTGTTCAGGTTTGATAGTGCCATTTTCATCACAAATTACGGTTTTAAACATTTTCAGCAATTCCTCAGAATCCAATTCTTCAATGTTGCAATGAATATAAATCCTAGGGTCTTCAGCATAAGCTACACCTTTAGGAATCTTCGAGAATGCTCCTATGGAATCATCTTGCTTAGCTACTTCGGGAATTATTTTAAACATGGGCCTAGGGCATTTTACGTTTTCGACAATAGTAGGGTTCGCAATAAATTCGGGAGTAGAAGATGAAGCCATTTGAAAAATACCTTTAGCTGCTTGATAATATCTGAATGCTTGAAATAAATCACTTCACACCTTCACCTTGAATGCCTTCACTCAAATTTCGCGCTCTCTGCTAATTTGAATGCTCGGTGAATCAAAAATGAGGGAAATCCGATGATTTATAATGACATTTCTTTCAACAACCGCATTAAATGCTCACCGGTTAAGTGAAAACTTAACACATCTGCCAGTAAAGAAGAAATCTATCTTCTCACCATCAACTGAGGGTAATCTGCATGATATTCAATTTGCTACAATACCCCCAAAGGGTTACTTCTCATTTGGATGAAGGATCTCCTGCCGGTGGAGTAATACTCTATTCTACTGGTGAAGAAATAGTCTCATCAACATTTTGATCTGTCTTCCTAATCCATTGTTTTGAAAATTCTTGTTTTACCTCATCTACCTTCTCTTTTCCTTTCAAACTGGATCCTTTATTATTTGTCTGTGAAGTCTTGCTTCTACAAAATTTTGCAATATGTCCAATTTTGTTACAAGCATAACAAGTCACATTATTCTTCTGAATAGCTTTTCCATATCCTATGCCGGTTTGTGTTCTGCATTGATTAGATAATTGCCCAAATCTTCCACAAACATAACATCTCACATTCATTCTACAGCTTTCAGAATTAAGACCAACTTTGTTGCATTTTGAACATTGACCGGTGGGTGCATTAATTTTCTGATTGTTCTGAATCTACACTGATTTTCTCTATGACCATACTTGTTACAGTTAAAGCATTTCCCATTAAATTTATAAGCATTAGGTTGTCTTACCTGTTTACTGTGATCATGATTGTTTGTAGTACCAGAACTTTCTCCAACTTCAAATCCAAGTCCATTAGTATCTCCATTAGGTTTCCGACTTTTCAGCATATCATCAAGTTCCTCTGAACTCTTCTTGAATTTCTCTTTGTGCTGATTTGCACTAGCCAATTCATTTTCTAGAATTCCCTTTTGTCTCATAAGCTCAGTTTTATCATGTTGCATGTGAATGAGATCTGTCTTCAACATATCATTTTCATGACCGAGTCTTAGATTTTCATTTCCAGCATCATTTAGTCTCCTAGTCAAGTCATCTTCATTCTTCTTCTTGTCTTCAATGTCTTTACAAAACCTCATAGTCATATCTTGCATTTCATTCATCATATTACTATTTTCTTGTCTCAACTTGTTCACAAGTTCATTAAGAGTTTCCTTTTTATCATTATCATTCTGCATCTTCTCATGAAGTTCTTTTCTTTTATTTCAAGCTATAGTAAGATTCTCTTGAAGTCCTTGAATGAATTCCTATGCAGTCCTCAGCTCATCTTCAAGTTTGATATTCTTCAACTTCTCTGCATCATAATCTACAAGAGCTCCTTCCAATTATTTTCTTAAGTTCTCCATTTGTACCAGTGTCAGAATCTTCCTCAAGTTGTTAGGCTTTTGAAAATAGAGGACCAGGCTCCGATACCAATTGTTAGGATTAATGAAAGTCCCAAAGATACTGAGAGGGGGGGTGAATCGGTATCTAACAAGTTAGCAGAATATTTAAACTTATTAAGAACTTTGCATCCCAAAACAATGTATCGGTGAATAAGGATTAATGCAGTAAACAGGAATAATAAAGACATCATAGAAAACACACCATAACACAAGATGTTTAACGAGGAAACCCGGTATGAGAAAAAACTCGGTGGGATTTGTGACCCACAATATTCACTCACTGGCCAATGAATAAATATTACTTACAATGAGGGGCCTGCACATGCAAGAAGGCCAACTGCCTAGAGCTCACTGCTCAATAAGAGCTACACTGACTACAAAAGTGGATTATGAAATCCAATACAATGTACTGCTTCAAATCAGCATCAACTATGTCAGGTTCAGTACCGGTTTAAGCTTATTCTATAACCAAAACCTTCACTGTCAACTATATCTCCTTATACAAAATATCATCCATATATTCTCTCCATGCATATTGTCTTCCTACTTAAATGACCTATAAGATCTCATACATATATATGAGTCTTTTAGAATATGTCATGTCATCTTTACAAAAGATAATTACATTTAAATAGAATTAACAAAAGTTTATTCCCTGTCGGCTGGGGTGTTGGTATGCATTGTTGTTGCTGCCGGTGAAGTGCCTACCAGTGTATGTAGATGTCTATGACAGTGCCGGTGCCGATGCCGGTGCCTATGGTGGCTTACCAGATGAATGTCAGTAGGTTGCCAGATGGTTGTCATCAATGACAACACCAACTATTCTCATAAGAGTGTAGAATACCAATAGTAAAGGGCCCAATTTTATGATGTGGGGAGTGATGAAATATGACTTTATATTTAATTAAAATAATTAATTAAATGCTTAAAGGGAAATTATAATGCAAGATGTAAACACACTAAGGTGAGTGCTAAACCAAGTGTGAAATTGTACCACCCTAGCAAGGGTGTACAATTTACGACACTACAATTGCAATATTGGAGAGGATTGGGATCTCCTTGAATTGTAATCTCTTGACCATTATAAGTAAATTTCAAGCATTGATGATATGTAGAAGGGACTGCTTGCATTGCATGTATCCAAGGTCATCCAAGGAGTATGTTATATGCTAGATCAAGATCAAGTACTTGGAAAACCACATCATTTTCCATTGGTTCAACTCTAATGGGTAATACAATAGATCCTTTTGATGCTCTCTCTTCCTCATCATAGGCTTTGATTGTGATATTTTTCTTTGGATCCATGACATTCTCTAAAAACCCCAATGCAAGGACTAATTTAAAAGTACATATATTCAAACCAGCCTCTCCATCTATTAAGACTTGTCTTATTCGATGTTTATGTACAAGGACTTCTATATGAAGAGGGGTGTTATGAGGTTGGGTTATATCAAGATCATCATGTTTAGTGAAAGATAAGAAATTAGGTGTGGTTAAGTGTCCTACCATGGCTTGAAACTATGCAGGATCAAGGTCTCGGGATACATTGGTTTCTTGTAGAGCTTTCTCCAAAATTTCTTTATGGGTAGGCGACAAACATAAAAGCTATAGGATAGATATATGAGCGGGTATTTTCTTAAGTTGATCAAGGACATTGTACTGATTAGTCATGGAAGATGGCTTAGGCAATGCTCCTTGAAGAGTGACTTTTCCACGCCGTGTTGTCACATTGCAAGCAGATTTGTTATTGATAGTAATCACATTCACATGAGAATCACTTTTAGAAATATGATTTATAACATAGTCATAAGACTTATTTGTATAGTTCACTTTCTCGTTTCTTAATTTAGAGGAATTTCCTTTCTCATAAATCGGAAGAGGATCCTTAAATTCCACATGTTCGTCATTAGATTTATGGCCATCTACGGATATGTCTCCTTTATCAATCAAATCTTGTATGGCATGTTTCAATCTTTGCCAATTATTGGTCTTATGCCCTTTACTTCTATGAAACTCACAATAGTCCTGATCATTCCACCACACAGGTTTAACCTTTGGTTCATAATCTTTTGCTTCGGGTAAAGTGATGAGATTGTTAGAGATAAGTTTCCTCAAAGCAGTTTCCAAAGATTCACCTAGTGGAGTGAACTTCCTTCGAGGAGGATAAGAAGTTTTGGGCTTAGATGCATTATTGTTGTTATGATTGTCCTTATTATTTTGAGGCCCTAATAGGTTTAAGATGGGTTGTTTGGTCTTAATATTTTGTGCATCTACTACTCCATCATTAACAATGTTTTTGTTCTTGGTCCAAAATCGTGATTTATCATTGTTATTACTTGAACCAACATTATCTTTGTAAACCTTAATCACTCCTTTCTCTATCAATGCTTTTTCAATGGTAAGACCATTATCTATCATTTTTGCAAGACTAGGAGGACATTTAAATTGCAACTGATAGCTCAACTCATAATTCAGGTTATAAATGAAGATTTTCATCTTTTGATCTTTAGGTATATCATTGGGACACTTACTCGCAAGATGCCTCCATATTTGTAAGAAATTTGTAAAGGATTCACTATTTCGTTGTTTACTATTACAAACATCTAGCATAGAAACTTCATGTTCAATGTTATATAAAAAATGGGTAAGGAACTTATCAACAAGTTCACCAAACGATTTGATGTTAAGTGGTAAATTATAAAACCATTAAATAGCTTGTCCACCCAAACTTTTAGGGAATAATCGCATCAAGTAGGTATCATTATGAGCAACTTCCATACACGCTGCACAAAACTCTTTGATATGATCACGTGGATCCCCTTTCCCCTTATACTTATCAAACTTGGTAATTTTGAAATTCAGGGGAAATGGAAGCATAACCAAGATTTTGTCAAATTTATAAGGAGATATGTCCTCAAGTGAATATTGTTTAATAAATGACCCTGATTGTATTTTGGCAACTTGATTTTGCAACTCTTGTATTTGTTGAACAAGAGTACTCAAAGGATTTACAAGGGAACTTTTATCTTTCTTGTTTTTATGTGATTCAGCTTGATTGGTTCCATCATTAGTGTTGGTATTGGTATCATCATTTTTATCGCTATTTTCCTTAAGCTTGGATACATCAAAATCAAATGGAAGTTTTAAATCCTGATGTGCAAGGTGAAGAAAATATTTCTCTTTTTCCTTCTCCATAACCTTTTCCATGAGTTTTAGAAATTTAGGATGTTGCACGATGCACCAAGGACTTTTTGTTCATCCACATCACTCTCACTATCATCGTCAAACAATGGATTTGAGTGTTGTCCAAAGAGATCAATAGGATCAAAGGTATTCTTGTTTCTATCCTGATATGACATTGTGGCTTTACTGGCTCTCTGACTTCTTCTTTAAACCATATGGGGTTCTTTCCAAACTACGTTGTATGTTGGGAAATCTATGTTTGTTGCTTGTTATGACCAATGTAAGTTTTGGGTATCAAGATTCTTGGTGTATAAGTTTTCATTTGTTCTATGAATTTTGACAATCTTGGACTATTAAGAAATAGTGATATCAAAGCAAGCCAATGTTAGGAGATGATAGATCTCTAAATGGTAATAACTCACTTTACCAAAATTTTTTATTATAGCTCCTATGTTGGAAGGATGATAAATCCTAATACTGGAACTAAATCAATAAAAGGATAATACAAATCTTAAGGTCACTAATGTTTTATCTTGATCTTGAATGTATTGACAATATGGTCTTATGTGTGAAGCGCTCAAGAACCTTGTTGGTTTAACTAGATATGTAATTTGTGATAATCAAAATGAATCCTTCTCTGAAATGGGTATCTAAATCTGTTTTCGATTTTTTTGTCAGAACAGAGGAAGTACCCACTATTGTGAAAGTGCTAAAATAGATGTGCTAAATGATTTTGCAAATACGCTTTTGTATTGAATGAAAGTGCTATATTGTTTTTTGTAAGTTCTTTTGTTCCTTAAATGCGCTAATGTTTTCGAAAAGCGCTAAAATATTTGTCAGAAGTGCTAAATTGTTTAATGAAAGCGCTAAGCTGTTCAACAAGTGCATTATTCTGTTTTACAAAGGCGCTAAATCGTTTCCTAAAGGCCCTATTCTGTGTAACAAATGCACAAATCTGAGTTTTAAATGCGAAGTTCTATGTTTTTCTTGTAAAATTTTTCAATTCTTCTGTTGTTTTTATTTGATGTCTAAAATGGGATGATTTTTCTCCATTCTGATGAAAACATACAACAGACATAATGTTTGGAAAATAATAAAATAAAAAGACAAGCACAATTATAGTGGCTGGCCAAGACAATAGTTGTTGGATCTCACTTGGGTTTCCCCAACTACGCTTGCTCAAAGCGGATACTTAGATGCTTGACGCCACTGGCTCTACTCCATGACACTTCTCTAGGGCAGCCAAGCATTAGTTCCCATGAAAACTCCCCATGGAAAACTTTGTATCTCTACTAAGAACCATAAGGACGTGAGACGACATCAGAGGTCCGAACTCTTGCACCAACAACTAGAAGGCTTTTGGTCTCTAAGCACAAAAGTTTTTAGTCAAGGCATCCATTCAGGTGGCCATACATGCGGCATTTTGCTCCATTAAGGAGGCCTCCCACCTTGTAGAGGTTACGCTCTATAGATTTTCACGTGCCTCATGGACACTGAGGGAGAGTTACGTCGGTATGATACATCGACACCTGTTGCCTATGAGTTTCCTCACAGACGCATTTATTTATAGTGGCTCAGAAGGACTTGGATTTAGTCCGTTGCCACTTGGGTTGTTCCCTCTCACTTGGCCTTATGAGCTACTTGGGAGGCAGACCCTCTAATGGGTTGCACAATCTAAAAAGTGGGTCTGGTTTTCTGATCACCTAGTTAAGGTGAGAGCATAATCACCTACCACTTTGACAAACACAACAAACACTAATTTATTAACCTCCTAAATTAATCTAAGTGCAGCTAAAGAAAACAAAGATGCAAGATCATATATTTTTTTCAATATGCTGTAAATTAACTGCCCACTTAAACTATGTGAACAAAATGATCATATTACTTCCTCCTAATTAATCTAGATTCCTAAATGCATGTAAAAACACCTACAAAGCCACCAGTTAGTAGTTTTAGAACTCTTGTCTTCAACGGTCGAAAGTACTTGTCATTTTCTAGCAAATGTGCTAAAGAAGTGAATGCACTAAAATACTATGCAAAAGCACTAATGTATTCAACAAATGTGCTATCCTAATCAACACATGCGCTAAATGAACTTGTAGAAGTGCTAAAATCCTCCAGAAGCGTTATAATGATATGTGAAAGTGCTAAAAATAAGAACAAAGATGCCGCTATAATGGATTAAAGCGCTAAAACAAAGGATGTAGGCACTAAAACTTTGAATAAAAACGTTAAACTGCTAGCCAAATGCAAAAATCTACACATGCATGAAAATCAAAAAACATGAGGCAAGGCCCCATGGTGGACACCAAAATGTGTAACCTAGAAAATAAAATAGAAACTATGGAAACTCCTAGATTACCAATGAAACAAAATACAGGAAATAATTTCAAAAGAAATAACTCCCCTTTGCTATCCCATTGTGTCCTATCACCTTCTACTCTTGAGTTATATGACTTGATTGCTTTCAGACTGCACTATAATAATCTTCAAGATGATAAAAATGAACGGACAATAGATTTTTTATTTCCAAAATGCAAACTAGATATGCAAAATGATATTACGAAGCTATATGATATCTAAGCTAAGCCAAAGGCACACTGTGAAAATGCTAAAAATGCTCTAAAATGACTGGAGTGCAAAATTATGATTAGATTCAAACTAGTGGAAAATGTAGCTTTTATAGATTTTTCATGAGCAAAATCCCATGTGGCAAAGATTAATGGTTGAGAGTGAATCTTGATAAGTCAATGGCTATAATTTGATTGATTGAGATGTGAGAGAATAAAGTGGAAGATGTTCCTCCTACACATACAAGATGGAGGAAAATGTGGGAAAGAAATCCAAGTGGTAGCTTGCTAGAGTTGACCATTGTTAAGAACTCCGAGAGTATAGGATAGTTGGAGACAATCTAGGAAATGCAAGACAAGTGGAGTTTGACTAGGATGAGGTGGACACAACCTCCTCCAAAGATGTAGGAGTAGTGGAGGGAATATAGGAAGTGGGAGTTGAAGATAATGTAGCTAATTAAAAATTAGGAAAAATTAATATTTAGCCACATGAAGAGAATGAGGTGGAAAAGGTGAATAATTAAATAATTTTGAATTATTTAATCAAGAAGACTTTGGGAAGATAATTATTTAAATAATGAATAATTAATTAATTAATTGAAAATAGAAGAATAAGCTAAGTGAATTAAAATAAATATACTTTTCAATTTATTTATTTAATAGAAGAATAATCATTAAATAAATCATAGACATTTTTAGGTGTATACAGTTCCCAGATTGGTCGCCTGTATTAAATGCATCATTTTTGTCTTCAGATCATTCTCTATACTTAGATTACTAAGTTTAGTAATCTTCCTCTTCCCGAAGAGATCTAGTATCCTTCCTCGAGTCACACCAGCAATTTGCAATACGGTTGCTATTAATGCATTCTCCATCCTCCTAATCTGAAAGGATCGACAACAACCACTTTTAAATGCATTACCTTTGTAGTCACTGACTTTGGCATATATGATTCATTCTTCGACCTCCTGAAAGCCACTTGTCTTCATTTTCGGTGTTCAAAGCACTTGGTCAAGCTTGGTCAACCTCCATGAGGATCACTGGGTTGAACGGGCTGCCAACGTGTCCATAGAGTCATCACAACTGATCATACCGGCCTTAGACTCTATCGCTGCAGGATAGTGGGATGTGCATCATCTCCCATTTGTCTTGCCCCGCAAGGGTTCCATCCTTTGGTCTTTGGCATCACGAGATAGCGGGGGACGTGTCTCCCTTCACCTCGTGTTATCCCGTAAGGTCACCATATACCTGCTTTACATGGTGCGGGATAGCGCGAGTCACAATCTCCTTCTATCCTCTTCACCCCACAAGGTCATCTTCGAGTCAATTTTACTCGTGTGGTCTGGCAGGATGCTTTGTTTGTCTTTAAATTATTACCTCGTAGGACCATCACTCTCGACTCAAGCACGTCGCGAGATAGCGAGGGTCGCTATACCCTACTTGTAGTTATCCAGCATGGTCATTCAACCTCAATTTTTTGCAATGCGGGATGGCAGGGAGCCTTTAACTACTATCTTCTTGTTACCCTGCATGCCTGTATCTTCATTGTCTTGAACTTTGCAGGATAGTGGGGGGACACTATCCGCTTTTGCTTTAAGGTTACCTCATAGGGTCTCATTCCTCTTGTCCATCACACTACAAGATAGTGGGATGCCACCACCACCAAGACATCGGATCCACACTGCCAAACACTTGGCTGCCACGTCACATGAAGGATTCCACTCAACACCCACATCATCAACCATGTGGATATTCATTTGCTGATGTGACAGGAAATTTGTCATATCAAAGCCTATAGTTAACCACTGTGGGCCTCATTTCGGTATAACTTACATCATTTGATAAAAGGCAAAAGAGCTCTTACCGAAAGGCAAACTCTTGCCGAAAAGAAATGTGGCCCCCGCATGAACATTCACGAACAATGTGGACCACAAAATGACTGCCAATTGGATACTCTCGAACACTTGGATGAAGTGGGCTCTATAGAACTCATGCTAAGGAGACAGATATCGCCACATCATTGAGGACCCCACAGATTAACTCATAGCATAGGTGGACCAATCAAGGCATGCCACATGGCACATCCAAGCTCGAAGAGGGAGGGTCCCATATGATCACAATGTAGCCCGAAGGATTCAATCAGTAGCAGACACGTGGACAACATGGGCCCGATTATCGGGGGTCAGAGGCAGGTCAGAAATCGATAGAAAACAAAAATAACTTCCTCTGTTCTAGTTGGATGTGATAGGCCGATAATAGGCTTGGCTAGGCCCCACAAGAACACATCATCACTTGAGCGAACCAATGCATAGTCACCAACTGGACATCAATTTTCATGAGAGAGTGGGACCACTCGACACATCATTGTTTGTCATCAAGTCACGATGACCACTACACCAAAAACAAACTCTGTCGGTATAACAATAACACCCGATAAGAGATAAAAGTGGTCTCATTGATAGACCCACTCAAACCAAAATACAAAGATGTCACTAAGACATGAGGAGGGTCTTGTCAAAAACTGCCAACGAAGGGAGTTTTCACCAATTTCATTCTGCCACAAGAATACGTTGAACTCGGTGATTTAAGCACATTGAGAGGCTGACACAAACTACGATGCCACACAATTTTCACCTTTGCACTCCATTTCATTTCAGGTTTTCTGCTGCAACACACATTTTTTGCTGCCTGCAATATTTTTGTAGCATAACACAATGTGTTATGCATGACTGCATAACTTGCGTGCTATGCGCTTCACCTATTTGCAATTGTTTTATTGTTGACATCAATGACAATCTAATCCCAATAGATGGAAGTTAATTGGTCTACTAGCTCAGAGATTTTAGATTGGAGAGGCTCAGACCATTGGCCAATCAAACTTTTAGTAAAGTCCTTCAAAGTTTCCAATAACCCTTCCTTCAAGTTCCAACTTATGTGGTTATGGGATCTTTCTCTCCAAGACTTGATGCCTATTTGGTGGGTCGAAGGGAAGCCTGTCCACGGTTGGACAATGTACTCTTTTGTCAAAAGAATGCAATATGTCAAACATAAGTTTTAGAGGTGGAATAAACAATGTTTTGGCATTCTTCACTCTAATAAGATTAATGCTCAAGTCTGATTGGATAATATTACTTGCCTAATTCATGATCAAGGGCTCTCCTTGGAGTTGCAAAGTGAACAAAAGTTTTTCATTAAGGATTTGGAAGAATGGGAGATTAGAGAGGAAAAATTTTGGAAGAAAAAGTCTCGTATTGATTGGCTCCAGGAGGGGGACAAGAATACTGCTTTCTTTCATAATTTTGTCAAGGCAAGAAGGAATGGCAATCTCATTACTTCTGGTACAGGAGCACTCTTGAAGACAAGGTGGACTAGGGTCACTGATAGGCCCTAATAGAGAATCAAAGGAAAAAGTATAAAATGCCTTTAAGGTCTTAAAACAATGTAATAATGGCCAATAGAGCCTAAATATGCAATGAAAAGATCAAAAAGTGTAAAATTGTCAAATGTTGGCAATTAGGCCTAAAAAGGGCTAATTTTGGGTTTTAAGGGTAGGTTTGAGTTTTTATTAAATAAAATATGTTATAAATGTTTATAAGGTCATTTGAAGACCATTTTGATAGGTTATGAGGGTTGGAGTTCAAGTTTGATCATATTGACAACTTCATGTGTCAACATGACAACTTTTTGTGCAACTTTTATTGTCAAAATTGCAAAAAATGTCAAAAAGGGTAGTTATAGGTGGTTATTAGTTACATTTCGGCCTTAGAAGGCTTGGATAACTATAAAATGATGTAATTAATCCATTTTGAGAGATAGATTGGATGTGGAGGTCGAGATTTGAGAAGTGGAGCAATAAAATTATATTTTTCCTTGTATTTTCTGAGTTTTCAACGTATGACAGACTGAAATTTGTTCATTTGCAAATTGATATGCATTTTTTTGATTAATTTATCTTACTAGGATGTAAGTGAAATTAACTAAGAGTAATTTGGTTTTTATTTGGTGCAATTTCATTATCATTTGTGGAAGATATTGACATTTGTTTCAAAACTGTCAAAACCCTTACTAGGGCATTCAGTGGCCTCATAAATGTAATAAATTTTCTTTAGATGTTTTTACAAACCCCATTTTGGGAAGGGATGAGGGTAAGGATGTATTTTACCTGTCCATGGTGTGTGCAGGGTTCCATGATGGATTTGGCACGTGCTTCATGAAGGTTTCAGACTGAAAAACAGTCAGATTTGGGGTGTGACTGCAACAGTCCTGATGCGAGGGCAATATCTCATTAGTGAACCGTTGGATCTTCTTTAATTTTGGATATGGTGTGTAGGATCAAGTTTTTAATAATCTCACTGGAGGGATTAAGGAAATAGTACTTTTTTCAAAAGTTATACATCTCGGTGTGAGGCCATATCCAAAAGAGCAGCAAACTGTCATTATGGACAGATTTTGGGTAAGATGTTTTGGTTTTGTGTTTTGAATCTTATTTGTGGGACTTGGTGATTGAGAAAATTTGGAAAGGGCCTATGGGATATTTCAATGATACATTATTACTTGGAGGGTGTTTGAAACCAGAGAAATGAGAGTTAGGGGTTGAGTTCAACCAATATTGTCTTTTATGCTTTGACTGTCTTAGAACAATAAGACAATGTGTTAGGGGTTTGTAGCAGACCCAAGGTAGTTGAGTATATGTTTTTAAACCATTAATTATATGTTGGTAAGGGTGTTTCCTTGTTGATAAGGTATTGGGAAGCCAAGTTTTGGGTTAGGTGTTGAACCTAGTGAGACCTAGTTATGTAGGTTGATGGTGAAACTTTGTTATTGCAGTCAAGTACCAAGTGAATACAATGATCAAGAATGATCAGTGAGTATGTGTTGGGGTGTTATTCTAGTATGTGGAGAGTAGGGGATCAGAGGTGATGTGTTTGACCAATGAGAGGTATTGAGGAGTGAGTTGTGTGGGTGTGGGTAAGAGTCCTTAGGTGTTTGAGTAAGATCCTCCTACCCTCTACATCAACTTCTCTTATGTCTACTGATGGAGTTCAGCTCTCTTCCATAGGAGACATCTCCCGTGAAGCCTCCCAGTATTTCAAGCTTTATTTTTAGAGGAATCCCCCCCAACTCTTAAGGAGGAAAGATCTATATTGGTCTGTATTCCTTCTTTGATATCTCCCGAGATGAATGTTGCTCTTACTCGGCCCATCACACTTCAGGACCTTGAGCATGTTGTGCTCCATATGAAATAAGGTAAAGCACTTGGACCTAATGGTTTCCCTATTGAGTTTTTTCAAGAATCCTGGGAGATTATTAAACTTGATCTATTAGAGGTTTGCTAAGAATCTCACAGAAATAAGCAAATGTTGAGAGCAATGAATTCCACTTTTTTAGCTCTCGTTCCTAAAGAGGATGGTGCGAATAAGCTTGATCAGTTTCGACCCATTGCCCTGTGTAATGTTGTTTACGAAATTATCACTAAACTAATTGCAAATCAGCTGAAGGTTTGCCTAAATGCCTTGATATCTACCGAGCAAGGGGGATTTGTTGCTGGAAGATAATTTTTTGATGGTATTGTGGTTGCTACAGAGGCTATTCATTCTATGGTGACCTCCAAGGAGAAGGCCATGTTCATCAAAAAAGACATGGCTAAGGCGTATGACAGAGTTAAATGGTTCTTCCTTCAGAAGGTTTTATTGGCCTTTGGTTTCAGTACAGAGTGGGTAGACTAGATCATAAGTTGTGTTTCCTCTTCTTCTTTTTCTATTTTGATCAATGGTGAGCCCTCTGATTTGTTTAGGGCTTATAGGGGCCTTAGGCAGGGAGACCCTCTATCCCCTTATTCGTTCATCATCATGGCTGAGGGACTTGGTAGATTTATCCATTCCCAAGCACATTTGGCTCTCCTTCAAGGTTGGAGATGGTCAGAAAATGCCCCTCCTATCTCTCACATTCAGTTTGTGGATGATACTGCATTATTGGGTGTGGCTAGAATTATGGAGGCTGCTAACTTCAAGAGAAATTTGGACATTTATTTGGTCGCCTCAGGTCAGAAGATTAATGAAGATAATTCTTCCATAGTTTTCTTTAATACCCCTCATCTAATCCAAGCTATAATTGCTCGCATTCTTCGCTTTTAAATTGGGTCTCTCCCCTTTGTTTATCTTGGTATTCCTCTCGGGTTGGGAATCCAATGAAGAGAAATTTGGCAAGAGATTTTGGAAAAAAATCGCAAGAAGGTTAATCATTGGACCCATACATGGATTTCTATTGTTGGTGAAGTAACACTTTTGAAGGTTGTTGTGCAAGCCATACCTTTATACAAGTTCTTTGTTCAAGGGGCTCCTCCTAGATTTATCAGAGATTTTGATGCTTTGTCTCGTCAATTCCTCTAGTCTGGTAATATTGTTTCCTTCAAATGGAGTTTGGTTCATTGGGACATTGTGTATAGGCCAAAGCATGAAGGTGGTCTTGGGCTCTGATAAATCAAGTTGGTTTATCAAGCTCTTGTTGCTAAGTTGTATTGGAGGTGGTGTACTTGCCAGAATCAGGTGTGGGCCAAACTTCTCACTCATAAGTACCTGTCGGGGGTATTTCTGAGGTACCTTGATATAGCTTGTTGGGGAAGGGGTCTATGATTTGGGAGACCCTTAAGAAAGGGGATAAACTCATCAAAGATGGTCTTTTTTGGATTTGCAATAAAGGATCTTCTGCTCTCTTTTGGCTTGATTCTTGGGATGGCCATCCTCTGATCATACATGAGTTTTCTCATCTTCAATATTTATTTAATATTATGATGGCTATTGGATGGAATACAATGGAAAATTTTAAGACTATTAAAGCTAAGGATCAGATTGAAATGATATGTTGGAAGGACCCTCAGATGTGGCCTTTGGGAGGAAATATGGAAGATCGTCTAGATTTGGCTAGGATTTTGGCTAGCAGGCCTTGTGACTCTCTTAAGGATGGGGATTTTCTTGCTTGGGGCCTAAATCCTAAAGGTAAGTTCATAGTTTCTTCGGCGTATTTAGAATTGGATAGGAAGGTGTATGGTTCAGCTGGTGTTTCTTGGTGGAAGCATGTTTGGAATGTTTTTTCATGGCCTAAGTGTAATTTTTTCATCTGGTTGGTGGTTCAGAATAAGTTTCTTACTTGGGAAAATTTGCATAAACGTGGTTTCCAGGGCCCCTCCATCTGTGTTTTATGTAATAGCATTGAGGAGTGTACCTCCCACCTATTTTTTCAATGTCAATATGTTAGAGAGGTTTGGCATCAATGGTGGGAAATGTGGATTCATGTCTGCATCCATGCTACCTCTCTTGCTGAGTTATGGGAAAGGATGGGTAGACCACATGTCCAGTCTTCTTTCCTCCAGGTTGCTTGGGACATTGTCCCCTCTCTCATCATCTAGAACATTTGGTTGGAAAGGAATCAATGCATTTTTCAAGGGACTAGCAGGAGTAGCAACTTTTTATGGAGAAAGTTGCAGGAGACTATTTTGGCTAAGTGTGATATTTCAGTTCCTATTGATACTAGCGACTTGGATGTTGGTAGGAACTTATTGCTGGTGGATAATGGCTTATTACGTTCAGCCTTTAAGAGATCGAGTCATGCTAAGCAAAGGATTCAAAGGGAGGGTTGTTGGATCCCTCCTCCTGATGGTGTTTTGAAATTTAACACTGACGGACCTTCCAGGGGGAACCCTAGGCATGCGGGAGTCAGTGGAATTGAGCGTGTTTCTTATGGTAATATTGTATTCTTTTTCTCCACCTACACGGGGCAACATTCTAATAATCTTATGGATGCCCTTGCTATCTTTAGGTGATTGAAAGAGGTTACTCATTGGGATGGCGATGTATTGTCTGTGAGTTTGATTCCCATATTGTGATTGATTTGCTGAATGATCGGCAGTTGGATGGAGTTAATTAGCAGTTAGCTATAGTTGTTAAGCAAATCCCGAATCTGTGTTCTTTGGTTGATCGGATTTTTTTTTGTCACATTCCTCATGAATGGAACAAGGTGGTTGACTGCCTTGCTAAATGGGCCTCTGAGGATTTTGATGGTTGGGATGTGGATAATCGGGGATTCCTTCCTCCGAAGTACTTGGAGTTGTTTGATAGGCTAGTTATTGAGGACTGGCATGCTTGAGTGTTCTATTCTGGGTCCTCTTGGCCTTTTTCTAATTGTTTGGTGGTTGGGCTTGATGGGCCTTTGGCTACCTTCTTTGTACTTTTTGTTTCTTTCTGAATAAATTTTAACCCCCTCTTTTAAAAAAAATTAAATAATAAAATTATTTAATTAATTTAAAGGGGATATGGTTAAATGATTAAATGAGTAAGAGAGAAATTGAATAATTAATTTGAAATGACAGAAGAATATTAATCAAGTTAGATTAATTAAATACTTAAAATTATTTAATTATAATGGAAGAATGATTAGTGACATTGACATAATGCAGAAGTGAGACAATTTTGAATGTCTACACCTTGGTGCACAACGCCTCCATTTGCGACATAATAAGGGTCAATGATGACAATATTGCACACTAGTGAAAGCACAAGTACAAGCTCAAGACTAAGCAATTAGTTGTTCCAATTAAAAACTTGATATTGATCAATTCTTTCAACCACTAATATTCTCCACTTTTTACTAACCATTCCTCTATTTTATCATGTTTGATCTTTAATCTAAATATGCTATTTTTTTTGAGAGATCATTCACGACTTTAATGCACAAACAATCTCCCACGGGGCACCACAATACCTCATTGCCACTAGGGCATACTAAGACAAAACTGTAATGAAATTTTCTTTGAAACAACGCTCAAAATCACACCTAAAATTGTCCAGATGCCTACAATGCAACATTTTACAATCATTTCTCTTAATTAATTAATTACTTTTAATTATTTAATCAAACTAATGACATTCTTCTAATTCAAATTTAAAAATAACTTTTCCCTCCACTTTCAATAATTAAATAGTTTATAACTATTTAATTATTTATCACATGCATTAATTAAGTAATTTTAATTATTTAATTAATTCACTTTAATCAATTCCTCACAATTAAATAATTATTTCAATTAATTAATCATGTCTTCCACAAATTAAAAAAAATATTTAATTTATTTAATTATCACTCACTTTTTGAAATTAAATTCTTCTAAAATAAATAAAATCTTAATTTTTATTTATTTATCTCTCATGGACATAATTAAATAATCCTTTTAATTGGTCCATTAAGGGGCTTGGCTGGGTTAATTCAGCTTTGAAGGAGCTTGTTGATGTTGTTTGGGAAAAGTCAACAAAAGGGTGGTGGAAAATTAACTTTGATGGGGCTTCCAAAGGAAACCCGGGGCCATCAGGAGCTAGCTTCATTGTTCGAGATTGGGAAGATAATACTTTGGCCCTAGGGGCAAAAAAAATGGAGGAAGGGACAAATAATGTGGTTGAAGCATTAGCAGCTTTGGCAACTATCAGATTGGGTAAGGGGTTGGGTTTTTCGAGAATTCATTTAGAAGGGGACTCTCTTATTATTGTTCAGGTGATTTTGAAGGGGAGAAATGATGCTTGGCATCTTCAAAATACCATTGTGAATATTGTGGAGGAGTTTACAACCTTTGAAGATTTTTGAAAAGACGATATGGGAATATGGAAGTACACAAACTCTCAAAATGGGCATTAACCTTTGACAGGGTTGGCGAATTGCAGGTTGAAGACTTAAGGAATGTAAGTGGGAATGTTTAAAGGAATGTTTGCAGGTACGTAACATTAATGAGACTGCAGAAAATACATCACTGAAGTAAATGCAACTTTTTGGAAGTTTGGCAACATAGTTTTTGTACTTGGCATTACTGGCAAATTTAGGATTTTGTGGAGGTAGTTTTAATGCAAAATCAATTAGTTATTCTTGCTCGATGATTCGGTTGAGTGTTTTATGGAGGCAAAATCTTGAAACAGTGGAGTGAAAGGTAGTTTCATTGTAGACACAGGAAAATGGAAGCAAATTTTACGCTGAGGACAAGAAAGGAACTATGCTTGTTTATCATCTTTATGTCAGAAAGGAGGCTTAAATGAATGTTTCTTTACAAGGATGATAGATTGGTGAAGTTTGCTCAATTGATTTTAGGCGAGGGTTTTAGTGATTTCACGGGGGCTTCACTAGCTAGGCAATATTATATCACGTACATTCATATTGGGGAGTTTAATATCCCAAAAGTGAGGGTACAATATATTGCCTATCGGTGAAAACAGATGGATTTTTAATTCGGGCTATGAAAAAATACAATATTTGGTGAACATAGGGGGCTTTTAATTCAGATTGTGTATTGGGAGGGGATGACAAAAAAGGAATTTAGGGCAATATTTCTTGAAAATAGGGGGATTCTTTAATATGCCATGAACACACGTGCTACAGCCCAGGTTCACTAAGTGAAGCCCCTATGGGAGATTTATAGCACAAATACCAGAAAAACATGGATGTTTACTCCTTAATAATGATGTGGGGCTTGGATTTGGAGGACTCAGTGGAGGCTGTTAAGGGAGTTATGAAAGCAATTGTGCCTTAAGTTTACCTGGAAGGGATGGAATCAATTCTTGAATGGGCAGTCCCTGGAGTTAGGTTTGATGTGCAGGAAGGATTTGAAAAAACTAATCATGAAGTCTTCGAGAAGTGTATTGCCTTTGTACAGTGGCCAGAAGGGAGATACAAAGTTCATTGTAGAGAGGAAGCTTGACGAGGGTGGGAGGCGTTGAAGGTGTTCGTGCAACTAATGAAAATGGAGGCGGAGGCTAAGTAGAACCAGACAAGGTTGGAGGTAAGACTCGTGGAATGCAAAGCTTCTCGGCTAAGAAAGAGGAAGGTAGCGGATTTGCAAGCTTGAGTTTGGCCTCAAGTAGTTATTTTTGTTTAAATTTTTTTTGACGCAAAATATATTTTGTAGTAGTTCTCAGTGGGTCTTAGCCTTGTAAATGTTTAGGTTTCAACTGGTTCAATTCAGGGTAGGACTATAGGACTTTTGTTAAGAATACTCTGTTAATTATGTATTTTTGAGCTCAAGCTGATGGGTTAAGCGGTTTTTTGGGGGGATTTTTTGCATGGGTGGTACAAGAAGTGAATGGCTAGTTTTTGAAGTTTGGGTGGTTTGATGGCCGGTTCGATAGTTTTACAAACTTTTATGATGTATCTCTTTTTCTTTTACAAGCAATAAAAATCAACTTGTATTACCGACCAAAAAAAAAAACCTTTTAATTATTCAATTAGCCAACTAATTCTTCTATAATTAAATTAAATCTTTAATTTATTTAATTATTCATTTTATAAACATATGTCTCCTAAAATTAAATAAAATCTTTATTTATTTCTCTCTTTCACACACAACTAAATAAATTCTTTGATTTATTTAATTCTACATTCTTCTAAAATGAGTAATTTTTTTATTTAATTTATTCAAGTTATCTCATGCACATGTTTAAATAATTTTAACTATTTAAATATGAATTAACTCCATCTCTTAACTACCACTCACTTCCACTTCAACTCTTAATCAACTTTTCTAATGAACTCTTCAACTCTCTTAATAAAGTAATTAATTGAGTTAACTAATCAATTGACATCATTTATGAAGTCAATTAACTCCTCATGAAGTTGTCTTAACAAATCTCAACCACTGATCTTTTTGTTGACCTCTTAATCTAAATAGTCAATTGATATAAGAAATTTTATAAATACTACCCTAATTATCATTCACTAATAGTCACAAGTATTCATTTTTTTGTGCTATCACGTTGTAGGGAAAGTGCTACAATTCTGAGAGTCATCCCATACAACAGAAAAGGAGAAGAGAAATGGAGGATATATGGATGAATTTGACAATTGGTTTGCTTTGATTTATGTTATTCGCTTGTTAATTTTTCATGCATGCCTTAAATTGATTATAGTTGAGAATTTAGTGATTGATTTGAGTTTGTGGTTGCTTGTTAAGTCATTTACTATTTCATTCAGTTTTTAGTGTATATAATATTTACCTAAAACATGTCTCACACTGGTAAACCAATTTTAGGGTTCAAAAATCCAACAAAAACTTCCGACAAACAACTTTCAGGGGAGATCAAATCGGATGATATCATCTCCAAATCAAATTGAAAAGTTGGTGAGCAAATCAAATTTCTAGTTGGTGAGCAAATCAAATTTCAACTAGCAACCAACATTTTTGTTTAGAAGGCTCAAAAATCTTGTCTCTAGCTCTCGAATGTAGCAACATACTTTTCACTTGTTACAACAATAGTTGTAGGGAAATTGATATTGGTTCCTCTCATTTTAAATAAAATTATGCTTTCATAGGGTTTTGTAATTTTTTTCATGCAAACTCTGTCTATTTTTTCTCATTTAAACTATTGTTTTTAATCTTATTTTTTGTGCAAATCAAAGAAGATGCCAGTATGGATTTTGGATGGCTCACACACACTTTCGTAGTGAGAAATATCACTAATTGTTCACAGAGTTTAAACTAGAGGAAAAAGATAAAGTTGTGCATATTTATTGTCAACACAATTGAAATACGAGTCCCTCTAAATTCTAGCTAAAATGTATTAAAGCACCTATACTCATAAACTCTATCATTAAAACATAGATTTGCTTTGGTAGGGTTTTGTAATATTTTTCTTGCAAACACTGCCCATTTTTTTCTCATCATCATCATCATCGAAAGCATAATCTCGTGGCAAGTCCTTTGCCTTAGTTCAAATTACTTTCTTTTTTTTTTTTTGGTAAGGGGGGGTGGGAGAGGGGATAATCTTTATACACTTGAATCTTTTTTGTTTTCTGTGGTGTTTTATTTTATTTTGAAACAATTATGTTGTTGGTGCCTTTGATTTTGTATTTCATGGTAGCTAAGTAGGGATTTGGAGGAGACACCAACAAAATATTATTTATCACCCACTTTTTTAATCCATTGATCTCTTGTTCTACATGTTGAGAAGGATCAACCACCTATGAAATTGAATAAAGGGAAGCACTTTGTGTTCTTTAAGAGCCACGTATTTCCATATCTAGAGCTTTGAAGTACATAAAACCTTTATTTGATTTTTTGAGCATCATACATAACAAATCAAATTTTAAAATTTCTTTGAAACTCAGATGCTTTGCTCAACGTATCTTTCACTAGCTTTCAAAATTAAGTTAAAAATATTTTTATTTGCTTGTAATTTTAGGTTTCATGGTAAATTTATATGTAGAAACAACTTGATATATTCTTCCTCATTTACATTTTGTTTGGGTTATTTGCTATTGATTTTTTTGTTGGGTTTCTACAGTCACCATTAGCTTAGACTTTGTTTTAAAGAATTGTAAAGATGGGTCATAATTTAGAACATCCCGCAATGTGGATTTTGAGTCTCTAGATGAAGTAGTGTCTCCTCAAGGAAATATGTATTCTTAAGAAATAGTTTGAAATGTCAAGGAAAAGAGAGCATGGTTTTCACATTCACACATAAAAAAAATAGGTCATTTTGGGTGTACCTAAAAAAAAGCTCAAATATTTAAATAAGAGGAAATAAAATTGTGCATTGGAGACTTACATAGCCTCTCTACAAGGTTGCATTATAAATTACTCTAATTCGATTGTCTACACCCACAACCAAAATTTGCAAGCTCTGGGTACCCATTTGCAGTTGCTCTAAAATGAGTAGTCCTTCCATCGTTGATTGTAGCATCCTTATCTGCATCAACTTCTAAGAGAAGTTTGACATGGTCTAATAACCCTTTGTGGCAACACAATGCAATGCAGTTCTCCCTTTTTTGTGTTTGGATTTTTTAGATTTCCTCTCTTTCAATCAAAAGTGATAGAATTTTATGCTTATTCCAAAATGCAATGAGATGAATTGTGGTCCAAACTTTGGGTTGCTTACTTCTATATCTACTCCTTTGTCACTTGAGTAATTCCTTGACAATTTCTAGATGCCCCATGTAAACAACTTCTAGTAGATGAGTTTGTCATGTCTTATTAACTAAATCCACTATGACCCTACATCCAACCATTTTTTCACTTATCTACATTCCCACTAGCCGAAGCTATTTGCAAAGCAGTTTTACCCTACTTGTCAACGTGGTTACAACAATTCTACCTCTTAAGAAATTATTTAATCAAATCTATATATCTTTTTGTAGCAAGATGACAAAGTAGGTGACCTCCTATGTAAGCAACCTTCAAATTTCTATCTATAGAGATCAGTTTCTCTTGAAATGAAAATTAGTCGGTGGGAACCTTATTTGGTAAGCTATTTCCATCCTTTTTGCAATCAAGGGTTAAGACAATTGTAATGACAAATTTGTTTGTAGAATTGGGGTATTCAATAGGGAGATTACTTCTTGGATTTAGTATTGTCTCAAAGTAAAAGTCTCCTTGGGAAGGTATTAACTAATTTGGAGGCGTCACCAAACTTTATTTTGAGAAGAAGTTTGCACCTTGAATGCAATAGGCATTGTGTGCATCAGACTCTCGATGTAAATTGTTGTCCTGCATTTACATCCAATTTCAAAGTCTATCCTCATTTCATTTTCATGCACTTCAACAAGATTGCTCATCTTTAGATTCAGGTTTACTTAAAGCACATGCCTAGTAATTCACAAGTCTTAGTGTATTGAATGAGATTGAAACTTGAGAGAGGCAATTTTAATTTAAAAATGTGAAATTGTTGACCTAAAACTTGTACAGCCCACATGTCTAATTGCTCATGCTTGTGGATGGTCTTTTTATTTTAGGTTATTGCATATAATAAACTAATTGAAACATAGACTACTCAACAAATAAATTTGACGTGATCTTATTGTTGCAAACAACCAAGAAGAATACACAGAATTGGATAACAACATTATTATTTTGCAATGAAATAAAACTTAGTAAATACCAATGGCAAGTGACTTACCCAAAGATTTTGCACAAATTGTGCTCTATTGTCAACAATGCACAAAATAAGGTTTTATCAAAAGCTTCCTACCTTTCAACACAAACATATAAGAATATAGTCAAAGTGTACACAATATTCAAATTTTAATTATTACTACACTTCTTGACAACTGTTTGAATTTTATTTTATTTTTTTAAAATCACATTATCCTCTTTAAGGTCGTTGCATGGACTATCATGTGCTAACAACACAGGTTTTAAAGCCAATCTTATTATACCTAGAGTTAGGATGCACATTCAACTTTGTGCTATTTCATGGAAGAAAATGTTGTGATTCCCATAGGTTCATTTTATGTTTAAAATTACAATAAAGTAACTTTATGTAATTTGTTTAAAAGCATGCCCCTCCATGGTATTAACAACTTGGCCATGTGTTTCTCTTGTAAGTAGTAAGGGATGAAACCATATCAACTAATCTAGTCACCATCACAATTATATTGATTCTTCAAATCATTCACTGATTCTTGTCAAAAGATGTTTGATGTGGCAAAAACATCCACCACATGTATTTGCAATGACTTCTTATACTTTTGCATCCATTTATCCTTAAGCTTTAACTTGCATAACCATAGTATGCATAATTAGTTTCATTAATCTATGCTAATATAACTATTCTCCCATAAACTTTCCTTACACCTTTTTATCCATGGACATCTAATAGATGACATCACCAAATTGTATGCCATATAATTTTACAACTTTACTAGAAAATTCAAAAGTCAATTTGAAGAGGACTAGACCAAGATAGCAACAAAATAAAAAGAATATCAAAATCAACACATAGACAACTCTAGAGTATCCTCAAAGCATTATGTCTTGAAAAGACATGAGTAATGGCCTCTCTTTTACCACACTGCACAATATTTGAAATATGAACCTTTTTCTATCTTCCAAATCTTGGTTTCAAATCACCATTTGAACCTCTAGTTTAAAAGAACCAACTTAGTTTCCATATGGGACAATACCTATGTTTCTGCCTTGCATCTAATTTCATGTCATTCCATCACTTGTTCAATGTGGATGATATATCTAAGGTACGCCTTAATGTACCATACAAATCTTATGTCATATAATTAGAAGATTTTGAATTACTCTGTTTCAAATCCTTCTAGAGGCATATGAAATGGGCATTCATTTGTTTGTTTGTTGACGAAGAAAATGGGTAGGTATAGTTGTGCTTTGTTTTGAATTTCTCTGGATTTATTTTTTCCACCAACACAATCATGGGGTAAGAATGGCTATTCTCTTACTTGCAATATTGGTTAGGTATTAACATTGTTTTTGACTACATATTAGTAGAATTCAGTACTCGTGATACCCAAACCTTCCTAAATGTCTAAATTTTTTTTCAACACAATGGTTGAGGCTTAAATGTATTGAAGTTGGTTGGTCATGGTAGTTAATGTTGGAAAAGCATGCATTGGTACACTCATTGCCTAAAAGAGTAAAGTGTAATACATAAGGTAAGACGCATAGAGGAACTTTAATGGTAAACCTTTAAAAGACCTTTTTTAATCAATCGATTCAAGACTGGTCCATGCAATTTTACGAAGCAATTTAAAATTCATTTATATAAATACTTGGCAAAGCATTGTTCGTGAATAACTACCAAATATTGTTTGGTGAATGCGATTTAGTTTAAACTTGACATATTAGCAAGACTTTAGTTGAGTAATTATATTCAAGGTTTAGTAAAAGTTGTGTATTTTAATTGCTAAAATCAACTTATACTATAAGGTTCTTTGTTAATAAATTAATCTAAGCTATATAAAATAAGCATCTTACAACATTAATCTAAGGCCACATGCAAAGATTAGCTATGCATCAAATATAGTTGAATGAAATTAAGATATATAATTTCTCACATTTTTTATTTGGGATTAGTATTACTACACCAAATAGAAAGTCGAAAGTACATACAATAATAATAATGAAACCACATGATAAAATCCCATGCAATAGAGATATCAAAAAATAATGAAGACATCATCCTTAAATAAACAAGATTTACTGGCTTTATTGCCGTTTCTATCTTTTGCTGTCCTTTCTGTTTACTGGCTTTATTGCGGGTCCTGAAAACCTGTTTTTCTTATTAATCAGAACAAGATTTACATGAAGCTTGAATTTTATATTTTATTTGAGATGTATAGAAATTAATAATAATGTATCTTCTATAGCCTTACACAATGAGAAACTATTATGATCGACGTTGTTATGATCGAAGCATATTTTGTGGGAGCAATGCAACAAAGACATAAAACATGTTTTCAATTAGTAGCCATAAATTTTTTAATTTGATTGTTCTAGATTATGTTTCAACAGGAATACACATACTATTCGTCATATCCAATGGAGCAACCACTGATTTCATCTTCTAACTGAGCTGCTTCCAACAACTTATATCACTTAATTGATTCCCTCAAAATGACTTAAATTCCATGTCACATGAATGAATACAAGAGAAATTAATGTCCTTACAAGAAATAAGTAATATGACTTCAAAATATTTTTCTATTGATGTAATCCTTGCACCTTTTTGGTGCAAGTGCTAGTAAATACAAATCTAATCCCAAAAATAAATACAAAATAATTAAAAAAAATTCCTATAATTTTTTAACAAAAGAACTACATTATATGATGGTGGTCCCTTAGTGTTAGTAAAAACCTTGGTCATTCACTTCACTAAAGACTATAAAAAAAAAAAAAAAAACTTAAAAACTTTTCAAAACAAATTGAAATCATAAGAAATATGCTAATTGTAGAATATTAAAATGACTAGCTGTCCCACATAACTTTTTTAACCTCTTCAATAATTGCAAAAAATTACATTTATCCACTGGTGGTCCCCTAGTGTTAGTAAAACCTTAGTCCCTTAATGTTAGTAAAACCTTGATCATTCACTTAAAAACTTATATGCAAATTGTAGAATATTAAAATGACTAGCTGTCCCACCCAACTTTTTTAACCTTTTCAAATTTTAAGAAATGAATTACATTATCCTAGTGGTGGTCCCCTAGTGTTAGTAAAACTTTGGTCCCTTAATGTTAATAAAACCTTGACCATTCATTTCACCAAACACTATAAAAAAACAAAAAAACTTAAAAACTTTTCAGAACAAATTGAAATCATAAGAAATATGCAAATTGTAAAATATTAAAATGACGAGATAGACTGTCCCACCGCACTTTTTTAACCTCTTCAATTTTATAAATTATTCTCGTTCTTTCACGACAGAAAAGTCTAAATGACTGTGCCAGAGACTATTTTTAAGCTGGTGAGCGTTAAAAATCATTAAAATCATTAATTCCTTCATTAATTCCTGTTGTTTCATGAAAGAAAAGACAAGAGAGCAAGTCCTGGACATGCCCATCTTCACTGTCGCTGTCAATTGTCAATTGTCAATGTCAATGTCTAAGCCTGGCTGCCACCGACACTCCCTTTACACGCCTATCACATACACACGCCACTCCACTTTATGCCTCTTTTACCTGCCCTGATAAAACAATAAAACGTTCACCGCAATTCAAGAATTCCCTCTGTAAAACTCCAAGTCCCACCTGCCCCAAAACTCTAAAAGGGCATGCAAAACTGCACTGCATCGACGGTGGAGATTCACAAGTACAACACTTGCAGCGATGTGGTACAGCTATGTGCCATGTGTCAGGTGCTTTCATCTCGATTTTCTATGTGCTGTTGCGCGATTCCAACGTTTATGTAACCTTGAAAACTATAAACAATTCACACTTCTCTGCATGTTTAACCGTCCAGTAGATTAAATTAAGCACCAACGCTGTTTGCACGGAACGGAGAGAGAATTCTACCTATGGTTTCTATGAATGGACAATATTTTATATAGCGTCATCTGTTAAATTAAATGTGGTCTCTGTATGCAGTAGTTTGGTGGGCCTGACACGGTTTGGGCTTCAACTGTTGACATCTTCGGTACCTACAGTGTATTAAGCAGAATTTGTTGGCGCAAAGATGTCCCACTCTCACATTATCGCTATCATTGTATCTGCGATCTTTTGGTCAATCTTTTGCAAATGCCACGCCATGTAAAATTGCCGGCACAGTTCTTTTGCACGATTACCATGGAGTTGGTCGATTTGGTGATATAATCTTTGTTGCTTCGCTTGAGCTGCCAGGTTTCAGAAGCAAGAGAAAAAGGAAGAATGCCCATAAGTTCAAAAGGGGTATTTTACGTTGCTTGGGGACGTTTCATGGGCGTTCTGGTAAATGGGTTAAGCTCCTGAGACGAAACCAAAATGCAAGGTTCCTTTTAACACCTTTAGCTGTAGGCAAGGGGTGAAGTTGGAAGAAGATGGGGGGACGGAAATCGACTGTGTGGCTCTTTATCGCCTCCATTTTAGCGCTGATTGTGGCGCCCCTGCCAGTTGGTGGAGTCACCAATGCACCAGACGGTAGAATGCATTCAACTCTTACCACTTAATAATCTAGAAAAACAGAATTACTTGCCATGTTAGGTCGTTATTTTTGCTGGGTGTTAGTCGAATCACTTGAAGATTCCCATTTTTTCATACTATTTAATATTTACCCCAATGAAGCACAGAGTGATATGGTCTATATTCGCGGGAAACAGTAGACAAACATAGAAGCTGTACAATCTCTTTGCCAAATGCAACGATTTTAGTTTCTTTAAACCTGATAGGTAGACTTCTTTTTCCCTTAGATTAATATTAGGCAAATGCTCTTGAAATTTTTGACTGTGACATTATTACGAGTTTAGTCCCTCGGCAATTCCTGTTGGAGAGCTCGTCAATAAATATTGTAGGTGGGTTTTTAGTCTGAAATTTCTTTTTAGACCTTTTAAATATGAACAGTCGAGAACTGGATGTTATACTGCGTATGGTTTGAGAAGAACAGAACCTGGATGGGAGAAAAAGATATTAACATTTTAGAGGCAATTGGTTGGGCTGCCCCGTGTTTAGCTTTGTGTTCATTCCATGACCATATCGAAGGCATACATATTTGTTGCTAAAAACATGTTAGTCTCGACAAACTGCCTGATCCATGACTATGATAATCAAACTCGTGAAAGTGTAGATTAATCCAGATCGATAAGTAGTTTATGATTATTGAACATGAGCTTTTCGGATATGGTAAAGAGCTTCTGGTGAAAAATATGTACATTTGATTTACAATTCAATGTTTAGGATTACTCTCCGCGGAAATCCGCGATGATGGCATATTTCGAGTATTTTTCTTCTTGCACTTCCATGTAATTTTTCGCATCACTTTATTGCATTGTCACTAGAAAGTTATAAATGACGGGGGCCATGTAAAATGAGATATATTGACAGTTATTCATAAATGGCGCCCTTTATATAACCATGTAAATTGGCTTTATGAATGTGTTGTCCTTGAAACAATGTTCTAACATAAAAGATTACATCAATGATGCTTTTGTTTATCCAATGTGTCAGATTTGTAGTGTTCTGATTTACACTATGCTTTGGATGGATTTTCAGTTTCCGCTTTGACAAACCTCTATACCAGCCTAAATTCTCCGTCTCAACTTACTGGATGGAATGCAAGTGGAGGAGATCCATGTGGCCAGTCATGGAAAGGAGTGTCTTGTTCTGGATCCGCTGTTACGACAATGTAGTTAACCGTGCTTCCTGAGAAATCTAACCCTTTTTAATAAAATTGTTGAAGGATTACTTGAATAGCTTAGAAAAGATGATACGTATTGCCCATTTTTTTTTTAATCTTAAAAGACTTGTACACAAGAAAAGAAGAAGATATAAGTGTGGTGATTGAATTGAACAGAAAATTACCTGGTCTAGGGCTGACAGGATCATTGGGTTACCAGCTTTCAAGTCTTTCCTCCCTGACATTTTTGTAAGAAATCTCTTTTGATTTCAAAATTCTCTCTTTTTTTTTAATAAAGTTGGAAATGTTTGTGACTAAAGGTATATAATTATTATGTTGCTTTGAACTTTGTTTTGTGACACAGAGATATGAGCAACAACAACATTCAAAGTACCATCCCATACCAGCTTCCCCCCAATGTTACACATCTGTGAGTTAGAAGACGAGTAGATTTAATATCTACATTATAAGTTCTTAATTCATGTGAATGCGATACTGATACACTGTGCATTTCTGCTGTTTTCTGTGTGTAGCAATCTTGCCGGCAATAGCTTTAGTGATGTGCTTCCTTATTCAATTTCGGAGTTGACTTCACTCAACTATTTGTAAGTTTTTTAACTGGGTAAACTTTTGCCGTACATATATGAAGACTATTCTCATTGAAATGGATTGCATTGTCTGCAGGAATGTGAGTCACAATTCTCTCTCAGGTCAAGTCTCAGACATCTTTGGGAAGCTTTTGAACCTCTATACCTTGTAAGATATGATTCTCTCTATGAGAACATTTGATTTGGCTAAACCAGGAAAGCATTTATTTTTTGATTGCAAAACATGTCCCTATTCAAGGCTCCAGGGTAATCAATTCCAAGTAGGATTATTATGCAAATAGGCATTTGTATGGACTTCTATACAGTTAAGGATTTGATTGTAACTTGAGTCCTAGAAATTACTACTACACGAATCCCCTGTGCACAATGATACTTATCTTTTCTTTAAGATAAAGATAGTCTGGTTGCCCACTTTTTTGCCAATCTAAAAACACATCATTGTTTTTCCAATTAGATTGTAAACGAGGGGGTTGATTTATGCTACATGATAACTCATTCATAGCTGGTGCAACCATTATGAAATCTAGGCAGAAATGCTAGGTTTGGAAGCAAAAGGAGATCCGATTCATCCAATAATAGAAGAGATATAAGCTCCAAAATTTTTGAAACTCTTCTATTAAAATAATAGTCAAACTCAAATCCCCACTAAGATTTTTTTCTTGTTGTAAATGGGTGGAAACCATAATTGTTGCAAAATGAAGAATATAAAATAGAAAATCTAAAATATTGGAAGAAATTTGAAACTAAACAATTATATTATGAATTTTTTCTAAGCTATTTGACTTTGTATGAGGATGGGTACGGGCTTGGGTAGATTAGTATGATCTTTTGAATCCTAGGTCTAGGTATGGTATAGGTTCACATTTTATGATTCTTGTCTAAGCTATCGGTCTTGCATGAGGATGGGTACACGCTTGGGTATGCTAGTTAACCTTTTTACGCTAGGTACAATATTTGTTCGTATGTATATAATTTCTTATATTCAAACATATTAAAAATATTTATGCTCATAATTTTTTTTTCATCAGTTAAGTTTGTTTGTATTATATTTATATTCAATTTTTTTAACAGATATTAGTAATAATCATATCCCTAGTTCGTTTCAGACTTGTTATCTACCCTTGCATCTATCATAATAACGATAAAAAAACTATCAACTCCCCACAAAACACCTACCAGTATGCCTGTATACTAGCAGCAACAATCCACATATCAGAATTTGAGTTGTTGAACAAAAATATACATAGCTTTTCAGATTTAACATTTAATCACTAATTTCCTTATTTGTGTTCGAGACCCAGAAATCATCCTTGAAGAATTTCAGATGCTTGCTCTTTGGCTAAAGTCCTCCTTCCTCCACTTGTTTCTTCGTCTCCTTGCCTTGTATATATTCTTTTAGGAATCAAAAACCGATTTGGGCCTCCGGTTTTTGATCTTTCTTGTTTGGTTTTGCATTCCACAACAAGAATAGTCTCAGCCGAGGAGAACTCGGCCACATGGACCTATTTCCCTCCCCTTGCAATGAATACCTCACCTAGCTTTGCCATGCTATGAATGCAACGAGCCCCAAACACCATTGGCGCAAGCACCATGCTAACTCCATTTGCGCAATATCCACATTGGAGTGATATTTATACTTTGTTAACATGAATTCTTCCCCCAATAATATCCTCACCACCTGATAAAACATGGGGTTGTCATACTTAAACACATTCTTCATGCGGCTCTCAGAAATTTCACCCTAAAGCATATCTGTCGCTTCCTCGATCTGAGGCTAAAATTTGCCTCCATTTTGCCTCCTGTTATCACCTCACAAACTGCACTCGGTGAAATATGGAATGGCGGTGACAATCTATCTATCGTCGCTATGAAATACTTCCTTCACGCTTCATTTCATTTAAAATTCCCTCACATTGATGGCCCAAACGGAATTTTTCTGGCAGATGTTGGTCGTACTAATTACTTCGCCATCATCACCTTCTGAAAATCTTCCTACATAATGTCATGATTGCCATCCTTTAATGTCACCGCCCAATTTGAAATAGCATCTGCTACCTCATTGCCACCTTGCAGTGTGTGGGTTATTTTAAAAAAAATGAAATTTTCTAATTTAGATTTAATTAATTTGATCCATTTATTTAGCCTTCACATTTGAAATTGCCCATTCATGATTGCATTTACGATGATTTGTGACTCTCCCTTCTGGCGGACTTGCTGGCTAAGTTTACTGCTAGATACGCCGCTTGGGCCTTTGCCTCGTTGTTGGTCCCATCTTTTAATCTCTGAGCACCTAATGCCACAATATTCCCCTTCTAATCCTGAGCCACTGCCCCTGCCCCTGATGGGCCTGGATTTCCTTTTGAGGCTCCATTGAAATTGACTTTTACCCACCCTTCTCTCGGTCTAATCCATTCTGTTTTTACATCCTTAGTCAATTCTGTTTTTACATCCTTCTCACCAGATGGATGAACCCATGATTGCCCATTAATGGGTGAATATTTATACTTATAATTGCTAATAAAAAAAATATTTAAATACATCATATTGCAATAAAGAAAATGCTCATAAATGCATGTTTTAGTGATTTGCCAAATATTAATACAAAATGAAAGTTACAATCAATATTCAATTATCTTCATAATGCTCTTTATTGAGAGCATCAAAGTCAACATTTGGTTCAGTTTCATTTGAACCAGAATCAATTATAATGCCACTCCTAGTAACCTTTTCATTTATAGAAGCTCTTCATGTATAGACCTTGGCAAGTTTTGCAGTTAGAGTTCAGTTCCTTGTCACCTCCTCACTATGATAAGTTTTCTTATGTGACAAAAGACAGAAAGTGGAGTGCATAAAAACCAAATCCTTAGTTTTGTCGCTATCAATAAGTTGTGCTTAATTCGAGTGGATAAAGAAGTATGTATTCCAATTCTATTCAGTTGAAGAACTAAATAACTCACAACCTATTGAATTTGCATGCAACATTTACAATTATAAAACATAAATTATAATAAATAGTATGAATAGAAAAGTGAGGAAATTAAATAATAAAAAGTTGCATACTTTAGATAGAATTTTTATTGCAAAAGGTTAAAGCTGATAGAGCCTTGGACATGTAGGTACCACCATTCATGACTATCTTTCTTGTATTTGTCTTGAAGAGCACAAATATTATGATTATTTTGAAGATATGAAGTGCCCAAACCCAATCAAGACAACATTGTGTTTATCTACATTCAGGAATAATCTTGTAATCTTGTAGCTAGTAGTAGCAACTTTTTCATCTCTATATGGTGCCAACCTCCTTGACGAAGAAGGAATCTCTGTGTTATAATACTATGGGGACAAAGCAAATGTTAGAGTGCACAGGCTTGGTCATTTTTGTTGCAAGGATCAATAACAATTTTTTTCATTCTTTTGTAAAATACTTTTTGTGTAGTTGTGGCTTTTATTATGATCCTTATTTTTGCAACCATGGAGTCCATGCCATATGTTGGTAAACAGATTTGTCACTGCGATCATTTCTCTAAAACTGACCTTTGTTTGCCTGAAGAGCAGTGACAGTTGTTCCAACAGTTGGAGAGAGCTTTATGGTATAACAATTTTTCTTTGCGTTTGAGAGGGGCAGCTCCCTCGTATGATGGGAGTTTTTATGATTTTAGTGTACTTTTAACAAGAAAGTACTTAAAGAAGAAAACATATAACTAAAAGAGGATGGATAACGAATACCATTTGAGATTCACAATGGATAACAATTACAAAGGGGACGTTTATCATAAAATGTGTTTTAGATATATGCAATGATGATGGACATCAAACCTTGATATACAAAGAGATAGGCTATACTAGCACATACAAATCAAGATACTAGGAAAATGGGCGTGTTTCATTACATCAATTACATAGATCACCAATGGTTTGCATAGTTACATAAAGGGATTACTACTTTGACATACGAGAAATTAGCAATAATAACTGGGAAAACCATTTAAGACATACAAACAAATGCATTCTTTATTATCTTCATGAGATTATACAATCTTAGAAACCCTTTTTGTCGAATAGTTTCAAACCAAAAGTCATTAGAAAGTCTCTCTATCAATTTGTCTAGAGTTTCTCCTCTGCCAAACGTCCCTTTATAATAGCAAGAGCCTTGTATTTATAGGGCTTATACTACCTTGTAACTACTTAGCATAACTACCTAGGTAACCACTTTTCGTAACCACTTTTCTTAAGTTCCCAAATAACTATTTTTCCTTATTACTTTTTGAAGCTTAGGATTTACTTGTTCAATAATTAGGTTCCTTTCCTAACTTTAGTTGCATTAAGTGACATAAGTCACTTTTACAAAAAGGAAAGTAGAAACTTATAGCTTTAAAGGAAGAATGAGTTTCTAGTTTCACTGAGATGGGTACTGCGCCTTCATCTAATCCTTAAGTTAGCTATTCACCATGAACTTGGCCTTCAAGTTCATGTGCTTCAATTACATCCAGCTTCATCTAATTCTTCTAGTTTCACTGAGCTGGGTACTGCGCCTTCATCTAACTGAAGTTAGCTATTCACCATGAACTTGGCCTTCAAGTTCATGCACTTCAATTACATCCAACAAGTATCTCCTCCGTGACAACCAAAAAGACCGACCACTTTTCCAAATTGCTTTCTGTATCAACATGTGAGCAGGCATCAACTATTGTCAGCAATTCTATCAATCCCAAACATTGTAACCTCGAGAATCATGTGTTTCAGATTTAGTTGCCTGTATAACTATACTGAACTATGCCATGAGCATTTGAGAAAGTGCTATCAATTGTTTGACTTCTATTCAAGTCATTGAATGTATCCCGATCAAGTCATAGCTATCTTCTGTATGCACTAACCAATTTCATTATAAGTTGCCAAATATTATCACTAAAATTATTTGTTCATTTCTCTGTAGGTTGCCAAAATATAAACTGGTGTGGAAACTGCAAACATGCCGAGTGATAATGTCTAAGATCTGAAAAGTTCAACAATACTTACAACATTAATCTCTTGTTGAAACCGTTTGCTTCTTTTTTTTTTATCCCTCTTATCTTCTGAAAAGGAAAACTCACAAGTTGATGAAAGATGATACCTGCCTCAATGTGTTGGATCTTTGTATAAGATAAGTTACTAGTTGCAGCTTTCAACTCATCTTTGTACCAATTGTATTTGGTTAGCTTAAATGTAGTCCATTTTAGTGTACCAACGTTTGAATCAAGCACATTTTTTTATCTAACAAGAAATTTCTCTGCTATCATGTGTTGGAAGATCCAACTTAAAAGAGGCAATAAATTGATAGAGTGCACTCTGTCCCATCTTGATATCCTCATGTTTTGGGTTGAAAAGCACATGATGCAATTGTATTCTTTGCTTCTATTTGCATTTTACTAGTGTTTCCCTTGATGGTCACGAACTACTATCAAATTGACTAGAATTGATATCCCGATAGGTCTTGATGAATGCTACGCCCTATTCCAAAGCTCTCATTTTGTTACAGGCTGTGGGATGTTAGCAAAGGTTGTAGAATTAAAATTTACACCCGCTCGCTTGCATTTGCTCAATAGTTTCTAAAGCCTTCTCAACAAATGTATTTTGTACATGTACTTCAATAATTAGATTACATGAGATGACGTCGAGTAATTAACCGTGTCATGTCTTTGTTATAATTATATTCAATTGAAATTTGATCTTCGCAAAGAAGTCTCCTTTCGTGTTAATGCGGTTCACCTTCTCCAAAGTCATACTTTCATCTACATAATGTTGAATAAGCTGCTTCACGACATTTTTGTTTCTTGAGCCCGACTAAGGGTTAAATAGTTTTCCGACCTTTGTAAAGACTAATGAACTTTGCCATGATTTTAAGACCCAATTGAGTCATTCCTACTCAAATCTTGTTACTTCTCTGGTTCCATTTGCAGGTACTTGCACTGTTGTACTATAGAAATAGTTGCATGAATACATCAGTCAACTTGTAGTGACGGTGGAACCAAAACATATCCATTAGTCTGTATATATCCCACTCGAGCTGCAAGCTCATCTCAATTTATGCATCTTCAAATGTATATTCTACATTCTTGCAAATAAGAGATGTAATAAATAGCACTAAAAAGATGAAAGTGAAGTTTCATTGAACCTTCTTTACCTCCAAAACATTTATATTTGATAACATTTTCTCTGAAATGAAATAAAATGCATATCATTATCATGCGAGCCTAATTTTCAGAATGTTTTATTTAGCATCGCCAACAATGTTGCTACCTTTGATTGCCCTGCCAAGCTAATTTATTGCATTCTGCACATACCTCTCGCGTTTGTGGAGGTGACTCGACTCTAGCCTAATTATGCTGCTGCATTTTCTTGAAACTTTCCAAAGCCTTTTCAACAAATCCGTTTTCTGCAAAGCTTGCAATCATTGCGTTCGATGAGATGACATCTCTTTGATGTGGCTGGCAAACAACTAACTTGTGCTTCCATCAATACTTCCACATCTTGCAATAGTATCTTGCTACCTTCATTTTGTCATGCCATTTTCTCTAGTTGTGCATAGATTCTTCCGCTTGTAGATGTGAACTGTCTCCACACCTGGCCACTTATGATCTACAGGTACCAAGAAAACAGTTTCACACAAACATCACAAGTCTAAATGGCATAATAAAATCAGTGAATTGCATTTGCTTGAAAGTTTCTAAAGCTAAGTCATCAAATCCATTTTGTGCAGATCTTGCAATTCATAGCATGCCATGAGACAACATTTTGTCAAACAATTCAGGTGCATTGTCAATGATTCCACCTTTGATGATTGTCTATAACCTGTTCCAAGGATTTCACCTCACATGGGTGGGAAAGATACTCGCAATAGTTTGGAAACATGGTTTTACACCTGTTGAGCGTTTGCTTGAAAGTTTCTAAAGTCTTTTCAATAAACATTTTTATCTGCGCAACCTGCACTTATTCTATTCCATGAGATTATATTCTTTGAAGCATTTTGCATATAGTTCGTGCACCGTTTCAAAGCTCTTATAAGCTTTCATTTTGGCTAGGCAAGCAGTGGAATCCAGTTTTTCACCCTACCCCATATGCATTTGCTTGAAAGTTTCTGTTGCCTTTTCATCAAATTGAATTTGTATATATCCTTCAATAAGTACATTGCATGAGATGGTATCTCTTCGAGGCACATTGCAAAAGAGTTCTCATGCCTTTGCTATGCTTCCACAACTTGCATGCATGTGGACTAGTGTACTCACAACTATGATATTTGACAAAATCCCCCGTATGTTTATGCTTTCATGAATATTTATAGTTTGTTACAAACATTCTTCGCACGGGAAAATAGGAGCTAGCATAGGTTAATGGGTTTGATGTTACGCTTTGCAACTACTAATTGGTTTTGCTTGGAAGTTTTTAAAACCTTTTCAACAAACCTATTTTGTGAATGTCTTGTCATCGTGCATATCCCATGAGACAACATTTTGTCAACTTGCTCATGCGCCTTGCTTGTGCTTGCAAAGTTTGAATGTATGTCTGTGTGGGTTTAGAAGAAAAAACAGTTATATAACTGATTCTTTATCTTCTCTATATTCTCGCAATGTGGGTGCTCCTTTCTCCATCGGCTGTTGGAGCTTCATATGCACCTTCCGATATCTTGATTTGCTTAAGCAACAAAGCCAAATGGCTGATGCATCAAGTTGTTTTAGTTTATTTACATCGGTGATTTCAATTATTTTGAGAAGTTAATAAATTGACCATCAATGTATGGTCATTGTATGAGGAAGCTCCTTCTTATTGGTTGTTTTAAAAACTTAATAAAGTGGCCGATCAAATCTTAAGTTGCATATTATATCCTCTACTTGTGTTTTGGTAGAGCGCTTTAATTTGCTGATGACATCTCTTATGCCGAAGGATTTAATAAACTTCCACATCAGTGTGATTTCAGTCTTTTTATTCCTTCATCCAACTTAACGATAGATTGATAGGCTATCAACTACAATGCCACTAACTGATTTCATTTCTATTTTAAAACTATTAATTTGCATCCTTTTCATTGGCGCATGAAGTGGCATGTATAACCATTTCAACAATTATGACAAGGTAAGCAACGAGTATTAGAGCACCAACCATATATGCACTTTGCCAACAATTTTAATTACCATGTTGATAACACTTAGCTCGCTTGATTTGACATTTGGAATACAAAGCATTGCCTTACAGGGTTTGAGAGAAAGTTGTTGACACTGGATAAATTGTCGGTAACATTTTCTTTATTGTAGTTTTTATTTTACGTGAGATAGTGAACAAAGAAAATTTGTAACTAACTCCTTTTGTCCATGCATATCATACAGTCTTATTTGATTAAACATTTCCAACACCTTTGTGGCATACCCATTTTGTGCATATCACAAAATTATTTGCCATCCATTATTACACTTCTCATATACATTTTGCCAACCACTTTGTGTGCTATATTAATAACTCCATGCTTGGCATGCGGTTTTAGTTTCATCCTAGAAGCTTTCTAAGCCAAGGCACACTAAAGTATGCCAGCGTGAACTTATTTTGCCTTGCTACAACCCATCATTAACATGTGTCTTTGTATTCATTACCACCAACATAAACAATGTTTTTGATGAATTGTGCTATATTAATAACTCCATACTTGGCATGCGGTTTTAGTTTTCAAATCAATTTCAGAGATGCATCCTAGAAGCTTTCTAAGCCAAGGCACACTAAAGTATGCCAGCGTGAACTTATTTTGCCTTGCTACAACCCATCATTAACATGTGTCTTTGTATTCATTACCACCAACATAAACAATGTTTTTGATGAATAATTTCTCCATTTACGACTATTGAATTACTTAAGCATTGATAAGTACTTTGTTGTCATTACTTTCAACATCCTGAGAGGAGATCACAAGCTTTTACCAAACAAATCCACTAATTGGGCAAATAGAGAATGATGCACAACTTTTTCTTTGGTCAATATTTCTTCATGAAAATCTTCCACATTATGAATAATATTGTTACAACCAAAACTAATAAATCAGAGTTCCTCCAAATCAGGTGAAACTTAGGATTAAATTGTTCTCGTTTATCTATTGACGAAAATTGAAGTTTTGATATTTTATAAACCAAGGGTCGTCTTGAGATGAAAATTTGCCAAATTAGGCGAAATGTTATCAGGAACACTTGTACAAAAGCATTTTGCCCCACTCATGGATTTTCAAATTTAATTGTTTTCGTGTTTGTTGCATCATCATCGTTCCTCGCAAAATCTTGACTGAGACAAAGGATAACTCTTCTCCAATTGGGTATGCCTTTCAACATAGTTCCAATTGCCTATGACACTCCCAGGATAAATGAAGGATAAATGAAGGAATTGGTGAGCATATAACACGTGGCATCATTATTTGAAAACCAAAATTGACTTGTTAAAGGTTATAACATCCAACAATGCTCATTGTTTTGACACAAAATGATTAAATTTTGTGGTGTCAAAACAAGGCTAACACCATCATTATTTTCACCCTAACATGGTCAATTTTTATGAGCATAACTAATCATACTCATGATGGGCTTAGTGAAACTTAAAATAAATTCCACATGAGCCCATTGTGCATCATTGACATGCTTCTATTATGCTCCTTATTTCGACCATGGAGTCCATGCGATCATAATTTTTATCCAACATGGTTGATTTGTATGAGCATAACCAATCATACTCATGATGGGCTTAGTGAAACTCAAAATATATTCCACACAAGCTCGCTACTAATAATTGAGAATCAATGCTTTTACTTTTTGGGGTCTCTTCGAATGTGACTGCCTCCATATGCTTTGAAGAGTGTTGATGATTGCGGTGCTGCCTCTTGAACCTTCACAAGACTATCGTGTGATATGAAAAATGAATTAAAAAATAAAAGAGCATATAACATATCAATCTTAAAAGGATTAAAAATTTACTAAAAAATAATATTATTTTCAACAACTCAAAGTTGGAGGTGAACTCAAAGTTGGAGGTGATCTTGAAGATGGCTTGTAAGATATGATGACCTGTCACAAAGATTTGAATTTCCTTTTTCAATTTCCTTTCATAAAATATGCTCAAATGTGTCCTCCACTATTGAACCAACTACCTTTCAATTGTTAATCTTGTTTGTTATGAGTTGGAAACATTTTTTAGGGTTCCATATTTAAATTGCTTGTTTGAGGGTATTGATAATGAAGGTTTCCTCTTTTACTTACCCTTCACAATCAATTGCCTTAAAAAATAATTGCCTTAAAAAACATAGCCCCTTTAGAGGACATTGTAGTGACATTAATTAGTGGTTTGTTTTTATAACCCTACTATTCATCATAATTATAAGTGATGGACACTCTTATTTTGGGCCATATATCCTTGATTGCTCTCAAAATGCCTCTAGCTTCTATGGAAGCTTCTTCCTTGGCCGATAAGGTGTAGGCTCCTTTTCATACCCAACCCTAATGTAGTCAGTATGTGCATTAGTAATTATTGTAAGCATATCTTGTTGATATGGTGATCTAACAAGGTCAAAAGGAAGCACCTTACTATTAAGGCAATGAGCAATGCTCTTTTCCACAGCCTCTCTTGCCTCATTCTTGAAGGGTTCTCTTTTCCATAACCTCTCTCGCCTCATTCCTGAAGGGCATCTTTAATAGGAAAAAAAGAAGGTATTCTTTTCTTGAAAATTTGATGGTGGCCTAAAAGGATTTGGGTGAGCTAGTTGTGTTAAGCCACTAGAAGGTTTTTGTGATCCTCTCTTGGAAAAAGGGTGTAGTATCTCCTTTGATCTATTACTTACTATGTTGAAATTCTCTTCTACTTTGATATATCACATAATTTGTTCTTTTGGCAACCATTTTTGTTCAACTCTTGCCAAACTCTTATTTCTAAGACAATTATAATGCTAAGTGAGCTTTCACTCAATTATATGAGCTCTAATAGACATTCACATATTGGCTACAACACCAACAATAACCCCCATTGTTAAGAAGTTGCTTAATTATGGTTTTATGTTGTCGAAGAGGTGATATTGTCTCAAAACTCTTGCCAAACTCTTATTTCTAAGACAATTATAATGCTAAGTGAGCTTTCACTCAATTATATGAGCTCTAATAGACATTCACATATTGGCTACAACACCAACAATAACCCCCATTGTTAAGAAGTTGCTTAATTATGGTTTTATGTTGTCGAAGAGGTGATATTGTCTCAAAATTAAACAAGCTCTTGACATGTTGACCAACTAAATTAAAAGTACCAACCATTCTATATGGATACAAATAAAAAGAAAAGAACACTACAAATTTTAATCCATGCTAATTAAAAAGGAGGCTTATAAAATAGTAAAACTTTTTTATAAAAAAATAATAAACTTGAATTTTTTTGATAAATCTTGAAAAAATTACAAGATTCACTCACCTTTGATGGTAAAATCTTCTTTGTGCAACTCTTTTTTTTCTTTTAGGTGTAGGTCTTTCTCTCTCGTGGCCTTCATCTTCGAAGAAAAATACAACCATTTTTGAAAACCAAAATATAAAATAATTAAAAAAATTTGTTTTACTCAATTCTCTTTGTGAAGTGAGACAAAAGAAGTGAACAAAGGGCAAAATTAGGTTCTATTGGCACTTTTTTGTTTTAAAAATGTACAAAAAAGGTTTCTTTTTGCCTTTTATTTTGAGGTGGCCAGAGGGTCAGCTTGGGTTTGCTTAGGGTCTACCTTGGTTTTGCCCATGGTTCACCTTGGGTGCTGTGTTGACCCACAAGGTACCAAGGTTCACCATGGGCAAACCCTAGATTGTCCCAATCCTGAATTGGACCCAAATAGATACGGTAGGGTTTCCAAGTATCTGGTAACATGGAATTTTTTTGCAAGGGAATTTATAAAATGAATAGATCTTCACTATCACTAGAAAATTAGATCAATTGAGTGTACGGATTTGGCTTGGGCCAAATCTAGCATAGTATAGACAGTTCCTTGGCCAAAATTTTGTTCATACTTGTCCATTATGAAATTCTTTTGTCAAAACTTGGTTACTTCACTGCCTATGGATCTATTATTAACATTTTCTCACTTCAACTCTTTTGCTACCATCATGTGGGAAACATGTACATGTGGGTTCCTCAAAATTGGTTTTGGTGGACCTACAACAAACACTTCTAAAATTTTCTAATGGAAACGCATTATTTCTTAATATTAGAATAGCTCCCCTCCTTGAATTGTTTTTCCCCCAAAGCATTTGTAGAGTTTTTTTTTTGGTTTCCTTTCCTTTTTTGAAGTAAAGAACCTATTAGCCTCATTATTTTTTTTTGGTCAGTGAGGGCGGGCTTTTGTCTGAAGCTTTGAACTTGCAGGTCACAGAGGGGGACCCCATCCCCGATTACATCATATATTTTTGATTTTGAGGTAATAACACCTCCATTTTTTGTCTCTTTTTGCTCCTCGTCACTCCATACTTTCTCCTTATTTCTCCATCTATCTTTCCTTATCACTTCATACACCCTTATCTCTTTGATGCTTCTCCTCTGCTCGTGCACTCCTTATCTCTCCATATCTCCTTATCCCTCCACTGCAACGGGCAACCCCTTATCTCTCCATCTTCTCCCTCATACTTGTGTTGTCCTCTTATCTCTCCAACAACGTCCCCTTATTCCTCCAATTCTTTTCCACCTTATCACTCCATATAATCCTCCTTATTCCTACACGATCAACCTTATCTCTCTGATGTAACTTGACCTGTCGTTGCCACAACAGTAGTTGGTATTAACACCAATGTAGACTTGCTCTGCTCTCCAGCAACATCTATCACGTGTCTCCGCCACCACTTGACTTCATCTCTGGCCTCCTTTGTCTTTCCATTTGCCTACCTCTTTGTACTCTGTCATTGTCTTTCCTCCTATCCCTTGCCTCCGACCCATTAATCCGTAATCGGGGCTCCAACGGGCTTGCGTATGCCTACTCCACCATATCACCACTCCTCTCGCCTCCTATCACCTTCCGCCTCCTTATCTCCCTTGTGATCCTCGTAGTAGCCAACAAACATCTATGCCCGCTTCGGGTGGAGCATTAACACCCCTTCTGCCCCGCCCACATCTTTGTCAACAAGGGAATCTTTAACATGGAGTTGCAACAACCGTTGCACTGCGGGGTCGACCCCCACCTATTAGCCTCATTATGAGTACTTGAGCTTGGGGGAATTATTGAAGTAATATTGTAATATTGCTATAATGGTCATCTTAGTCATGTAGTTTCTTTTTTAGAATGTTTCCTTTCTTGCATTTGTTTACAATCGTTTCTCTTATGGAAAGATCCTCTTGCATTTGTTTACAATCCTTTCTCTTATGGAAAGGTCCTCTTGTAATTTTCTATATAAGGAGTATTCATCTCCTTTATTCATTAGAACAATTAATTATCATTTCATGGTATCAGAGCATAGGTTCTTTTTTGGCAATTTTTTTTAATAAAAATTCGTGGTCTTTACCTAGATTACCTAGAAATTTCTAGAAGTTAGTTTTTTGTAATAAAATTCGGTTTTCACGGCAATGAGATTTTTGGGATGCAACTGCTTGTTCTTTTTTCGAGATTGCTCTTCTTGGCAATTGTGTGTTGTTCTTTTGCTACGAACTAGACTGAGTTTTTAGCATCTCGACATGGGTTTTATGATTTTTTCCCCAAAAATCATGGTGTGTTTTATAATTTTTCCCAAAAAAAATCATGGTGGGTTTTCTGATTTTTTTTTCCAAAAAAAAATTCATGGTGGGTTTTTGATTTTTTTTAAAAATCATGGTGGGTTTTCTAATTTATTTTCAAAAAAAATCATGGAGGGTTTTTTTTGCATGTTTTCCCCCAAAAATTGTGGTGGCATCGACGAAGGTTTTTGCCGATTTAATATGAAATCGTGTGTGATTTTAGCATCGCATCAAGGGTTTGATGATTTTTTCCACAAAATCATGGTTTCTTGCAGTTTGTTTTGGGTCACACCTAGGGTTCCTAGGACTACGGTGTTGTTGCTTTTGCCGATTTTTGGCATTTTGGTTTTTCAAAACTCTGAAGTTTTTTGAGAAGCTGATCTCAGTTTCTGTGTCTGTGGATAGCGAGAAGGATGGCTTTGTCACCCAACATCATGTTGGAAGGCACTCAGAGGTAAACAGATTGCTGTAAACTTTGGTCATATGAAGAAGTTTTGCAGAAAGCGGTTGGCTGATAAAAAATTCAACTAGGGAGGGTCTCACAAGCAAGTTCATATCGTAGAGCATTCAGTGGAGAAGGGGGCAGCCTTCTAAGCATTCATGGCCAAATGACCTGCAGATCCCTTTCTATGTATTTATGGGCAAATGACCTGTAGATTATGTCATGTCTTCTGTAGGGTAGTTAGTAGAATGACCATTAAGGTAGGGTTTTAAAGTAATATTGCAATATTTTTCTATAATGATCATCTTAGTTGTCTAGTTTCATTTTAAAATGTTTCGTTTCTTGTTTCTGTTTTCTGTTATGGAAAGATCCTCTTGTAATTTTCTATATAAAGAGTATTCCTCTCCTTTATTCAACAAAATAATTAATTATCATTTCAGGAATCATATAATGAAAAAATCTCTACAGAATTCACTATAAAATTTGTCTAGTAGCTGATTTTTAGACCATGGTAAGCAGATTCGTCTCTAAGAAAATTTAACCCTAAATCTAGATAGCTTAAAATTCACAAACATCAATCAAAACAAAAATATCTCAGTATGCTATTCCACAAATACATACTGCTGAAAGTATGAATCTCAAACCTGCAACACTATTTTTAGTAAATCTGAAAATATGCACTATCCATGTTAAGTCCATTCAAAATTGAACCCTAAATCTAGATAGCTTAAAATCCACAAATGTCGATCAAAACAAAAATATCTCAGTCTGCTATTCCACAAATACATACAGCTGAAAGTATGAACAATAAATACAAAGTATTGAACTCTCAAACCTGCAACTGTATTTTTATTGAATCTAAAAATATGCACTATCCATGTTAAGGCCATTCAAAATTTCTGTCATTGTTACATTCTTTTTTGTTCTGAAATTGGAAACCATGAACTTCAAAGGTTGATTACAATATTGTGCCTTTGCTAGTTGCCTTGAATTGTACATCATCAATAGAAATCATTTGTTGAATTGGCTCCAAAGTGGCTATCTTGGTAGGAATACATTTGTGCAACTTGCTAGTTGCCTTGAATTGTACATCATCAATAGAAATCATTTGTTGAATTGGCTCCAAAATGGCTATCTTGGTAGGAATACATTTGTGCAAGTTAAAAGTCTGGACATGATCAGTAGAAGCCATTGTTTTATTACTACCTTTGAAATGGCTATCTTGGTAGGAACACGTTTGGGCAATTTAAAAGGTTGGAGGTAAACACCATATAGTTCTTTATTTCTTAGGGTATCATGGTTGATGGTGCAGGCTTCCTCCTAGCTTAGGGTATGTTTAGAGCATAGTTACAAGACTCGCAAAGGCCAGGCGCCCTTGGGCTCGGACTCGGCTGAGTCTGGCTGGGTCTTGGCAGACTCGCTGAGTCCCGAGGCCTAGACCCTGCCGCCCAAGCAACAATTAAAAAAACCAAAAAAATTTAAAAAGTCTCTTTTAAGTGGAATAAACAGTGACTATGTCCAAGGATGATGTGGATACTAGGAATTGCATGTAGAAAATAGCAATTAAATGCAGATAAAGATTAAACAAAGGAATGAAATAAAAGTCGTTTGAGCTTTCAGGGGTGCTACCTCTTGACCCCGCCCTGTACCAAGGGGCGCTGCCCCTTGACCCTGCCCTGTACCAAGGGGAGCTGTCTTGGGGTCGTTGCCCCCAAACCCCCGTTGAATAATTTGGGGGGAAACTGGGGGGAAACTGCGCAGATAAAAGGGGGAAATTTATCCTCCGAGTCTAATTAGGCTCCATATAACAATAGTGGATGAGGATGTTGATGTCACTGAGGTTGAGCTTGAGCCTGAGACACAGGCAGATATCATGGCTGCAGAATGTTCTAGAACCTATCTTAGGTGCACATGTAGGACGGTTGCGGGGTCGAGTGATCAATGATCACTGATATTGGCTCCTCTGAGCCTTAGGCTTCTAGGCTCTAGCTTTTATGTTGAACTTGATATATGTTTTGCACTTTTGATGACATGGATTTCATATTCCATGAATTTTGTAGACATTTGACACTATCTATATTTCTAATGTGTTATTTAGTTTAGCTTATTTCCTTCAGCGCAAGCCTAAAATTTGCATTTATACTTTGTGATCAATGTAAACTCGTGTATATGCTTCTATTTGATGAGATTATTGTGTCTTTAATGTTTATTTAATAAAAAATGCATGAAAGAAGTTTAAAATTGTTAAAAACCTTTGAATTTCTTGGGTTTTACAATTTGCCGAGTTTGGGCTCCGAGTCCGAGTCCGAGTCCAAAATCAGCTTGCCGAGTCCGAGGCTTGTAACTATGGTTTAGAGGTCTTGGTAGGGTTATCTTTCTTAGAGGTAGGGCTTGAGATTATGCAATTGGAAAAAAGCATGGTACCATAGAGCTTTGGGTTGGTGGATTTTTTAGAGACTATAAAGGTTGAGTTGCCTAAACCTAAAAAAATGCCCAAATTCCTTCAATTTTTTTTTTATTTGTTTGATGAAGGGCTTAGTTGGACATTTTTTATGTATTTGAGGGATGTCGACAAGTCTCCTAAGGGTCTTGGTGATGTCTTGACATTTCCTTGAATTTTTCAAATCAAGGGGATGCCCCAAAAATATCTCCTTCGAGGAGTTGTCTTTAGGAAAACCCTTGTCTACTATTGGCGGTGGTGGTAGCATGGTAGGGAAATCTTTTCCAATATCATCCTTGTCTCTAGGTCATCCTCGACTAAAAAATGATAGGTTTTGGGGGCAATGTGCTCTTGTGGAACATTGGAAGAAAGTCTCAATGATGAAATTCCACAGACCAATTGTGTTGAAAAATTATGCACTAACCTCCCAATCCACAATTTTGATAGGAATCACTTCTCTTGGCTATTGTAATTTCCCAATGTAATTTCTTGACAACGTCAACTTAATCTGAACAAAGCATATAGTATATCAGCTCTTACTTTATAATACTTAGAAATCATCACCTAGACACCTTGATTTGTAGTTGCAATCCGATTTGTAGAAAACAACTTCTTAATTGCAATAATTTGCTTTGTGCTCAAGTATGTTGTTTGCAAAGGTGATTGTACATGTAAGATCCGATATAAGCCCACAAATTAGGGCTTAAAAAATGCCCATTAATGCAAAAGGTTGGTTTTCTTTTGTTTTTTTTGTTGAGGATTTGAAAGTTGAAATTTTGAAGCATTTTGCATTATGTGTTTGAAAAATGTGGCAAGTTGACGGTCGAGAAAATTGGCATTGAGATCAATGACTGCTGAAGATCTAAACATCTCTTATGGGTCCACCTTGACAAAATCTATAGATAGTGGAAATCAACCACATCATGCCACTTCTAACATTATAAGGAACCACACCACTTGTAAAGTTCATACTAACTGATATCACAAGGAACCACCATGGTGGAAGCATTAGTTTTATGTCAACTCAACTCAATGCAACATTGATTTAATCAAAGTTAGAGGCCTTCTTGGGAAATTGCAAGAACTCAGTACGTGGATGGTCAAATTTTTTATCATTGCCTCAAGATTGAAAGTGGGATATGTATAGATTTCTTGTGGACCCGCTTAGGGACAACATCTGTAGATATTTGGAATCCCAGAGACCACACTGCAAAATTAAAAATTGAACATGCAAATACTGCACACAACTTTGCTACCATTTTTAGAATAAGAATTATTTATTTACGTGGACCAATTGCGGGTGTCCACATAGGCAACAAGCGTAGGTTTACAACTTAAAGGTAAAATAGCTTGGGCCACGTCACACCTGTAGAGCCCCAAGGGTGAATGGACCGGTGTTGCTGAAATCTGGGCTGCATTATGAGCCCCAAGGGTGAATGGACTGATGTTCCTGAAATCTGGGCTGCATTATGAGGTGGTGTCATCACACCCTAGACAAGTAAATCCCCATCCAGGGTTGAGAATTAGAAGGGATTAAGATTAGAGCTTGAATGTGGACAATATCAGTTGTACTATGAGCAAACATAGTTACTTAGTTTGTGTAATTAGTCTAAAGGCAAAAATAATGAGTAGTGATGTATGTTTTCCTTGGGAATTGGCAGCCTCCCAGTAGGGGACATTACAAACATCTTGAGATTAAACGTTTTTGCTTGTAGAAATTGTGAAGCTGGTCAAATGTAAAGATTCAGAATATCCACAGCTTCTCCAAAACAATTGACCGATCAACCTGGCTTGAATGCTAGAGATATAAGTTTATAACCATTAACTGTGCAGGCAGGGCATTTTCTTAACTGTTGAGGAAAACAAGAAAACCGCCATGTAAGAACATGACCAAACCAAACTAGACCTCAGCAGAAAACACTTAACATGACTTCTAGACACAAAAAAGAAGAATGATGCGAAAAATGATGCCTTTTTGAGTGGCCTGGAAACATAAACAGACAAAATGAGAACCATTTTTAGGGATGATGCCTTTGTAAGTGGCCTGGAAACATAAACAGACAAAATGAGAACCATATTATGGACTGTGCAAACCTCAGATACAATCATAGATACAAAAAGTCTGCAGTAGAGAATTTGGAAACTGACAGCAAGGTACAATGTGAATTCTTTTCGGGAAACCAGGTTCCAAGACAATGCACTTTAATGAAACAGATTGAACCATAAAGTCCATGTCTGGAAAGGGTCAAGAAATGGACCAAAAAGACTGAGGGTAGCTCTCATAAAAAAAGATAACATGTCCCCTTCATTTGGATAGCTCTCTATGTGACTACTGGCGTCACCAATACGGGTTGTCCTTCTTATTGAATATCTTTATCCCAAGAGTGTGGGAGAATTGTGTACAATTTTGCTGCCATTGAAAGTATTCTTGTAGATGTATTATTAATTTATTGCTACTTATGGCTGCTTGAGCTGGATGTGGATTACTTTGTAATTAATAGCCACTGTATTTATGAATGCAAGACATTTAGTGAATGCTTATCCCTTGAGGAAGAGAGGCACAAACTTCTAAGAGTGCATGAATTTTTGAAAACTAAACAATAGATGCTTTTCCTATTTAAGGCCTAGGCATCATTTTTTGGCTTGATTTGAATGGTTCAATTTCTCAGCTCCTTATGAACAGGAAATTTTTATTTCCACTATCCATCCTCGATTGCAGAGGCTGTAATGGTATTGAAGCTTGCACCTGCACATCTAGAATTTACTGATGCTTCTTGCTTTGGGGAATGTAGGTCCCTAAAGTGTGCCAGGAATTCACAAATTTTCAACTACAGAACAAAATGTCATCAATTAGATCGCTTGCAAATTTACAATGCTTGCATTAGCCTAGCAATCACTGACCTATCATGTCCACTGTGTGTGCTGAGAGTTAACAATTTCTTTCCTTTAGAACAAAAAGTTAGTATGAACAAAAAGTTAGTATGAAATTGCTTGCATTCTTACATCATCTGAGGTGTGGATGTGGGAAAGATGGGGATAAGTCTTCAACTTTCAATTGAAGCACTTACCCTTCTTGACATTGTGCCATTTTGATAACCTGAAATGAATTTGGAGATGCCTTATTCTAAGATCCACTTATCTGTTGCCTGTAATCTGCAGAACAATCTAGCTGTAATCTTCAGAACTTGAAATGAATTTGGAGATGCCTTATTCGAAGATCCACTTATCTGCTGTGTAATCTGCAGAACAATCTAGCATGTGGGGAAGTAGGTAAGATGTGATGAGTAGGAAATAGTGCATTTCTGCAAATGCTGAGCTGTAAGGTGAAGAGTATAGCACTGCCTTTTTGTCATCCAAATGTTTGGAAAGGACTCTCTGGATTGCATTTGATAATTTCTTGTTACTAGTCGGAATTTTGAGTATTCTGTTGAGTGAATCAACACTAGTGATAGAAGTTGATGTTTTAGTATTGTGATATCAAAAATTGTCTAAGATATTTGTCTCCAGATATTCTGTAATGGTGTTGGAAGTGGGTACTCTTTGTTAGGATGTATTCTACTCATCTAATGAAAGTATCTGTAGCAGAGAAGGTGCATCCTTTTAAGTGTAATCTTCACTGCTCAAATAAGGCATGTGCCACCACTCTTTTTAGGGGGACCGCAGCAATTTTCTGTATTTACTATTTCAGGTAATCTAGTTTCTGGCAGGTGACACTTGTTCACAAGTGAAGAGTGTGATTGGTAACTAACCTGCAAAAACTTATGCATTGCAGTTTGTACTATGAAATTGCTTCTATATGTGCCAAATGGAATTTGTTTATTTATACGTTTTCTGCCTGGTCTTTTTCTATGTAATGTGACGAGATTATCAAACTTTTGCCAAAATCGTCACCAACTAGCAATAGTGAGCTGCTTGAGTATTAAATTACTTTTTCCTGTTTGTGATTAAGGTGGTTAAGGCAAGTCAAATGTTGCAGAGATAAAATGAGACCATATTGTGCCTGGATTCACTCACCTGAATCTCTATCCAAGCAAATATTCTTTTCGTTTAGAACTTGACTATACAAATAATATTCTTGAGCATGTAACTCTGGTTATTATAGGCTATAGGATTAAATGATGCACAAAGTCCTAGGATCAAATTTCCATGCATAGTTGGTTACTTCGAGTAAATAGTACACTAGGTTTGCAGCCAAGCCAAACTAGAAATGGAAAAGTCAGATATTACTGAAATGCCGATAGATCAAATGGGTCCTTTGTAATGGAAGGATCACACAGATCATTGGTTTCAATAAGAGGCGTCTGGCAGTCATACTCATACATTATTATTAATTTAAATTATATCTTAGTTGCTGGTTCTGGCTTGGGTTCGGCCAAATTTTCTTTTAGGGTTTTGTGTTCGTCTTGGGTTCGTTAGTACAATAACATATAAAAATAAAAAATATATACATATATGCAGCAGTAGTTAAGTTCAAAATACACCACTATGCTAATAGTCAAAAAGCATAGCAAAATACACCATCATATATTAAAGTTTTAGTTCAAATAACATAGAAAAACAGTAAATACACCACCATATTAATGTTTTAGTTCAAAAATAATAATGTCAAGCTACAACAATCAGCCATCACTGATAAAAAAACGAAGTTCAGCAATGGAGCAAAGAAGTTATGTTTTTAAATTTTCATTCTATTATGCAAAAATGAAGTAGGTTTTACCTTTTTAGTGTTTTAAGGCATCGAATTAGGGTTGGGGGGTTGAACTTGCCTTTTGGCATTAAAAAACAATTAAAAAAAGTCAACAAAAATTGTCTTTTATGCCAAATTCTTGACAATTTCTGCAAAATCCGTTGAAATTCTTCCTGGATTCTTCTGGGTTTGGGCCGGACCCTGTTCAGATCCAGAGAGACCCAGGGAGAACTAGATTTGGACCTGGACCGCGATCCGGGGGGTCCTAGTGGAGAACCTGGCAACTTAGAATTATATTATAATGTATACTATTATATAATGTACTAACAAACCCAAACAAACCCAAAACCCATTTTCAAAATTTTATCGAACTGGCGAAGTGGATCCTTGGTTTCTCACCAATCTATATTCTTTTGAATTTAAATTTTCATGATAAGGGGACTTATATTCTTTTTAAATCACCTCCTCCAATTTTATGTTGAAGACTCTATTGGGCACATTCTAATTCATCTTTATTCTTTGTATATCACTTCCTCCAGTTTGATGTCTAAAAACCTAACTGTTTGTGCTAGATAGAAAATTATCTCTCTTTTAATGCAAAATCATTGCTCTTAGGAGGGCAAATGTTTGCTTTTTCCAATATATAATTGTTTTATTGGAGTTGAAGTGAGGCATCAAATTTGAAGTTATGTTTTTGGCATTGGCAGGGATTTATCGTTCAATTCTTTTTCACAAAACCTGCCATCAAGTTTCAGTTCGCTGTCAAATCTTTCTATGCTGTAAGTGATGGAAGGTTATAATGTTTTGAGTGTAGAAATATATGCTTATTGAAAATGAAACTCACCATGTCTATTGGATATGAACTTTGCAGGTTCGTGCAAAATAATCAACTTTCTGGACCTATTAATTTACTGTCTAGTCTTCCTCTAATTGACTTGTAAGCCTATTCTTAATTACTTCATAGTTTTTGTTGATAATATGAATGGGAGAGACTTTTCCTAACTTAGATGTTTATCACAAAACCAAATGTTTCATTGGCTGTTGTTTCCAGGAATATTGAAAATAATGATTTTACCGGGTGGGTACCAACAGAATTCCAATCAAATCCAAATTTTAAGTAAGGATTCGTGATTCCCTTTTCTTCTTTCAATCACTAGTAATTTAATAGTCAATATAGTCGTGCTGTATAAAGATGAACATTTGTTTGTGTTGTATACTTGTTGTCGTTTGAAAGATACTTATATATATATCTTAATATGTGATTGTGTTGCAGAACTGGTGGTAATGCTTTCAATACAGGCCCTGCTCCTCCTCCTCCACCATACACTCCACCTCCACCTTCTCACAAACCTGTTAGTGGCCATAATACCAGTGGCAACCCGAGAAATATTTCTCCAAATTCAAAGAGTCCCCCAGGCCTTTTAAAGGATCAAAATACTGATAAGGGAGGTCTGGCTAGTGGAGTAATAGCAGGAATAGCGATTGCAGGGATTCTAGTAGCTGTTGCAGTTGTGTTTATAATTGTTTTCTTTTTCTGGAGGTCTCCAAGGAGAAAACATGTTGAAGAGGAGGTTAAGACTGGTGCATCATTGAGTCCTCATCCTTCTTTCACAGCTAAAGGTATTATTCTAACTGTGCTTGCCCATGGTGGTAGTTAGTTACGCCTTTTCTTTCTTGTCTTTTATGGAAGCATTTTCCCATTTGATATACATTTATCTTTTCTAAGGTATCTCCACTGTGTTAAACTCATTCATGTGAATAATATTCCAAATTGATAGCTGCCTGTTTCAACCAAGCTTTTAGAAATATATGCACATCTTTAATATTTTTCAAGGAATATATATATCACCTGTATATTCTTAAGAAAGCTAGGACCAGTAATGTACTGTAAGTCTTGAGAAGATGAATCTATATAGTATAACATGGTATATTTGATGCAGTAGCAAAGGAAAGCACAGAACCGAAAATAAAGGCATCATCTCCTGTCATCACACTTAAGCCTCCACCTTCAGAACGCCACAAAACAAATGGTGACAAGGGTACTGGAAATAATTCTGCTACCAAGAGATCTAAAATTCCAATAACTGCAATAGCATATTCTATAGCAGATTTGCAGGTGGCAACAAACAGTTTCAGTCAAGAAAATCTTATTGGCGAGGGTGCTCTTGGACGAGTTTATAAAGCAGAGTTTCCTAATGGAAAGGTATGTATTTCCTGTAAACAATAACTGTTTTCTATTCTTTGGAACTACAAATAATATATTTGTTTTAACTATTATCCTTTCTAAATATCATGCTTGTAGAATTGCATAGATTGGAAAGCATAGAGAAGTGAGTATAGTATTTCATTTCCATTGAAGATAATGGAAATATTTAGTAGCTTCCAAAAAAGTTTCTTGGAGTTTGGAATAGGGTTATAATGGAACAAGTTTATAACAACATTGGAGGACTTCTCCTCCACCCTTGGAGATTGAGAAACCATGGGGATAACGTAAGAGAAGATTGTACCAAAAACTACCTGAAAGTACATATAGGAAAGATCACCATCATTTAGTGATACAATATAAATGCTAAATAAGCATTCTATGAGGATGACTCATGGCATGGATATGAAGCAGGCCTGCTATATAATCAAATGAGTCGTATGTGATAAACATCAGTTTTCCTCTGAATTGTGGGGATGGGGGGATGAGTTTCGGGGGACGGTCAGTCTTTTTTTTTTGTATATATTATTTAGATTTTGGTGATGATGTGGGGACAAATATTAATTTAATAGCAAAATTTATTCCAAAATTGGTAAAAGAAGTTGCAATTTATAATTTAATGATTTATGTAAACAATATTGAGTAAAAGAAGCTGAAATTTCTAAAGAGGTCAAAATATATAGAGTTTGGTAATTTGACAATCAACTGATCCAATGATCAAAGACGAGCGTTTTTTGTATAATATTTAGATTATTCATCATGTTTAAGCCACAAAGTATCGTGGCATACTTTTAATCATTGGAATTGCTAGATTTGTAAGGCCTTCGCCTTAACTTTATATTAAGTGGGGCAGCCTTTTCCCTGCAAATTGGTGGTTTTTTTTTCCTATATCCTACAGATCACTGTCATTCATTAACATGTTTTGGGAATGGAGAAAACAGTTTAAACCAAATCATGGACAGTGCCTGTTTTTGGGAGACACAAAAGTTAGTTAAAAATTTAATTTGTTGCTAAAAGACAAATAAAGGGCGGCATTCTTTGGAAGAGAAGGATATTAAAGAAATCAAGGAAGGAGTATGGAACGCATCATTGAAGACATCTTTACATACTGGATTGTATTTCCTGTGGAGCAGATTTTGTGTTTTAACAGCCTGAGGGCGAAACCCCTCCAGGCCTAAAATTTAGAGGACGAAAACCCTTTTTCTTTTCCTTGTAGAGTTGGTGGAGAAAAACTTAACTCAAGCAGATTGGAAGTTATTTGCCGAAGGCATTTCAGTGTGTTAAACTGCACCAGACTTCAAATAATCTGTAATTCAATAATTCTACAAGAGCAAATACTTGACATAAATGTAAGCTGATTTCTGAGTGTCCAAAACAATAAAATTCAAATTTAACAGCAACCATTAAGTGAGAAATAAAATCACAACATTTTTATTGATAATTGACTTTACAAGTCTTATTGTGTGTTAGGTTCTATTATATTTAAGGAAAAATAAGAACAAAATAAAAAAGGGGCATTACAACCTTGGCCAATCTTGTATGTGGGAATCTATCCTTGTCAATCTTTGTCAGGTCCTTTGGTTATATATTTCATCCTGTTGCTAAAATCTCTTTGCACTAATAAATCTCGTGTGATCCACGAGATACAAAGCATTGTGTATAGATTGTCTTTGTTCTCCTAGAGGTATGCCTCTTGATGGAGTCGATGAAGTTGTATGTAGACTAGTTCCTCTCAACAATAGAGGAACTACAAATTTATAGTAAGAGTCAATTCACCATTGTGCATATTAATGATAAGAGGCCCATACTATTGGCATCAACTCATTGGGTTTTCTTGTACCAAAGTCTCAACTCATTGGTTTCTCTTGTGCCGGAGTATCTATCTTTTCGGAACTCATGTAGCCCTTGAGTTTGACAAATGTGATGCACTCGTGTTGGGTTAATTCCTTAGTAGTCTATCTTCCTATGCCCTTCATGAAGTCCCTCCTCACCTTTAGGGTATCTGTGGGGAGAAGTCTTCTAGGTCTTTGCACATGCCACCTTAGGATTAGTACACAACAATCATGTGCAAAGGAGTCTTCTAGGGTATCTTTGAGGAGAAGTCTTCTAGGACTTTGCACATACTACCTTAGTTTTAGTGCACAACGCAAAGGAGTGTTGAGCTTCTCCCACATATGTTGAATGATAGGCTGAATGTGCTGAATGATGGACTACAACGTGGGGTCTATATGTTGAACGATGGCCTTCGTTGTTTGAGCATGCTATCCATGCATTCATATATCTGAGGCGAAGATCCCATATTTGACATTTGACAATTTTGACCATAAACTGGTGCTCTTCACCACTTCCTTCACCCTCAAACCCTACTTTGTTTGTCTTCCACTTCCGTGTCATTATGATTAGTTGCAAGGACTTGTGTAACTCAATCATCCTTACTAATAGAATGAATTACGATGCATATTTTATTGGTGCATGCGACACATGGCGATTGCAAATAGACTTTTTCACAACTCTTGCCTTGACTGCAATGTGTTTATCTGTTCAATTTTGTTGATTTCTTCGAGTGAATTGTTAACTACATGCACACAAAATGTCAGGAAGCTATGCTTATAGGCAGCTTCAACCAACTTTTTGGCTGCTGTGCACACATATGCCACAGCTTGCACAACTTGCAAATGGCATCTTTGAGGATTTGAAACTGGAAGTTTGTATCCTTGCAGTTACCATAACAATCGATTACCATAAGGAAGCAAGGACCCTCCTTAAATGTGACCATAATATTGATGAGTTGATGGTGGATCATGTTCATCCATGCATCCATCCACGGTAATGCTGCACCCCAAGAAAGACCATGTGGTTTTCATTTCCTCCATCAGTACATTTTTCACGTAATAGTTCCTATCCAAGATAGCAGGCCTTGCTCGTACAATCTTGGAAATTTCCTCGAAATAAAGAGAGTGAGCAACATCTCTCTCATCGTTTGTTGGCTTGTACATTGAATGCATCTATCTCTGGGTTTGGAGTTAAATTAGTGGCCTTATGTTTCATCCTATGCATGCGACCCTTGCTCATACAATCTTGGAAATTTCCTCGAAATAAAGAGAGTGAGCAACATCTCTCTCATCGTTTGTTGGCCTGTACATTGAATGCCTCTATCTCTGGGTTTGGAGCTAAACTAGTGGCCTTATGTTTCATCCTACGCATGCGACCCAAAAATAGGGACTTGCAGATGTAGAGTACTAGAAACTGTAGAAAAACTTGTCATTGCTGATGCCATGTAGCAAAATTTCGAGGAGATATGACCACTGTATAATTTCCTTATCTCAGCCCTTTGTTTGAGTGAGAACTGACTGCATACCCCAAGACAATGTGCAGGATTTGTGCATTCACAATTATGTGCTGCCCTGGGATTCACTGGTGAAAAAATAACATTGCAACAGATGAATCCCCCTTGAATCATTGTTTTTTGGCATTAAATCTTATTGTAAATCGTTGTAAAGTTTGATTTTTTAATATCAAATGGACCATTGGCAAACTTTTCCAAAAACTTGTAAGGGCAAATTGTAAAGTCCTGAACTAAATGCACATAGAAAACAACTTCTGCTAGTCTGATACAACTTCAAACATATACATTTAAATTGAAATCTACCAATCTGACACCTTGAAATATGCTAACAATAGACATTTTATTTTATCTCTTATTCAAATACACACATCCTTCGAAATTCAATAGATTGATGCAACTTTCTGGGTGCACCTACTATGCCTTTGATTATTCTGATGGCACCTTGTAATGTGCAAGTCTAAAAACTTCGCTACTCCTGATGATGCTCTGTGTGGTCTTTCTGACATTCTTTGTCACAAATTGATTCTTAAGCCTTCTTAAGGGTTTTTGTCCCTAAGAAATTAGGACTATGGATTGCTTCTTGAGGGTTTCTGTTCCCAAGAAATCAGATTGACAGAATTGAAGGGCTTTGCCTCCAAATGCCATTGGTCGTGACAACATCTCAAGCTTGATAATAAAGTTTCGTTTTTTTCACTCATTTTTGAAGTGTACTTTTCTTTTTCTTCCAGCGCTACCTATATACTGTATGCTTCCTCAATCATAGGCAATCCTGTCCGCAATTGATCGCATTATAACTAACGAGTTCCTTCCTCAATTGATAACAATTAATTGATAAATCTATCCTTGATTGATTGACCTTGACTAACTGATGCCTTATTATTTCTTTATTTAACTGACCTAAATTGACTCATCTGCCTTATTCATGATTTCACCGATCCTAATTTTTCTCATGATGCTGGTTCAAAAGGAGACATTACAAATTCTTCCTCGTTGAATTTGGTTGCCCTCAAACAAGAAAAAGCTGTGTTAGCTTAAATGTCAGTTGACTCCCTCTAGTGATGGAGGACCTATTATCAAGGTTGCATGGGAGATTGGGTACTTGGAAACGCCGGAGACGGGGTACTTGGAGATGACAATTTGTTTTTAATATAATTTAATAATTTATAGAAAATCGAAAATCTGAAAATATAATGACATTGAACTTTCAAAACAAGAATTAACATTAACTTTGAAGTTTAAGTACACAAATGTAAAATGAGTCAAATCAAAATGTCATACAATCGTTATGTCAAAGTTTCAACCTATTACATATTGAAAATAGCTTCATAAGCAGCAAGCTGATATGCAAACAAAAAAATGAAAACAAAAGTCAGAAATCTTATATCTATCATCTACTCTTCTATGCCATGATCATCCATATCAAGGTCCTCAGCTATGAGGCTCTTCAAATAGTCATCACTATCACTCTCATCACTCGTAGCTCTCCAAATAGTCATCACTCTCAAATTCGGGCTTCTCTGATGGTAGAATAATAGGAGGTAAATCAGCTAGTCCATCTAGTCCATCTGCTTCAACCACTTCATCCACAATGGCTGCAACAACTTCTCCATTAGGTGAAATTTGATCCCATTTTGCTGAAGGACCTTCATTGTATCAGCTATGAGGCTCTCCAAATAGTCATCACTCTCAAATTCGGGCTTCTCTGATGGTAGAATAATAGGAGGTAAATCAGCTAGTCCATAATAATAGGAGGTAAATCAGCTAGTCCATCTAGTCCATCTGCTTCAACCACTTCATCCACAATGGCTGCAACTTCTCCATTAGGTGAAATTTGATCCCATTTTGCTGAAGGAATCCAGGATCTACACGACCTTCATTGTATCCAGGATCTACACAATAGGAGGTAAATCAGCTAGTCCATAATAATAGGAGGTAAATCAGCTAGTCCATCTAGTCCATCTGCTTCAACCACTTCATCCACAATGGCTGCAACTTCTCCATTAGGTGAAATTTGATCCCATTTTGCTGAAGGAATCCAGGATCTACACGACCTTCATTGTATCCAGGATCTACACGAGAGAGAAGACAAAGTGAGCTATGAATGTACATCGGGTTCTTTGCTTTCTTTGATCCTTATTGGTTCCTCTTTAGTGAATGAATGAACCCTTAAGTACTCCAATTTCTCCAACAAGATGAAGAGCTCTTCAATGTATCCAGGATCTACACGAGAGAGAAGACAAAGTGAGCTATGAATGTACACCGGGTTCTTTGCTTTCTTTGATCCTTATTGGTTCCTCTTTAGTGAATGAATGAACCCTTAAGTACTCCAATTTCTCCAACAAGATGAAGAGCTGGCTACTTGTGAGAGCAATCATATTGCAAATGATTGCAATTCAAGGGTTCACCTCCATGGTTCCACCACCACTCTATAGGGTCATTCTCTACTTTCATATCATATATAGCTTTGATAGAAGCAAAATTCACCTCCATGGTTCCACCACCACTCTATAGGGTCATTCTCTACTTTCATATCATATATAGCTTTGATAGAAGCAAAATCACCTTGCCCACGTGAAAACTTATTCCATTGATTCCTCATAATTGAAGCATCCTCACCTTGGCCATAAACCTCTCTATCTGGATGCGGAGCCCTTTTTTTGATCACTTCTATATCATAACATTTAGGATTTAGGGCATAGGCAGCACAATGAAGAGGTGTGTTAAGTTTTTTCCATCTTCCATGTAACTTTTCCTCTATCAAAGGATATAGAGAAATATCTTTTGCATTTGTTATCTTCTTGACTCTTTCACACATGGAATCTATTACTTCATAAACCTCTCCCAAACATGCCTTCTCTGAATCTGCAAATCTGATCACCTCACATATGGGTTGGATAAAGTTCACAACAAACTTAACATCAGCCCAAAAAATGCTCATCAAGGACCATACCTTTCACCTCAATTACAATATCTGATGTAGACATGCCTTTTCTGAATCTGCAAATCTGATCACCTCACATATGGGTTGGATAAAGTTCACAACAAACTTAACATCAGCCCAAAAAATGCTCATCAAGGACCATACCTTTCACCTCAATTACAATATCTGATGTAGATGCTGCCCATGCATCACTAACAACCGTAGAACACACAAGACAGTCAAGAAGAATGAAGTAAGAAACTAAACCTTGTATCAACAGGTTTGAGAAGTTCCACCTTGGCAAATTTATGATAAATGGATTGTGTGTGTGATACTTACATATAAACATTTGTATTTTTCTGCCCTTTTCTATGAGATTTGAAATCCATTGGAATTTGCCAATATCTTTGAGTGCATTATTCAACGACCTCTTTTGCACCAACATGCCTACCCCTTGACAAATAGGGCCAGCATCAGTAACAACTTGGACTACATGTGATGCCCCTACCTCCTCAATGCTGTCACATAGCTGATTAGGAAGAAATTCTGCATTTTTTCTCCTCAATGCTGTCACATAGCCGATTAGGAAGAAATTCTGCATTTTTTCTTGCCTTGAACAATCTATTGCCTTCAAAAAATAAGGCCCTTTGCTGCATGTTACAATGATATGAAGTAGTGGACGATTGTCCACCCATCCATCACAATACTACATCCTTCTGTAGCCCACACTCTTTTCAATGGTGCTATTTGTTCCTCTAATCGAGTTTTTTCTTTATCGACTAGAGTAGTGCAAAGCTTTTCATACCCATGTGGTGTATAACTTGCTGGTGCATTATTGATGACATGGACCATTCTCCATAGAAAGGTGAGTAAACAACATTAAATGGTATTCCACTTGCATAAATGAATCGTACTCTACTGCAAAGCTTTTCATACCTTTTCATACCCAGGTGGTTTATAACTTGCTGGTGCATTATTGATGACATGGACCATTCTCCATAGAAAGGCGAGTAAACAACATTAAATGGTATTCCACTTGCATAAATGAATCGTCCAATCACTGCATCAACTGCTTCTCGACTTTGCACATCAAACAATCTTCCAATGGGGTTTGAGTTGCCAATGAGTGGCCTTTTGCTTCCAATGGGGTTTGAGTTGCCAATGAATGGCTTTTTGTGAGCCTGTTCATTTGCTACATCTCTAGAAGTCACATCGACCTCTGACTCTATTATGACTGTGAGCTACAGTAGTTGGCCCTATTGTTGAGGCGAGAGAGCTTCAAATAGCAACTTTCCCATCAGCCCTTTCTTGTTCCCTCACAACATCATATCGTTCTGACTCATTTGTACAACCTTCAACACTATTACATGGCAAGTGAAGGAAATGAGCCCTCAAGCTCGCGGAATTACCTTTCCATGCCAATGGACAAAGTTTGCATTTGATAGTGGCTGTTCCACCTGATCCTTTTGGCCCTAGAATTCGGCCCACATACTTCCATAGTGGGTACAACCCTTATTTTCCTCCACTTTGACATTTTAAATCTGAACAAAAAAATATTAGCTACAGTCACTGCAATGCTCAACTTCTCACTGTTTGTCATATGTTCTCAGCTATGAAAATCACAGTTTAATTTTAATTTGTAAGTTTATTTTTTCCTTCTGATTTCAGTTTTTGAGTTTCATGGTATTAATATTAATAACAAAAAAAATAAAATTATAATTTCAATTTTTAAATTTTTGGTAATAAAAATAAAATTTAAATAGATTCTCACTCAGCTTATTACACTGATTGTAAATTAAAAATAAAATGTGTTGAAAGATATTATAGCTACGGTCGGATTCCTCTGACCAACCTAACTAATCCAAACGTCTAATTGGCCTATCGGCCTTAGACATTTGTGTGTAATCAACTTACTTGTTCCTGTTCGTATTATGATTATATAGACTACCTGTGATTACTGATTGATCATATGACATACTTGCTATCACGTGTATATCCATTATCGTATTGCATCACATTTTGTTATGAACGGTTTTACATAACCGATTCCATCTATTAGTGTATTGGTTAATATCGTTTATGATTGTTTGTTATTAATTATACATAACCGATTATATCTGTATCGGTTTGGTTATTATCCCGATTACATTTGTGAATCGGTTTGTCTTCAATAGGCATCGGTCTCTTAGTAATTAGTCACGAACCTCTTAGGAAGACTTCGAGTTTCATATATAAGTATGATATATCTTCTTTGGAAGGTAACTAGAATGAGATATCAACAAGTCAATAATATGCTGTATACGTGAATATATACTAGATCGCGGGAAGTCAAATACTGCAGTCTATATATATATATAGTTCGTGACTATATACAGACAGCAGAAACAATATCAGATTGAATGTGATAAATTGGAATCACTCAGCATACGGTAGATTTAGCATATCATCTGCAGATCAATATAACAGCATACAAGTAGATTGTTTCAGATAGTTTTTCATACTCTGCAGTAGATCAAATAAATTTAAATAAGACTGGAGTCTATTTATATTCTATTGTGATCAAAACTAAATTTTTAAAATACCTGTCTATTATAAACCTGATCTAAATTTAACAAAATTTCAATATTAAAAATTAAAATATAAAACTATACTTTTTTATTTTTAATTTCTATGATTATATATTCTCATTCTGAATATACAGTCATAGAAATTAAAAATGCATAGTTTTATATTTTAATTTTTAATATTGAAATAAGTTTACTGTTTTTTCAATAATATTCAGCGCAGAAATTAGGCAATAAAAACTGTGAAACAAAAAATCAGATGTAAAATTCTGTGAAACAAACAGAATACTGTATTTATTACGTAATGAAAACAAAACGAAACAGTAGAACAAAATTCAGAGGGAATAAGAACTTTAAAACCGTGAAACAAAAAATGAAAAAATTGGGAAAACAAAATAGCAAAATAGTGAAAAGTCTTTCAAAAAATTTTGTACAGATTTTGGATTTTGCAACAAGTTCAACCCTAGCAAGCAGTTTGAAAAATCTATCATGTCGCAGAAAAATACGAATTCAAAATCGTGTCGTCACGGGTCGAAATCGCAAAGTTGCATAAAAAATTCTTGCAAAATATGTTTGCGCAGCTCTGTCAATGGCTCCAAAATGTGTTTCTGCCTTTAAGATGTTGTGTTTAGAGTTTTTTTTCTTAATTCTTTCAGTGCCGTAGTTCTGACCCGTGTTTTTCGCCTTTATGTCGTCGCTTTTACGGTTTTTTTTTTTTTTTGGTGCGGAAACGCCCAGAGATGCCTTGCCGACTCCTGCCCATGTCTCCTGCAACTCGAAACTCATCCACTCAAGTCTCCGACACAGGATACACGAACCAGTCTCCGGTTCGGGTACCAAGGGGTCCATGGTACGTTTCCCACCAACCTTGCCTATTATTAATACCTCATCCTCTTCTATGCTTAGTCTCACTGTGCATGGCTTGGGCTCTCTCTCATCATTAGAGTGCACCTCGATCAAATGCACTTGCCTCTTTCCCAAGCACTTATGTGTTGGATCCTAAGGCTCCTATGCTTTATACGTGCATAGCATTTTCTTCGTCTTTTGTTCCCAAAGTTGATATCTGATTTCTTAGGGAGGGTTTTTTTATTTTATTTTTATGTTTGCACTTGTAGTTTTGTTTTGAATTTTCAATAAGAAGAACAATGATAAGCAGTGAGAGCGAAAAGATTCAAATTCAACAAAATTTTGCCACGGAAGTACTGTTGGATGTTTCTTCTAGGAGTGGGAGTTTTGCAAGAATGTTAAGTTCAAATAATCGATTGAATGATCTTTTAAACTCTTTAAAGTTAAAAGTGTATGCAAAAGACCTTGTACAATTTGCAACAGCTATAGAAAACAGCAAAAAAATATAAAATAAATTTTTGGGGATAGAGTGTGATTCATTCATTTGTTCAACAAAGGCTGTTGGGGCAGCTACACAAAGGTTTATTGTCATCTTTTGTGCATGAGTGGACAAGGGATAACAGGTTGTGACAAAATAACCCTAGTTGAGTGAGCCACGGTGATTAGGTTGTATATGGGGAGGGGAGGGGCAAGAAATAAATGAGTGCCTGTGGAACTTAGCTTCTCTATGTTATGGGCAAAGGAAATTTAAACATTCGAAGACTCACTGACCTCTTGTGATTGCATATAAACATCTTCCAATAGTAGTAGTCATTTTCTTTCCCTTGGTAGAACTCTTCGAAGACTCACTGACCTCTTGTGATTGCATATAAACATCTTCCAACAGTAGTAGCCATTTTCTTTCCCTTGGTAGAACTCTCTCCCCTTTGACTCTCAACATCTATGATTTGGGTAGGCAAGTAGGTTATAAACTTGAAAAAAGATTTCACGTGAAAGTCAACAAACAAATTAATAAAATTTAATTGCTCTCATTGTCTATGTCCATATACATTATAGAAATTACAACAAATGCTCAAAGGCTATAAGTCTCAACTACATAATGACAAACCAAAAAAATGTCTCTTTCCCTCATCAGCACCTCGGAGTTTAAATATTAAATATCAGCCATCGCCATTATGAGGAGCTGCCTCATCCAATGGAACCTTAATCGATCTCCCATGTGCCTCCTCCTCAAGGCATCTTTGAGATGAACATCACAACGTGCAACTAGAGTCTAACGATACTCAAGAGTCTATTGATCTTGAAGCCACAAGGCAATATGCATAGCTACCAACTTCTCTGTTTAACCTTAATGTATTAAGGTTCTATAATGTACATGATGAATGCCTTATGAATGTTTATTATATGGATATTTGAAATTTCCTTACTAATAAACAAATTCTCAGTTTGTTTAATAGCCATCCCAAAAAAGTGGCCTTCTAGGAAATGATCCAGGAAAGGAATCTCCTTGTCCCCTGTTGTTACTATCACAGAAACTTGTTGTAACATGGATATATAACCAAAGGGAGAAGTATAAAAACAAGTGTGAAGTGTGAGTGTATTCCACTATAGACAGGTGTTTAACACTCTAGTTAACTTATCTACTCACCATCATCTTCATCATGATTCTCACCTTTAGCCAAGGGGACTGATATTTTGCTAGTTGTAATTTTGTATTCAACTGATAGGGAAATTATTTATATCCGGCATCTTCTCATAGTTTACCTTGTAGGCATTCAAAGATCTCATAAAAGCAGGAAATAGGCAGGATGTGATGTTTTTTCAAAAAAATGACGAGTACAATTTTATACCAGGTTACTAGTGATTGTAAACTAGTTGGCGAATTTGATGCATGCCAGGGGTTTAAATACTGATAACTCAGGCACTATCAGTTGCTAGTTACTTGTTTACTGTCATAATCTCCATCAATACTATGGAGTAAAGTAGCATAAACCCTCGAAATTAGAAAAGAATCACATTTATTAATATTTTTGGCGGTGCTTACTGTGGTCAATGCTGATTAACTCTCTCTCGAACCTTGTTTGGCCCCGAATCAAAAAATTCTGTATGAAGTTTTGAATTGTCATTTCTTTGTTTTTTCCATGATTTTTTGTCATACAAATTTGATTATTTTTATAGAACCCGTGGTCTTCATTTTGAAGAATGCAAACTAAGGCGTCATGTATGAAATGTCAGACTTTGGCAGTGAAAAAGATGGACAATTCAGCATTATCTATACAGAAAGATGAAGATTTTCTTGAAATTGTTTCAAACATGTCACGGCTACGACATCCAAACATAACAGAGCTTGTGGGTTATTGCACAGAACATGGCCAGTGCCTTCTTGTTTATGAATATTTTGGCAATGGAACACTGCATGATATCTTACACTTCACAGATGATAGTTGCAAGAGGCTGACATGGAACTCTCGAGTGAGGATTGCGTTGGGTACAGCTCGAGCTCTAGAGTAAGTTTTGTTTTTGAACAGTACTCTCTGAAATTCGTCTGGTTGGTCTAGTATTCTCCAGTGTTATTTTAGTTCAAATGATTTATGTTCTGCAGGTACTTGCATGAAGTTTGTATGCCTTCTGTGGTGCATCGAAATTTCAAGTCAGCAAACATTTTACTTGACGACGAACTAAATCCTCATCTCTCTGATTGTGGAATAGCAGCTTTCAATCCAAGCTCAGAACGCCAGGTGTGAACGTTTTCTACTTTGTCCCTCAATTTAATGGTGTTTTGCAGTGGAAATCCACTGCTTGCAACATGACTTGAATAATTCTTGAATCTGTTAGTTTGATCCTCTATATGTTTTTACCCTCAGACGGTGACAAAAATGTTATGAAGTCTTTGACAGGTTTCCACTCAGATGCTAGGTTCCTTTGGATACAGTGCTCCTGAATATGCCATGTCAGGGATCTATACCGTGAAGAGTGATGTATACAGTTTTGGAGTGGTTATGTTAGAGCTTTTGACAGGACGAAAGCCACTTGACAGGTAATTCTGTTTTTGTTTCTTTTGTATGTTGATGCAAATTATTGGAACTTATCTCCTTCGTATCACATCTGTAAGATATGTCACGTGTACTGCAGTTCAAGATCACGGTCAGAACAATCTTTGGTTAGATGGGCTACACCTCAGCTTCATGATATTGATGCATTGTCAAAAATGGTAGATCAAGCATTGAAGGGCATATATCCTGCAAAGTCTCTTTCACGGTTTGCAGATATTATTGCTTTGTGTGTCCAGGTAAAGATACTGAAACTTCAAATAGATACAGCTCAGAATTTTGTTTGCACCTGATCATTTAGGAATGATGCAATAATTCAAATTGGGATGGCAGCCTGAGCCAGAATTTCGGCCTCCGATGTCGGAAGTGGTGCAAGCCTTGGTTCGATTGATGCAACGGGCAAGCCTCAATAAGAGAAGATCTGGTGATGAAGTGGGCGCATCTTACAGACAATCAGATCACGACCCATCAGATTTATCAATCTGAAAATTTTGTTTTTCTCCCAAAGATGGCTCTTGTTTTTAGTGTCACTGAGTTTTAGCTTATGTAACATCCTTTGCTTAGTACATAATTTTCAATTGTAAACTTCAGCAGCTGAGCATGGTATCAAATGCCTATTGTAATTTTAGTACAAAGAGAGGTCTAATGCTTTCACAAGTTGAAGCAGACAGAAAAAATGACTATCAGCTTGAACAACACACAACTATCAAATATTTTAAAATGATGCGGTTGGCCTGCAAAACAGTGATTCTTAAAGAGACGACTTTGCCAAAAATCACATGTCAAATGCTGACAATGAATACCTAGTCTCAGCAACGTTAATTTGCAGGCTGAGGTCTTTTTGGCACTGTTTTGCAAACTCAAATGGTGATGGGTTCCATGTATAACGAAAAACATTCCTCAGCCCAAAGTTTCGGCTCTAGTGGTTGATACTTGATAGTCCCCAGGCGAAGTTTCAGCTCTCGCGTAATAGTTCTCGAATCATATGCGCTTGAAATAATATTTAAACTTTTGGATCGAGAATAATATTGTTATTGAAATTTCTTAGGACTGAAAACATAGCATTATCCGAAATTTCGTAGGATAATGTGAGGAGATATGTTATAGCCAAACACTATTTCTTCTGAGTGTTAGAAAAAAATGAATGCTTCGAATGTAAAGTTGAGAGATTCTGTACTGACTTTGAAAATAAGGATCAATGTAATCTCTGATTTAAGGTTTTCTGCTACATACTACATCTCTGTTAGGCACCGGAGAAAATGTGAATGGAATTCAATTATGTGGGGGTAATATGTATGACTATTTAGAGAAACGAATTTGCTACTACTGTGATTTTTCTCAATTCTTCGAGTGTAATGCTACTTCGTTGTTTTGTTAGATTACTGACGTTTTAAAACCCACCAAGAATGACCTTGGTTTATTGATTGATGTTCTCCGACATTTTAGAAACTCTAATCCAAACTGATCAGCATTTTTCGTTTAAACATTAAAAGGATTTAAATAAGCTTGGATAAAAATCTATACGACTTACAAATATTTCTGAATCCTCAAAAACAATAATCAGCTTTGAAGATATGCTAACGATTCCGTCGATGACTAAGCATACGTTATTGTATGTGACTAAACAGATATGTTTGGACAGGTATAGACAGAATCTTAGTCTAATCTACTTATTGATTCATTTGAATTATAATAAAAATATAAAATGTTTTAAAATTAATAGAATTATGAGTTGAGTTTCAGGGAAAAAGGGAAGAGAAGTTTGTGTGATATTTAGAGAGTACTTGAGAATAGAATCACGAGTTGAGTTTCAGGAAAAAAGGGGAGAGAAGTTTGTGTAGAGAAGTTTGTGTGATATTAGAGAGTACTTGAGATGCGTGTGCAGAGCCTTGTGGCTTATTGTATGAGATTGTTGCTGTCTGTGGGTAGTCTCTTTATGCCTAAGTGTTCATGTGTGGCTTGATTGCTTTTTAATTTTCAGTTAAATCTCTTTTCATGGTGGAACTTGGCCTTTTGATAGATAATGGTTTGAGGATGGGTAAAAGATGTGGGAGGTATGGAAGTGGGCAACGTCTATTTAGCACCTAAGATGCTAAAAATGAATCGGTGTATTTTAGTTTTTAATTAATTAATAAATATAGTCAAAAGATGCATCCTAAATCCTACATAGAAGTGTGTCTTGATAGCTTTCTATCCATTTTGATAGATGAAAGCGTCTATCCATTTTGATAGATGAAAGTGTGTCTTGATAGCTTTCTATCCATTTTGATAGATGAAAGTGTGTCTTGATAGCTTAGCACAAAAGGTAAAGAGAAGACACAATGGATAGATGAAAGTGTGTCTTGATAGCTTTCTATCCATTTTGATAGATGAAAGTGTGTCTTGATAGCTTAGCACAAAAGGTAAAGAGAAGTGTGTTTTGATAGCTTTCTATCCATTTTGATAGATGAAAGTGTGTCTTGATAGCTTAGCACAAAAGGAGATGTCTTTAATGTGGGAGGTATTCAAGTGTCTTAAGAGGGAAAGAAAAGGTATGGTTTTAAGAGCACTTGGATTTTCAAGTGATTTTCATGAAAGTTCACTAGTACATTCGGGCTAAAATTTCGACGGCAAATCGTCGGAATTCCGACACAATTGCGTTGCACTACCGACAAAAAAAGCCGTCGAAAATTTTGTGTCGGAAGTTCTGACTATCCTTGTGGTCGTCGCAATTCCGACATCACCTCCAACCTTTCCGACGACCGCCATGGATGCTCATACCTCGAAAGAATATCGTCGCGATCTCGGTCTATCGTCGGAATTCCGACTCCAAAGGATAGAATTCCGACAGAGGAGTGTCGTCGGATGCACAACATCCTCGTCGGAACTCTCCTGGAGGCCACTTTTTCGGGAAATTTTTTTTTATAGAAAAAGATTGACATTGGTATCTCTCTTCTCTATCCCTCTTTACTATCTCTCTTCTCTCTCCCCTCTCTAGGTCTCTTTCTCCATCCCCCTCTTCTTCTCTCCCTCTCTACTTCTCTTTCTCTACCCTCTCCAGGTCATTATCTCTTCCTCTCACCCTCTCTCTCTCTCTCTCTCACCTCTATAGGTCTCACCTTCCATTCCTCCATCATTACCCATGTTGTCAAGTTGCAAGATATTTCCCAAAGTACTTGGTTGCTAGGGTTGATTTGCTTAAGTGTTGGAGTCGGAGTTAGATGAGACCTGCATGATTAAGCTGTATTAAGTGATCAAGTCACCAAGATCTCAATTGTAAACATGACTAGGTTCTAGGGTTTTAGGGTATAGCATAGGTCAAGATTGAGGTATGGTGGTCAAGAATTACCTTCCAATGACAAAAGACATCCAAATGATGAAGAATGAAGGTGATGAACTCATAGAAGTTTGGAGGAGATAATTTGACTAAGTTAAAATTTTGTTTAAGTCATGGTCATGATACTAGCTTGCTCATCAAGAGCAATTTGTGCGAATGAACCCTAGAAATGTGCCCATGCTAGAGAAGCAAGAATTCCAATAAAACCTAAGGCAATGCTAGTAAGGGGTCAAAATTAAAGAATTAGGGTACAAAAAACAAAATTTGGCTAAGTCGAGATGTTGCTCAAGGATGACCTAAATCATGGAGTGTAAATCAATCATGAAACATGAGAATGGATAGGTCTTGACCCAAGCAATGTAAGTCCCCCTTGTGATTCCAACAGATATCACATCACAATCATTGAGTATATCTGCAATATAAAGTCAAGACCTGACTATTGGAATCTTGGAGTCATCCCATTTGATCACGTAGTTTAGCACTTGGGAGGATTTTGTTCAAGAGAGGATAGAATATTTAGTATTTTATTTTGTGTTGCATAGTGCATAAAAAACACATCAACATAAATCATTGAAAGGTTTGGTTAAAGCCTTCGAATCACAATCTCTACGAGAATCTATCAAGAGTGCCCAGAATTTGGAAACTTTAGTATCCAAGAACATAATTCATAAGGCACCACTTTTAGAGCAACCAAAGATGCCTATCAATGTAATATTTTATTTACCTTGGATATGTTTTATCCTAAGTGTGATATTCCACTATTAAAAAGCTTAATTAGGTAATATTTTTACTTAGGTAGAATAAGATAATGAGTTGCACATCCTCTTTCTTTGATTGAGATTCTACTTTTTCCTTGTCACAAATTTGGAAACTTGGATAAGCAATTTCTTTTTTTGGTTTTCTACCTCTTCATGATCCTCATAGATTTGGAATCTTGGAAGCTATATATTGTAGGTTTTTCCTCGATTAACATATCAAATGAAACTATTGTGAGCTTTCATATCTTAACATACCAAGGGCTTAAGTTTGGGGACGACAGGGGGATGACGAAGGGGGCGGGGTGGGATGCAAATATATATACAACTTAAAAAATTAATTATAAAAGGATTTGTATAGAATAAGTATAACAACTGTAAATAAAACTTTGCCACACTATGTAAATTTTACAATAAACATTAAAAATATGTCAATGATTATATTGAAATTTGAACATTAACAATGGTGGTAGAGTTTTGGAACTTTGGGAACAAACTAAGAATAAGTATAAGAATTGCAGATGAAACTTTGGCATACTAAGTGTTTAAACTAGTCAACATAAAAAAAATGGAAATGATTGCATTAACAATAAGAATGGTGGGTAGAGGTTTGGGGTCAATGGGTAGTGCCCCTTGTGGGGGGTTTGGGGCAGAGCCCCCATCAAGGTTAGGGGGCATTGCCAAACCTTTAATACGGATGACATTTTCACAATGATTTCACCATTTTTGTTTAGAATTGGAGTTTCTAATTGGGGGCCATGGGAGACTCATAGGCATCCTCAAGATGGTCAAGAGACTCCTTGGAGTCCCTAGGACATCCCTAAGTGGTGCGGCAAGGGGATGTTTCCCCTAAGTATTGCATCCTGAAAAAATAGGGATTTTGGAGGGGGGGAAGGGGTCCCCATGTTTCAATGGTTTCAAAAGATTCTAAGTTTTTTTTTTATCTTGTCATAACAAAATATACTCCTCTTGCATCCTTGGATGATTTGAAAATTGAAAACAATTTGACAAGAAAAAACTAACTTCTAAAGTTTAGACTTAGTTTTCTTTTTTTATCCAAGTCACTACAACATTTCAATGATCAAAGTAGCTTTTTTTTGGTGGTTTCGAAGCATCCAAAAGGCTTGAGAAATTCAATATTATCTTTCATTCCACCAAAATTGGAGATCAAGAAGCATGCTCACAAACAAGGATTTGTTTGTAACTTAAGGCAATCGACTAGTTTTTGGGGCATTTTCAGGTCTAAAGAACCTACCATTGTGTCAAAAAGGCCCATAAGACCCCATTTTCATCTAAAACTTGTCTCTTTTGGTCATAGAAGCATTTAAGGAAAAAAAAAATCACACAACCAATGATATGCCTATACCATACATATTTGAGTTAAAATAAAAATAAAAAATTGACAAGGTTTGGAGACCATTGAACAATTTGGGAGATTGCTAATACATACACTCAATTTATAAAGTCTCAATTTGATGTACTTAATCTTCGAGAGGCCTATACAAAAGCATTTTGTAATTGCGAACTAAGATAAATTTCCATTTTTGGCAGTTTTCATCATGGATTATGGTATTAAATTCCGACATTCTATTGTCAAGATAAATTCAGAGAACCATTTGTACTCGAAACAAGGGATAGTGAAAAATTACATTATGTAGGATCTCCTACCCTATCTCATTGAATTCATTCCTACACCAAGTTACTATGAACAAAAGCGTAGGTATTTAACAACAATGACATGGTCCATGGACTAGTGATCCTCCTCTTGATACTCCATCTACAAATGAGAACATCTCTTATACACGTTGCTACTTCAGAATTAAAAGTTGCTTCTTCTAGAACTTTCCATGATTCTTTGCAATAGGATTATATGTCTTCTAGATTCACCCCACTAGGACACATTCCTATCAAGCATCTTTACTTTTTTGAAAAGTAGACCACATTTCAGATCTAGATGACACCATAATGACTTTGATTTCCTCTTGCAAGATATTCCTCCATCATGTATTGCTTCATCGAAGTTCAAATTTGCTTCTTCAAGGGCTCTCAATGATTCTCTATATAGGATTCTTCATGTCTATGAGATCCACTTCATTGGGAGGCCTACTTAAACATTTCACATCTGTTTGTGGACTCTCACCTTTCAAATATTGATGAAACAATTGAGAATATTTGTCTTCTCATTGATGACAATGCCCATCAAGTTACATCGTCTCCCATTGTAAATTCACTTGTTCTATCCCCACCATATCATGCAACATGACACATTCTATTTCACATTAATTAAGGTCTCACACTTCAATGATTGTAGTCCCTGAATCTTCTATGGAACAATCACAGCTTAACATCAACATCAAGACATTTCCATATTGTGAAAGGAAGGTGCATCATTTGTTGCAAATGAACCTACTACAACATTCACCATTCAACATTTTGCATTGCTTTTCTCTCTTCTTTGTGGAGGCACCAACTTTAGGGGATGGGGTGGGTCTATATTATCCTTCACATATGTCACTTGGGATGGAGTTTTGTCCTATGGATTTTCTAGTCTCTACTTCGAGAGGGTACACTCTCTTTATAATTTGGGGTTATTTCATATTTTACATGGATACCTAACCTTGTGACCCATTTCTTCTTACCTCAATTGCACTTAAGGGGGTGTGCCAATGTACCATTTTATTCACCAAGTGGATATGTTTTATCTTAAGTATGATATTGCATTTGTTTGTTTAGTTTACTTAAGTAATTTCTTTTAACTTGAGATAATGACTTGCACATTCTCCTTCTTTCATAGGGTTATGTTTTTTTCCTTATCCTCAAAAATTTGGAAACTTGTCTTTTGGTTTTCTATCTCATCCTCATCTCCATCCTCATGGATTAAAAATCTTGGATATCGAGTGAAGATATTGTGAACTTTTTCATTTTCTCTCTTATGAAATCAACTATGTTATGCTATTTTGATTTTATTATCATTTATATTTAACAATTTTAAAAATGTTATCACTTACATTAATTTCTAGGTTAATATTTATTTTGTAGATTCTAATAGAATTGAATACCATACCCAAACAATATCTAGTATGAACTAGTTAGTTACAGGCTAGGTTCCAAGCATACTTGGTAACACAATTTTTGAGCTTGTGTTTGTTTATGATTTAACGATTGATGCATCTAGCTTTGCTACGCGTCTACTTTGAATACAATGGGAGTGTGATTTTGTCTAAGCCAAGAGACCCTGCTATCTAATATCACCGAAGAAAGATACTGATATTTTACCTTGGAAATATAAGCCTTTTGTAAGTATAATTCAATGAATTGTGATAATAACTTAAAACAAAGTGAATTAGAATTTGATTGAGTTCCCCATTGTATTTTAACAAATCACCTAGGAAGATGTTCGTTCCTAACAATTTCCAATTCTCTTTCCAAAAGGATGAAAAAGAAGAGAAAGGAACTAATTAATGTTGGGACAAAATTTAGAAGACCAATGTTTTGTGTCTGAAAGCTACTAGCCTAGAGAGCATAGAAACAATCTGAAGTCATGGGAGAGAGTTTCAGTTCTATCTCCAGAAATTATGTCCAGTACTCTTGTATTGAATTTTTAAATCCTTCTAAGTTTAAATGTTCACGAGGAAACTCTAAAATTTTAATAAAATACATAAATGAAAACCAATTTTGTTTTCGTCGGAATACTTTTGAAAATCACATCACCTCAGTAATTGAACTGTAACAATAAGATTGCATACAAAGTGCAGGTTTGCTATGAAACATGTTAAAAGGGTTAAACTGTTTCAATTAATACAAACACTGGAACTATTAAACAACAATAGCTTGTTGGTAATCAAGATTTTGGACTATACCCACATTTTACACCTTTTCATACAGTTACAAAGAACATAGAAAACATGTACGTGGAACTACAGATTCCAACATATGTAAAAATACAACAATCTAAATAAGAATGGGAAGCATGTGGAGAATGGTTAAGACATGCATAAATAAAAGGAAAACAAAAATCTCTCAATGTGTATCACAAACAAATCAAGGAAAAAAGCTTTTAGGCAGGGGATCGATATGATCATAAAAATTTCAAAACTTCCAAAGTATAGAGCATTTGAGATTTTACAAAGAATGCGCTAATTCAGCTTTATTCATGATGAGGCATATTCACAACTTTTGCAGTCACACCATGGTGTTATTCATGTTGGCTCTGTTGGACCTTGCAATTAAGATTCAATATACGTACATTATTCAATAAGATTAACTGTGCAACATAATGAAATATTGAAAAGTGTGTTATCTTATTGAGCTTCGCTTTGTTTCGAGAATAGTTTAATATTCTCTACTTAACAGGGCCAACCACGTGAAGGTGGAAGCTCATTTGGCCTCTCCCCCCCCCCCCCCACTAACATCACTCTAAATTCCCCGTTAACATCTAACATTCATTCATTCATCCATTATTAAAATATAACATTCATTCATTATCACATAACATTCATTAACACATAAAATTCATTAACTTTCATTAACACGCAACATTCATCAATAATCATCAACACATATCATTCATGAACATTCATTAGCACATAATTACATTCATTAACACATAAAAAATAGTCGTTATCAAATAAGGTAGATTACAATCATTTTTTTTCTTTTTTTCTTTTTGAAGCTATGTAAAGTCTAAGTGGAGCATCGTCTTCTTCATCATTTCCCCCATCTTTGGATGTTCTGCCCTCTTCTCGTGCTCTTGATGTATGCCTAGTCCTATACAAAGGACGAGGATGCTGAACCCAAGGGGGGTCCTCTGCAATAACATAGAATTGGGTTAAATTCAAAACATTTTTTTATTATTGTTACAAGTATTTCATTAATCTAAAGAACACAACCGTTACACTCTTTACCTGATGGGGCCACATCATCTTCCACATCATTTTGTCTAGCCTCAACCTGGACATGCTGAACACCCTCTAGATCCTCTGGAGTTGAAATACGAAACGTTACATTAATCAATACACCAATTGCAATTAAATTTGTTTAAAGGAATAACAGCGGTCCTCTTTACCTGATTGGGGAACATCACGTTCCTAATGTCTACCCGGATCATGCTCCACTTGGTCACCATCGACTACATGCTCTAAAATATTAACAATAAAGGTTACATTAATTACTACACTAATTTTCAATTTAAGATGTTTAATTGTATTAATAATTACATAAAAAAATTTGAATAGCAAATGAATACCTCCACTACTAGGATGCACATCCGGACCTTCATGTATAGGTTTTGTTCCACGATTATCATGCTGCATTCCAATGTCACGCGCAGTGTTATCATTGCTTGCTTATTTAAAAAAAATATAGTCACTTTATGTTGAAACTTAACATCAAATAGATTATTGGTTAAGTATTCAATTTGAAATAATTTTCATTTAGCTTATTTACCACTGTGATAGATTCATCAGAATCTCGTGTTTGCCAACTCAATTCTCGTAGCCGTTCAGCCACGACTATATAGCCTTGCTGGTAGCCAATTCTCTTGTCATCTTCTGTGGGCGCTCTATTGAATTCAGAGCGCTGCATTTTTGCTTAGTATTGTGAATTTTGCTTGTATTGTTTGATAAAAGAAAAATTGTTTACAATTTATAAATATTTTGATGTGATACTTAATTTACTTATTCTTACAATTCGTGCGGCAAGTTTCATATAACCACCAGAGCCGAGTTTGTGTTGCCCATGCTTTTCTTGTCTTGCCTTGGTTGCCTTTGACGTGTCACTCAATCTATGAAAAGTTTGAAATATGTTAGATTATATAAATATAATGAATAATTAGTACATATTCACATTCTTAATAGTATCACATACCTTCTTTTGGTGTCTGGTGGTGTATTTCCTTTTTTCCTTTCAATTTTCTCCTTTGCATCCAAAATCAGGTCCTTCCACTCCCTCTCTGGAATCATGGGGGGACGCTCATACTTTACGTTCTTCTCTAAAAGTGTCCTGTATTGGTCCCTCACATACTTTAGATATGTGCCAGCTTTTTTCAGGAGCTTAGTCTTGTCGAATGTGTCATTTCCAAACAACCCTACCATACGGTTTGTGAGTTCATCTTTTAACTTTTTTTCTTGGTCATTCCACCTTTAAGGCAAAAACAAACCTGTTAGATTTAGAAAGAAACTGAAGCTACCTTTGATATAGTTCAAGAAATGGATAAAAGGAAAACTATTCTAGCAATGATATGAAATCAAAATAGTGGATAAGGGTTAGTTCACGTATGATGTTCCACCTTTTACGTACGGTGGGCCCAAATATCTGCAATGTAATGTCATTAAGATTTTTATAAAAAATATCATTTCTTGCAAAAAAAACATGGGATCATTAGTCCAAAATGAGTGATCAGTAAGTAAATTACAATTAGACTATATATAATAATAATTTTAAAGTACCTAGAACCTTCTGTATCTTCAAGGGAATCAATTCTTTGTCGCTCACCACCAATGTGACCTGCAACGTTCCCGTACTAGCAATACGGGAAGATCCAGTAAATGATGGTATGTTATCACCAGTAGTCGCCTCTGGTGCATCCTCATGTGCATCTCCTGCCATAGTAAATGAATCCACTATGAAATGCCTCCAAGAATGAACACTTCAAGGGTAATAAACACATAACGAAAGAGAGAGAAAAAGAAGGATCTACCACCAGTGGGCGGGTCAACACGAGCTGGTGCAACAGACGATGTCTGCATGCTACGTGTTGCCGACATTGCAGTCGGCAATACAGTTGGGGTCGACCTCGGACCCATGTCAGCACCTGAAGAGTAATACATTAAATATATAAAACATTAAAAAAGCAAGTTCACAAGTCCAAAGGAGTGGTTTTAATATATAGAACATGGTCATCACTTGAACTACCCGCAATACCCTGATCATCGCCGCCAGGATGACGAGGCCTTATAAATTTCTGTAAAAACAACACATACATATTTTAGTTAATGACATAAAACAGAAAAAAATATAAACCATTATTGAACTTTTGTTATGATTAAAGCTTTCATTACTGCTTACTTGCAAGTTTTCCACTGTCCGCAACAATAGTTGCACCCTCTCTGTTATCTCATCAGTCCGAGGGCTTATGGTTGCCAAATCAACAATCTCTTGGCTAATTTTTCTAATATTCTTTTGTACCAATTGTATAGGGTTTGCGCTAAGTGCGATGTCATTAGCGCATAACACTGTCGAGCGCCCCACATCCCTATGGAGGTGCTGAGGTACTGCAGGTTCCTTTCCCTTATCCCGAACATCCGTATGTGACAAGAATATAATTAACACTATCAAAATTACTTCAAAACACTCAAGAAAAGATCATAATGTAACAGTTTGCTTCTATCTAATTTGTACAAGTACAATGGGGTTTACCTGCTCCGTAGAAGTGTCGAGACCTACACCCCTATTTGTGCTATGTGGTGGATCCACGTGGCCCTGTGACAAAGAAAAAATATAAAAACGTTAGTGAAATGAAACCAATAGACTTAGTTAAAAAACTTAATAATACAATGGTTTATTGGATTCATTAATTGGAAGTTGGCTTAAATGGTATATATATAGTACGTACCACCCCCATGATAGTAACTTTGTTTGTATCTATACGATTCAAATTGTAATCGATTAGCAGCTCTTCCCCTACACTTATTGATTTTATTGCACATACAAACACACAATTTCCCTCACGTGCCTCAAATATGCAGTTGGGTTGCTTATTAGTTGACCCAGGTCGTGTACTATTTATAAAACCTACAATATTCCCTGTTGTTTTTGGCCTTCCATCAATGTATACAACCACTCGTTTACTTTGATCATTATCTTTTTGTTGTATATAATTGGCTGATAGTGCATACCTACGCATACTTTTTTTTATATCGAACAATCTGCATCCAATCATTATAATTGTAACAAGGTCCAACAAACTCCATCAATTCAACAACTTTGTTGTAACAGACCTTTATGCTGTCCATGGAAAATAGGCCCAAACTATGTAATGACGAAGGTGCTATGCGATATATCCTCTCATTAACACAAAAATCAGTGTTTATTGGAGGAAGTTCCTTGGGTACACATTGTTTCAGTAGATGTTTGTACCTCAAGGGCACCTCAATGTCGCCTTTGGTCTCATCATCATAAGAACATGACCCCCCTTGAGCAAGAAAAAATTCCATGCGTTTATTGAATTTTCTTCTAATCTTTTGACCTCTAGTTGATCTCCCTATTTGAGATCTACTACATGTCTCACTTTCCTCTTCTATTCCTGCATTTCCCTCACTCGAGGAAGACACATCTGACAAATACCTATTTGGTGATACCTATGCACCATCAAATGAGAGAGTCAGTTGGTAATGAGAGAGATATTTTGCAAATGAGGGTAATATTGATGAAGAAGTCAACCATAAAGTTGATGTTGAGATTAAAATTTGAGTAAGTCCAACTGGGGCCTCAAGTGTTGATAACTGTATTAGATTTGCTGCTAATGTTGAGGTTTGAAAAACTGAGGAAGTTTGTTTTTCTTGTAATTTTTTAAAAATATATTATTTCTATAAGGTGTATTGACTTATACCTGTCGATCCATGAGACTGTGCAAGATCCTCGTCAAAGGGGTTCAGGTTCCTGCACCAACAATTGAGCATCATAAGCATTACATTTGTAATTTGATAAACAATAAATACTGCAGTATCATAAGCATCATAAGCATCACATATGTATCATCATATATGTAATTGAGCATCATAAGAATCACATATGTATCATCATAAACATGTAATCCATCACATACGTATCATAAATCACCATCCATCACATAGCTAATAAGTAGTCCACATTCCATAAATAAACACAAAGTTCAAAAAATGTCACATGTATCATCATAAGCATGTAATCCATCACATATGTATTTTAAATCACCATCTATCACATAGCTAGAGGTGCATCATGAATTAATTAAGTAATGGTATTAGAATTCAAAACATATGAATTATTTATGTAACCATATAAGTCAAATCAATTTCTATCAAGATATCAATATTAAATAGATAATATAATAATTGCATCTCATACATTTCATTCATGTCATTGATCTTCTTCTTCATCCAACTCATCATCATGACCATCATGATGATGATGATGATGATGATCATCGTCGTTGTTGTCGTCGTCGTCGTCATTGTGTTTGTCATCGTCATCGTCATCACCATCGTCATCACCATCACCATCACCATCACCATCACCATCACCATCAACAACAGCAACATCATCATCATCAGCTTCTTCTTCGTGTACATTTCCGTCAGGAACATCATCGACTAACTGTCGATCATGATCATCATCTATATCATCTTCTACTTCTTCGGTATCTTCTTCTTCCATCACATTATACATTATCGGGCTTCCTCTTGGATCATGTCTAACAACAAATGACCAACCCGGTTTACATGGAACCTTCGAGTAAAATACTTGCTCACATTGACTTGGAAGAACATAGGGCTCATCCCCAACTCGTTCAAATGACCTTGTATTAACCATTGTAAATCCATTATCATGTTTGATAACGGTTCTATCAGGATCATTTTATTCAGTTATAGCCTATACCATTTGACGACAAACAAAACTAATTTGAAGGAATTAAAGTCACACTCAAGTATATAATCCAAAATGCCATAGTATCGATTTTGAGACTCTTGAGGATGTATGTCGTTTCTAGATGAAATGTTGGTCACCTCAAAGACTGCAGTTATCCCAGAATCACAAGTTTTCTTCGTGTCATCCAACTGTTTGATGCGAAATTTATGACTATTGCAGCACATAGCCTTGTGGTGTTTGACCTGCAATATGTCTAACATATTAAAATTATTGCATCATGAGTTGATAAACATACAAGTGATTAATAAAATTATACGTACCTGTTGATCTCTTAAACCATATGCTAAATCAATTTCCCTTTGTGTAACACTGGAATCTCCATTACGATGAGCTTCTTTAACCAATGAAGCGACACCATCCCATGTTAATGTGCGACCAGAATGTTGACATCGTTCAGTCCACACCGTCATCCAATCAAGATTGTTTGCAATATACAAATGTAGTGCATCCCACTCCCGACCAACTGTACAAATAATTAATAGACCACTTACAACTGATTTATTTAGAAGATGAAGAATTAATTTACTATAATAACATCTTATAATTACCTCTCACTTTCTTCAATCTACCTTTCCCCATCAAGTTCTCCCCTTCGAATTTATTAATGGGGTTGGGATCCCAAATGCGATCTACGTGGATTTTTGCTGCAAATTTAGGAAGATATTCAGTAATGTACACCATAGTTTGGTATACCATATATCCCTCCACCATAGAACCCTCAGGATGTGATCTTTGTCGAACCAAAGCCTTCAAAAATTTCAAGTGCCTCTCAACCATCCACATTGACCTAGTGTGTACAGGTCCACACAATTCGATCTCCTCAACTTGGTGTATGAGGTAGTGTTCTTGTGCATTGAAAAAAGTTGAAGGTAGACACTTTTGCATTTCACACATTAGATGAGGGATTTTTCTCTTTCAATATTTTATATCTTCCTTGTGGATTTCTTTAGATGACCACCACCTAAAAGAGATTGAAGACGCAAAAATATATAAACGAGACTTTACAAAATAATATACAATATATTGCATAACAAGTAAAACAAATGGCAAATATAATATCTATACAACAAATTGAACAAACATCACTACTTACCTCATGTATTTTCCAAGATCATATATGACTTGCTTGATATTATTGTCGAAATGGTCTGGGAGAGATAGAGGTAGAACGTACTGCAACAATTATAAAATGATCTTTTCATTGTTTTCTAACATAATACAATGAAAAGTACATGCACAGTATACAAATATATAGTAAATACACAAGAATGCGAATTACCTTAATGAAGGTATGCCAATCATGCGTTTTCATCCTTGGCCCAAATTCACTCTTCTTTGATATGAGATTGTTTATGTTCGCAGCAAATCCTGTGGGAAATCGAATTTTTCGTATGACTTCTTTTATAGAATTGCTTTGCTGCTCCATTAATAACGCACTTATATTAATCTGATCTCCATTGGTATTTGATTGAATGACATTTTTCATTGCATGATTGGATTCCACAACGTCACTACAAATTTTGACAATTTTTTCTTTGTCACGCCTTCCATCCAATATTTTCCATAATGTCTTTGTTATATTCTTTCCAATATGCATTGTATCAAACAAATGTACAATTTGTAGCTGCTCGTAGTAAGGCAACCTACTGAATTGTCTGGGATAACTTTTTAGTCCCTTTGGAAGGTGGTCATCCATGCCTTGACGACCTTCAGTATCATCAATTACATCATCAGTAAACAAAACACGATAGAAAAATTCAAATTCCAAACATAAACCATTAGATGGAATGACATTACCTTGACGATTAATTCTATTATATTCCAACCTCCATAAGTGAGGAGTCATTCTTCGTGGCTTTGATGTAGTCTCTTCTTTCCCATTGAAAAGATGTTTTTTAGTATTCCGGTACTTATGATTTTTGTGAAGGAAGTGCCTATACTCATCAAACACCTGCTTTCCTAAACTTTTTGAATGACGGGATTTCATCTTTGGACCACAAACTGGACATGCAAATTTTCCCTTTGTTTGAAGACCTACAAGATAATGTATAATTTTATTAAATCTTTTAATTTTTATAATTATAATTATCATGCGCAACTTGAACACTATAACGTACCACAAAAATGTGTTAGCCCTGGGGCATCATGTATTGTCCATACAAGCATTGCATGGAATTGAAATTGTCTTTGTCCTATTGGTCTAGAGATGTCATACATGGTCACACCATTCCATAACTCTAGCAACTCGTCGATAAGAAGCTCAATATATACATTCATATCTTTAACTTGGTACTTGCCTAGTGGAATGAACAAAAACATTACATAATTATTATGACCATTTTACTGCAATATTTATAATTAAATTTAGATGACTATTAAATGATAAAATACGTGGAACAATCATTGCCAACATTATGTGCTCCCTCTTTATTGACATCCATGGAGGAATATTATTGTTGATAACAAAAATAGGCCACACTGAGTAAACAAATCTCAACTCTCCAAATGGATTGACACCGTTCACTGCCAATGAAAGCCTGAGATTACGAGGTTCTTCTTTAAAGTGTGGCCACTTTTCTTCTATGTCCATAAATGCTGAACCATCCGCATGCATTCGAATAATGTCATCTCGACTTCTATTGCATGCATGGTAATCCATAAATTGTGCCAAGCTAGTGCACTTGAATAATCATTGCATACGTGGAATAATGGGAATATAACAAAGAACCTTGCGAGGCACCTTTTTTGTTATTTGATCTATTCAATATCTACTGATTTGACATTCAGGGCATTTTTTCTCCAAATTCATGTTGTTTATGATATATAATATGATTATTGGGGCAAGCATCTATTGTTTGATACTCCATTCCAATATCTTTCATAATGGCAGATAATTCTCGGTATGAGCGAGGTAGAATATTTGATGGTGGTAAGAAAAACTCACCTATCAATCTACAACAAAAAAGAAGAAGTTTGAGGTGTTAATATAAAGAATATTAATGGTACATGATTCACCATTTATTAATTGTAGTGACATGTATGACACACCTTAAAATACGTGAGATTGTTATGTTGGATAAACCATTCACAACCTTCAAGTTCACCAACAACAATACAACAGAGAGAAGAGTTGTTTGGGAGCCTTTGTAAAGGGGCTCATATGCCTTCTTAAGAAGAGGTAAATCATGAACATCAAGGTCATCCTGATCATCATGATCAGTTGTGCCAGTACTAAATGTGTCATGGATCAATGTATATGTACCATCATCTTCAATTGTGTTTTCTGGTGCATGATTGTCATCTTCCATGGGATCATTATCTTCAGCTTCGATATTCACACCTCCATGTTCCTCCACTTCGAAAACCATATTCTTTGGGTTGTGTTGGTCCATATCATGTGCCCTGGGGTGCTCGACCTATATAAAAATGATCAACATAAATAAACCATGATCATGATCTCATTATAAAGTGATTTCTTATGTATATAAATTGTTAAAACGATATAATGAACAACTTACAAGTGGATGATAATCATGTCCCCCTTCAATGTGACCATGCTGCCTACAATGTTTCTTAGCTGTTTTGATTAGAAGTCTTCTAGTCTTTAAGCCCTTACAAATTTTGCAGGGACAATAACATTTCCCATCACCTTTTCTTTTCAAGTTAGACCATAATCTAGCAATTGTCTCCTTATTTTGTTCTTCGCTGATATTATCTGACATGGTCTTTCTTCACAGGCAAAAAAATCAGGCTATGGAAACTTCAGTGCAAAAGCTTCACAAAAATTGCAAATCGAACCAAAACCATTTAACTCTTCTTTTTCATCTTAAAACATTGAACTTAATAGAGAATGTATTTAATGTAGCTGATTGTGTGAATTTCTGAGCATTGTGTCTGCAAATTCTTACTAAAAGTTTGCTTGTTGCAGACATTCTGAGAGACATTTTTGAGTATTCTAAGCCTTGGTTCTTGTATTTTCACTGGTGATAAGTTGGAAACTTTATGGAAGACCTGTAGCCAATCGATCTAATTTTGACAAGTTATACACCAAGCAAACAGGCATCTAGAACTAGCATTGTTTGCAGGTCACCCCTACCCTATGCCATGGGTATATGACTACCTAGAACTCCAGTTTAAGCATCAATCCTGGAAATGATCGGTATATGACTACCCAGAACTCTAGTTTAAGCATTAAGTTACATCATTATTGACCTTACTTTGGGATGCTATGTATGAGATTGGAACCTTTTGTAAGGTGTGATCAATGTGCTATCATAAATGCAAAGCCAAAACCATTTTGATGAGATCATGATCCCACTAATACTATTTTGCCTTGTTAATTTTGCACCCACAAAAATGATAGAACCAGATATAATATGCCATCAATGCCCATATACCGACAATGCTCAAGATGAGCCACTTAGAGGTAGAGTTTAACCACTTTCCATATAGGTAGATTATCTCTAACCTCATTTTCCCTATAGGTAACTGATTAGGTTCATTTTAGAGTCTTATTTCCAAATATGTACCTCTATGTTAGATTTTTGCTTTATTATTTGCCTGTTTATGCTTAATCTTGTCAATTTTGCATAATTTTACTTAGTTCTTGCATCTTCAATGAAATTATATCTAATCATATCCAATCACATCAAAATGGAACAATTAATCATATTGCTAGTCTTTCCTAGAGGAATTAAATTGAACCAAATTGACTATTCCCCAATAAAATGTTTTGAAATGGTGAATGTATAAGTTTGTAGTTTACTTTCCTAGACTAGGACCCCATTTCGTCAACATTTCACTATGAAAGCATAAATATTTTTTCTTGAAGAGCACATCTTACAGATTATGCTTCAATGTATAACACATTTTCATAATCAATCATTCGACTTCACATGGAGAAAAGAATTCACATATTCTAAATCATGATCTGATGATGTGAACAACTCATATGCAACTATATGGCATGCAAAGCATTTATTTTAACATACACTTATTCATCCACATTGCAGGGATAACAATACAAGGCTCACATATTGGTCTAAGAGGATGCCATGGTCTCACAAAGTAAACAAGAACCATATGAAATGATGGTCTTGAATCCACACACAACTAGGGAGGATCCATACGATTATGTATGACTTCCCCCTTGTTTGTTTAATGGGATTAGCCTCCAAGACATAGCCGTCAATAATCACTAAGAATGTACAAGTGGATCGTAGCTACCCATACAACAAACACTTACCCCTATCTTCAAATTTTCCCAATGTTTGATTCCTTATATACACTCATCCAAGGTTATCTACGTCGATCTTGGTGAGGAATCACATCACAACAAAGAAGGCAACATTTAAAAATAGCAAGAGTTTCACTAAACTACCAAAGATCATAAATATTGAAAGAAAGAAAAAATAGTACCAATAATAAGTCAAATAAATGTGTTCAATTCCAATAGCAAATCAAACATAGCCAAAATAACTACACAATAGAGAAAACTCACAATAGTGATTAAACTAATTCAAACAAGATAAAATAAAATTGTTGGCCCATGCAACAAAGATGAGAGATCATCAATAATTGAAGGAAACTTCACAATCCTTAAAAGTGCACATTACATAACTATACGACTAGAAAATTGTGGCTAAATAGAGTGAAGATTCATCATGACTCCAATAATAGTCCCTCATGTGTGCATTTGTGGCATGAACATAGAAACTCCCACATGGCATGTCCATGTACCTAATGGAGAAGACATGCCTAGGCTACATGCCCAAAAAACATGACTATAATAATAGTCCCTCATGCATGCATTTGTGGCCTGCACACTACAAATCCTAACATATCATGGCAATACACCTCATAGAGAAGACACACCTAGGGCCACATTGCACATAGCAACATGCCTCACAAAGAAGACATGCATAGGGCACATGCCACATAGCAATGTGTCTTATGGAAAAATGTGCATGCATGTCACACACCAAAGCTATATGTATACATCATGAGGCACATTCATATGTTACCAAACACAACCTATTGTATCTAACATGAGTTCCTCTCTACATGTGTGCAAATCTTCCAACACTAATCGCCACTAAGAAGCAATAATATAAAATGCATCTTCAAATATTTGTGTGTGTGTGTGGAATTGTGTCTTTGAACCCAAATCGCTACCATCAACAACATGTAACCATCACCTACACTATATCAAAACATAAGTATGGTGTGACATCATATCTATTTGCATAATGTCAAAACACATGCAAACATGAAAATCATCATAGCATGACAAAAAACAATCTCCACATGTTGGAACAAAGATATAAATAAGATAATAGGGTAAGAGGAAACCTGTACCAAGAACCACATACCAACTATCGACAATGCCATCAAGATAAATGTAGGATAGGATACCACTATGAGCCATCCAATGGTCCATTCTATGAGGAGAACTAGGGGATACTATCTTTGAAAGGTGTGGTCAATAGAGATAATCCCTACTAATGCCACAATATGTCACCATAGCTTCTTGAGTTTTCCATTCTTCTACTTAACACCACATTTATTGAGTTCCTCAACAACGAGGTTGGTTCTCAATAGGATGCACAAACATGTAAACACACAAGCATGGTTTCATCATACTTGTACAACAATACAAATTCATTTTTCTAGTTAATTACTTAGTGTAAAAATAACTCCATTACATAACATAAGGCAATTATCACCATAAGTTTTCAAATAAACTGCCCAAACATCGATTGGAGTTACCCTTTCTAAGGTACAAACATAATTTATTTATAACTTCAAAATTAAAATAATCACAATACATCAAAATAAGTTCAATAGTGGATGGAAATAGACAACATGATCCATAATTAAACCCATAATTTTTCCATATTCTTGGGAGAATACACTATCCCTTAGGTGAATATGCCATATCCTTAAATGAATCCTCCTTGTCATCATCCTAAGTCCTCTTTTTGTTAAGTCTTATCCCTTCATCTTTAGGAAAATCCACCTATCCTTATGTGAATCTACTTTCTCTTAGGTGAATCTATTTCACATAAATCATTTATCTTATCCATCTTTCTTACGCAAATGGTGAATTTTTCCTATCCTTAGATGACTACACTCCCATTTAGGTGAATCTATCTAGTTTTAGTCTCCTTCCATTATTTTGTCCAAATTTGTATCCTCTAGTTTACATGAATCTACTTGTTCTTAGGAAAATCAACCCTATCATTCTAAGGAAAATTCACCTTGTCATCATCCTTAATCATCTACCTTTCAAGTGTATAGTCCATACATCCTTGGGAGAATCTAACATATTATTGGGAAAATCCACTCTCTCTTAGGTGAATCCACCTTTTCCACCTTCTCATTAATCTATTATTTGTTCTAAGGAGGACACAAAAGTGGATAGAAAACAATAGAGGAGATAGTACTCAAACAAGTACTAAGGAATTGCATTAGTGACATGTCACAAATGTGAGTTATACATGTTCCAAATTGATTGATTCTCATGAAGGAACTAAGTTATCTACAATAAATAGCCACCCAAGAAACCCATTTGCTTTAGGCAAACTATCTTCTTAGTAGTAGCTTAATTCTTGAGACACTTGATTTAGATATGATCTTGTAAATGGTGTTAAAAAGAGTAATTAGTCACCAACCAACCACACTCTTCATTTGTATATTTAAGAATTAGTTTGGTCAAACCTTGATTGTAACAAGCATAACCAAATCCTCCATGATAAAGTTAACAACAAATATATTATTGCATAACCAAATCTCTGTGGTGGGTGTGTTCAACAAATATATTATTGTGTGAATTGCTTTTGTCCAAAATGTAGGAGCTTGATCTACATATCCATGAAGGCATGATTAGGTCTCTATACAACACTGTTTTGTTGATGCATATATGTAGTGGTTAGTTGTTTTCTTTTAGTTGTGGATAAACCATTTTGAGTGAATTTCTCATTTACTTGAGCATTTTGCATTTAGAGAACAACTGGATGACCATTCAACAAGGGGTTTAAACTCTTTGAACTTCACAAATGCTTGAGCTTTTCTTGTCAAGCAACGTACCCACATCTTAAAGACATCAAATTATGAAAGATGATAGTCCCAAATCTGCAAATGGCTGTCACAACATAGTGAATAAGGGAAATCCATAGATACATTAATGAGTAGCCCTAGATCAATACAAAGGGAAATACAGTCATGTTTATCTCAATGCAACGTTTGCCAACATCCTCCCTGCGTGTGCCAAAATAGGAGCTTTCGAACAAGGTATGGACATCCATCAAAGCATAATCGAGAGAGCATTGGAATACAGGTTGGTTCTTGTCCAATAAGATTCAAGACGTAGGGCCCCCACTAATAAGAGAACCCATAGTGGATATGGGAGGAAGTCAGGTCTTATGTGGTTCAATGCAATCCCCATTCCGTTCGTTTGACTTACTTCATTAATGTCTTCCAAATTCTCGGAGCGGTTTTTTTAATCCAATAACAAAAATCGCAAAATGGGGTAGCATACACACGACATGTGAACTGTATGACGAAATACCTCAAAGAGATGTCATTTCATGGAATTTTAAGATCGCAGAATATGCACAAAATGGATAAATTCGCAAAAAAAAACTAGTTGCCCTTGATTGCGAAAAAAAATTAGTTGCCCTTCATTGAAAAACAAAGAGTTCCTTTGATTGCAAAAAAAACCTTACCTTGCCTGTGCAGAGATCGCTCCGGCAGGGGGGGGGGGCAGGGAGGCAAGACGGTCGCCACTTGTGCTTTCAAAATGAAAATGCGTCGTGTTTTTTTTTTTTTAATAAAATGCCCGAGGTTGTCGGAATTCCGACGAACATGGGCATAGGTCATCGGAATTCCGACGAACACGGGCATTTAAAAAAAAAAAAACAATTTTTCATACAATGCTCCTTGTCCGTCAGAAACCTCCATCGGAATTTGACCCCAAATGTATTAGTGGTTGTGCTTATCAAATGAGAAGTGAGCATAAAATTAGAGGTAAAGCTTTAAAGTATTATTATATCAAGGTAAAGGAGAAATTATATTTATTATACCTAATAAAGATTATATTGAATAGTTATCGTTTTGGTTTTTTATTAGCATTTTCTATGGAAGAGAAATCGTAAAATTAGAGGTAAAGCTTTAAAGATAAAGCTTTAAAGAATTATTATGTCAAGGAGAAATTATATTTATTATACCTAATAGAGATTATATTGAATAGTTATCGTTTTGGTTTTTTATTAGCATTCTCTATGGAAGAGAAATCAACATGATGTACGAACAATTCAATTTTATCTTTGAACTTGGAGAGTCGTGAAGAATGTGTGGTGAGCTGAAATAAAATACAATAACAAATCCATGACGATCACATATAGCATGATATGGACTCGAGATATTTTATCTTTGAACTTGCAGAGTCATGAAGAATCTTTTCTCAGCAGTCATTTAGTTCGGGTTGTGTGGTGAGCTGAAATAAAATAACAAATCCATGACCATCACACTATATGTACTCGAGATAACATATTGTATCCTTGCTTCTAGCATGAATTGGATCTTTTACTTTTGCGGTACCAACAATTGAGTTGAGTAGAGTCTAATGGAAAGGAGAATCTCACGAGTGGTGGTTGTTCCAACTTTCAAGGGAGTGAGTAGAAAGGAGAATCTCATGAGTGATAACATGGTGGTTAAGATTTTTTGAGCCCACAATGACTCTGTACGCTCCTGCCCATTTCGATGCAAATGCAGTGTCTTTGCATGCTCCCGATTGTTCTAGATCTAAAGCAAAGACTCGCGCCTGCAACGTGGCCAACGATGGCTATGCATGCCCATTCGTTGCTGCTCTCTCTGACACTTGGTGCTAGGACTTTGCCCTTGGCAATGGATGGCTCAGGTCCTTTTGTGCTCGCTAGTAGTGCTCCCGCCCCGTCAAAGGATGGTTTGTGCTCTACCCCTCCTGTTGATGCCCCTCAGGTGGGTATTATTGTTGTTGAATCCTTGGCTCATGGGGCTGCCTCTCAATTTGGTAATGCTGCTATTGATGGTGACCTTGATGTGGGTGCTGAAGTCTCACTCAAACCTTCTCTTGTTGGTAAACGCAACTTTGCTTGTATGGCCAGATTTGCTGCCCAACCCTCTAGGGGGGTTCGTCCTCTTCCTTGTGTCAAGTCTTCCCCTGTGGTGGTCTGTGGACATGATATTGTGGATAACATTGAGTTCTACCAATGCCTTGTCTTGGTGTGCAGATTCTCTGGGTTCTGGGCTTCGTTACCAGATCTCTATCGCTAGGTAAGTGACTCCTGGAAGCCTTTGATTTCTCATAGTATTCATTGCTTCTTTCAAATCTTCGGATGATCGGAATTTGATATTGGACAAGTTGTGGGCTTGGGGAGTTCTCTGTGTGTGTGAAGCCCTTGACAACTTCCTTTTAACCCTCTTACTGAACCACTTTATGTGTGTTCGATTTGGGTTCGCCTTCCGAATCTTCCCCTTCATTTTTGGAAGCACTCTTGTTGCAAGGCCATTGGTAATTCTATTGGCCGTTTCTTAAAGGTTGTTGATGTCACGTCGTCAATGGGCCATTCCACCTTTGCTTGCATCTTAATTGATATTGAGTCCTCTTCACCTCTTCTAGGGGATGTGGTTCTCATGATTGGGGATAGGCCTTAGACACAACCATTGGATTTTGACGGCCTCCCCTTCCGCTGTTGAAAATGCTTCTCTACATCACTTAGCTTCGGATTGCTCCATTTTGCGTCTTAAAGGTGTTGTCGCTTGGTGGAAAGATGTTAATGTTGATCACTTGACTATCTATGCTTCTGACTCTGATTCGATTGGCTCCTCTCAGGAGGATGAGGAGCCTCTTACGACTGTTGATGCCACTGTTGTGGTTCCTATCCTTGAGGATTCAACTCCTGTTGCCCTTGTTGCCCAGCTCCGCCCTACTGCTGATTTTGTTCCTCTACGATTGCTACTGATTTGCAACAACCTCTTGCTGTTCTGCAACAACACACTGCTAGTGCTACTGATTTTAACCCTGCGGGGTCCCTCTTGGATGATCTCTCTCTTTATGGTCCTAATGATAGTATCGCCAAGACTGTGGTTTGTCGCAGGCGGAAGGGGAAGTCTTCCCCCCTCCTCAAAACTCCTCCTTATCATGGCATGCCTCTACCCCTCCTTGAGTTGGGTTTGGGTTGTTGGTTTGATAGGTTTTTTCTTTTCGCTTGTTTGATTGATTGTTAGTTTACTATGGAAGTGCCATTATGGCTTGTCTTTGTTTTGTTCTTCGTAGTTTGCAATTAATGTGCTGTCAATGTACTGCTATTGGTTTTCTGGTTGTCTTTACATCCTCTAGGCTATTGTATCTGGGGACAACACCCTTGTTTTGCTGCTATTAATATAAAAAACATGGTCGTTGTTCTAACTTTCTCACTTCCTTCATGAGGAGCAAGTTCTTGATAGTAAATGATTGTATTTATGCATGACATTGAGAGTGTTGCCTAGTGATTCTAATTTGGCTAGGTAGGTCACTCCAAATTTTGTTTAGCTTGTTTTGGGTAAAGAGACTAAAGGTGTTGAGAATGTGTTCTTTTGATTGACTCTTCCAAGAAGGCTAACTCACTTATGTCCCTGATTTTGTTTACCTCTTGGATTGGTCTTAGGATTGCTACTTGCTTTTAGATTGTTCACCATTTGGTATCTCTTGTATTGGTTGAGCTACTCTTATCTCACATAAAATTGTCGTTATCCAATTTTCTTTATTGGAGGCAAGAAATTTTTGAGTGGTGTCAAGTGAAAACATAGGTGAGTAGCTTTAGTGATTTTCGTTTGAATGATGGATGGTGTTTGATTGATTTATTGATATTTGATTTGATCTTGGTTGAATGTTGACTTCTTTGCTATGAAATATTTTTAAAACCCATGAATGAGCCTATTGTTTATGTTTGTGGTTTTAATGAACACAATGCTCAAAATGAACGCAAGCAACTAATTTAGTTTTTCCAAAAATTAAAATTCAAATGTGGTAATTTTCAATGAATGTAATTAAATGAGTCAACTAAATGTATCGAGTTTCCTTATATCCAAGATCTATAGTTTACTTTGCATTTTTGTGGTTTCCCCTTTGTATGAAAGAATCTTATTTTGATTTGATTGTTGACGATGAGTGACTTGTTGGTTAAAGGAAACACTTTGAAGCAAATAAAATGTTAGTTAAAGGAAACACTTTGAAACAAATAAAAGGAAGCATCTAAATCTTATCTAATCTTAAGAAGCAATTTGACCTAATCTAATCTTACTTTAAGAAGCAACAACAAATTCTAAACCCAATGAAGAAGTAGCAATAAAATGTTGCAATCCTTTAGAAAATTGGTGATCTATTTACTTCTTTAAACTAGCTTTTAAAATAGTATTTTTATTAAAGAAGATAAAATAGAGAACTTGTTCGAAGCATCAATGGAGCCGGTTGAAGATTAATCATCCGTGTCCTTCAAATATTGAGTTTTTTTCTTCTTGTTATCCTCTCTTCTCTAGCTATGCATAAATCCTCTTAATAAAAGTAAGGAAGAGAAGATTGCAGATTACTTGGTAAGGAAGCTTCACAAGCTTAGAATACTTAGCTTTCAAGATGTGACGAATCTTGGATTGGGCCTAGACAAGAGCTATTGGATCTATGTGTATTTAAAGACAAATAAGATACAAAGCTTCTTTGTAAATCATGTAGAGGTAACCAAAACTAGACAAGACCACCCCATTAATGCACGGAGCATAAGGGTGTTTAAATACAAAAATATACTATCAATCAGAGGGAGATGACAATCACTCAAGGGAAGAAGGGGAGTATTCATGTTATCAGGACTGAAGAAGACTCACAGTTGGAGGCCAAACTAGAAGAGAAATTACTAGAGCTGGAAGATTCATGTGCCAACAAAACATAACATTATCGCTCTTTTTGGTGAGGTTGGTCATCTATTTTGCCAAGGTGGGTCATCCCAGGTAATCTTATAACTTATCTTGGGTTACCCAAGCAACCCTATAGTCTCTTAAGAATCCCTATGGTGATGTAGAAAATCAATTTTGAAGTACACGAGGGATGAAAAAGCAATGTATATGGATAATTTAGATGGTGAACATAAGAGGGAGGGTCTAAGGACATAAGGGGAACTTTCATCAAGGTGGAGAAATCACGAAGATAACTTATTCATACATTATGGATTGTGAGCTAGACTACCAAATCATCATTGGATTGTCATGTTAATGATAATTTTGGGCACTTACATATTTGCCCCTTAAGATATGGTAGTCTACACAAAAGGTAGCTATTGTTCTTGAAATTGGGCATGTGGTGTTGAAATTAAATAGCTAGTTCGAATTATTTGATGATAAATATATATATTGTAATAACTTAAGTGATTACAATACTTGTAACTTGTAATAAAAAGGGCAGGCCCTATTTGGGCAATTGGTTTAACTTGTAAATTGTATATGGGTTCTGACCCATATGTAACTTGTAAATTCAAAATTATATCTTGGCGCCAGAATATGCAAGGCCGACCAAGGTATATTGTTGACATGAATTCATATATAAGTAAGATGATTTGACGATCACAAATAATCAATCACAAGCGAATATATATCTCTCTACCTTATGTGACCCGCTTCCAGCTGCAGTCATCATCATCAACAAAAGGATATTCATCAAGTGTGAGCGAACTTTAGTGAATTGGTTTCTTGTTGAAGTGAATCTGATCTAGGAGTGCAAATCTGTCCTAGGGCATCCAAACCTCATATACTCCACTGAATTTTTGTTCTTGTGGCTGGGCGAATTAGTATGGAACCTGAGCTGTGAATCTATTTTATATCTAGGTGAACTATTGATCATTATGAGCTCCATTCTAGACCCGAATCCAATCACCATTGTGGAGCAAACTTGTGCCAATTATGGGCGACTATGCTGGGCGATATTGAGTTGTCTAACTCACTAATTAAGAGCAACGATCATCCTCTTCTGTGGTGCCGAAACCCTACTTGTGGGATCAATGAATTAGGTTGATGACTTAATCAGATAAGTGATTTGATCTTCATTGTACTTGTAATTTTCTCATGATTAAAGGATTTTTATCTAGACTTGATGCTGGGGTTTTCCTCCAAGAGAGAGGTTTTCCCAGGGTATTCTTGGCGTCTTGTCTCTTTTGTGTGATTGCTTTGTGTTATTTCTAAGTTATTCTAAATCTGATCACTAAAATCAACATGTGGGACCATATTTATACTTATGGCAGTCTACATGGTAGGTAGGTACCATTCTTGAAATAGGCATGTGGGACTTGCATGTACTTATTTGTCTTGTATTTGGACTTGCAAAATGAAGTGTGTGAACATGTGCAATATAATAATCTTGAAAAGCAACAACGCAAAATGACAAGAGTACTTACAATTGATGTAAGGTTTTAGAGACATTACCCTCGTTGTATACTCCCATCACCTATTCGAAACTTCCAAGGTGAAGAATGCTAATTGATTCAAATGTATATAATCAAAATATTAGTTTAAATTAAAATTACTAAAATAGATGAGAGGACATAAAATAATGGTAGGATGTATTCTTGCCCCTACTTCAATTTACATGAGCAACCTACCAAAAGGGTCAAACATACACTTGACCAACCATTATCTATTCCCCCAAATCTGACATGCAACTAATTCTCGCCTCCATTCCTCCCAGCCTTGCATGCTGTCTTTTATAACCATGAGGGAAAGGTAAAAATAACCCTAAGAAAGGGAGTGCAATAGACTTGGAATCCAATGCGAAATTTGTTCATTTTGAAATTTAGTTTTTGCTTCTAATGAGATAGAGAAAAGAGGAGCTATGGATGAATGGTGAAAAAATTGTGCAATCTTAGAGGCAAAGGAGAGACATCAATGAGAGAATCAAAATTGTGGCAATCACTTAGCCTCCAATGATCCCTTAGATGCCAAAATTGAGAAAAACTCAATCTTCTATTCTCATTTATTTATTTATTTTGTGTTGAAATAGTCATCAAATTTAGTGACTTTTGTTGCATTAAGTTGTTTAGGTAGCAAACACTTTTACATTTTCATTTTTGAATGTCCTACATTTTTCCTTAATTTAGGTTGCTTGGGATTTGCTTGTAGCAAGGGTCGGTTTGCCCCTTTTAGCCCAATGCACATGTATTGATAGGACAAAACATCTAAGCATGCTACTAAATTAGATTGTTTGGAAACTAACAAATTATGTAGGAGAGCTTCTTGATCACCCCTTTTGATAAGGATATACTTTTTCCAGCTATTTTTTTGGTTATTTTGTGAATTGACAAGCACATTGTAGTTTTGATTTTGGTTTTTTGTGTTTTTGTGTCTTTTTGACTTATTTCGAATTTTTAGAATTCTCTAAGGTTTAATGAAGATTCTACTTGATAGTGTAGAAGTAGAATACATTATATTGAAAGTTGCAAACCTAAAGCATCCAAATACATACATTGTGATAAAAATCTAGAACATAAATAACCACAAAAGAGATGCAAACCATAACACAAGATTATGTGGAGCAACCATTATGGTAAAAAAATACACCTAAAAAGATCCAAAACTTATATTAATCCTTCAAACAAGTTACAACACTACAAATTCTTTCTCTAAAATCTCACAACACTTCATTACTATTACACCTTGCAAAACAACTTTTCCAACTTCCTAGACCATGCTCAAATTTATAGAATTACAAGATGAAATCATGGGATGGTTTTAGAAACAATTTACAAGTTTACGAGAGGTATGACACCCAAATTGGTTGGACTCGAAACCCAACATCTTCCTGTCTTTCCATCAACATCGCCATTAGAATGCCCGTCCCTATCGAAGTGAGATTGAGAAAAAATTGGTTAGGTTGGAGAGCCTTACTATTCTAAGGGGATGCTGTTAATTTTGTCGAGTCATTCCTTTATAGAGGCTAAGCATTGGGACAACTAGTAAACTAGTAGAGTAGCTTACCCGCCATATTGTCCAGTGTACTTACCACCGAGAACCACCTCCCTTATAATAGTAGGGGCCTCCCACAAATGGCATCTACCCTCACTCTGCCATCTTAATTGTAGGGGAGGGTAGGAGGCCCCTACAATTTTATGTGGTAAAATTCTGGAAGAGGCACCAAGAGCAGTGGTAGATCCAACAACATCCATTGCTAGAGAGTAAGATTCTGATGTTCAAGAAGATTGCGATAGGGATTATGACTTTATAGAGTGAGTGAGATCCTTGTAAGCGAGATTATGGTTCAGATACTTGTGGTCTAGATTCTGACCTTCATGAGAGAGATCCAGACCCATAGCCAATAGCTTCGCTTTTGTGCTGCAGTCAGAAAAACATAAGGGTAATCCTGGTGTTTTGAGTCCATATTTTATGTAATAAAAGGGTAAGTTATACTCTACTTTTGCACTGGGAATATGTGTTCCTTTCGCCTAAGTGACAATGAAGAAGAGTTGAATATGATGGCAAATACAAAATTGGGCAATGTTGGAGGTGAAAGAGCAGCTTACGTAACCATGAAAAGTGATGGTTTAATAAATTAATTGAGAGTGCCAAGGTATCATCAGAATATCAGAATATTAATTGAATGTCCCCCTTTTGGAACAAGGTATCGTCAGAATATCAGAGGCATAGTAGGTGCACCCAGCAAGTTGCATCAATCTATTTAATTTCAAAGGATGTTCATGTATTTGAATAAGAGATAAAATAAAATATCTATTGTTAGCATATTTCGAGGTATCAGATTGGCAGATTTCAATTTAAACTAATATGTTTGAAGTTGTATCAGACTAGTAGAAGTTGTTTTCTATGTGCATTTAGTTGAGGTCTTTACAAATTGCCCTTCGAAGTTGTTAGAAAAGTTTGCCAATGGTCCATTTGATATTAAAAATCAAACTTCACAACGATGTACAATAAGAACTTCACAACGATGTACAATAAGATTTGATGTTAAAAAACAATAATTCAAGGGGGACTCATCTATGGAAATGTTATTTTTGCACTCGTGAATCCTAGTGCAGCATAACAAGAGTGAATGCACACATTTTGCACATTGTTGGTCAAGGGGTTGGGAAATGCGGTCAGCTCTCACTAAAACAAGGAGCTAAGATAAAGAAATTATACAATGGTCACATCTCCTCGATTTTTGCTACTTGGCACCAGCAATGACATGTTTTTCTACATTTCTGGTACCCTACATCTACAAGTCCCCTTTTTGTGTCGTCAAGCATAGGAGGAAAGATAAGAGCACCTATTACTACTTATGTTTCAATTATTGTTCAATCTTTGTTGGTTCAATCTTTCAATTATTAATTTTAAAGAAACTAAAAAAGATATGTTAAAAGTCTATTAATAAATTTCACATGTAGTAATTGCGGTCCACTTTATTCCAGTAGTTAGAATTTTTGGAATATTGGTCATTTTTGAGATTATTGGGGCATCTTTAAGTAGGTACTGGTAACACTTTGCAATGACTACTTTTTGACCCTTAAACGTATAACGGATCCTACAGCATTTGTTATTACTACCTAGAAGCCAGAACAATAGCTATAAGTAGTCACATTCAGAGACAACCAAAAAAATCGTAAGAAATCCGATATATCATTTAAAATCTGTGAATGCACGAAATTAGCTATACAACTACTGATATGGTTCCTCCCCTAATTAACTCCAAACCCAAAAATGGATACATTCAATGTACAAACCAACAAACAATGAAGGAGATGATGCCATTCACAAATTCCTCATTCTTTCTATTTCAAGGAGGAAATTTCCAAGATTGTACGAACAGGGCCTGCTCTCTTAGATAAAACTTTTACATGAAAAATGTACTAATGGAGGAAATGAAAAACACATGGTCTCACTTGGGGTGCAACATTAACGTGGATGGATGGGTAAAACTATTCACAAGAGTCCTTGCAACTCATCAGAATGACACAGGAGTGTAATTGATGGGCTGAGTGGAAGACAAAGGAAGTGGTGAAGAGCACAAAGTCTATATCTAAATCACATCTTTGTTTTCACAATGATCAAATATGGGGTCTTAGTGTTGGATACATGAATGCGTGGGTAGACATGGAAAGTGGTTCTGGATGGTACTCAGGCATGCCTAACACTGTGGATGAAATATATGAAGATTTCAAGCGCCGCAGAGAGGGTATAATAAAAGCTCTTACAGTAGATTTTGAGGAGTTATACCAGCAATGTGACCCAGAGGACGAGAGTTTTATGGGGCTTTATGGACTTCCAGATGAATCATGGAAAGTTGTTCCTGAAGAAGAGGGGTTTCCAATGCTTCCAAATCCTGTTTGGGGAATCAATAACAAGAGACTAGTTATGTCAGAAAAGAAATGGAAACATTCTGTTGCTGAGGATAGTCATATATGGCTTCATGCCATTGCTCTTTTCCACTGTGCAAGAGTTGGACTGGATGAAAAAGACAAGGGACTACTTCTCAGTATGGTTGGAAGCTTTCAAGCAGTAGAAAAGGCTGTAAAAGAAGCTGCAGAACCAGCAGGAAAGCAAATAATTATCAGGCAGCCAAGGAGAAAGAAGAGATTTTCTAATGCTCTGGTGATGGACAGAGCATCTCCTTATCAAAGTGAAGATGAAAGTGATCAAGGCTATCAACCACATTGTCCAATTTGTGGAGAAAAGGATGGTAATGAAAAATGGATCTTATGTGATATTTGTGAAGAATGGCTCCATTGCAAATCTGTAAATATTAGTTCACAAGAGGCTGAGGATATGGTAGAGTACACATGCCCATTCTGCTCCACCTAAAATGTTACACAGTGGAAAAAATCTCATACATGATGACTACTGGTATGGTTTCTTTTTTTTTTCAACCAAAACCTTCAGTTTTACAAGATGAAAACTCTGAGGTTCATGGGATTCTCTTGATGTTTTAGTGCAGATCTCCTCAATTGGGTTTCTTTAGTTTTTGAGGAAGGGTCAAATAGGTTTCTGATAAAACATCATTATGCAGATTATCCCATTGAGTACTAAAATCATATTTTAATAGTTGTTTAAAATTGAAGCTATTGCACAGACATTGCAAATTTCTTTGGTTTCTCTTATGGTGAATAGTGATTGTCTAAAAGTTATTTTCTCAACTACTTTTATTCTTAAGGATACTGTAACTTAATGGGTTTTTAGCCAATTCCAAAATTCCTTTAATACTGATAGCGAGTGTCTAAACAGACTATACTAATTGTTTTTATTGTTGAAAGCATTGTCACTTCAATTAAGCTATGAATTGTACTTGACTATTTGGGGGGCTTGATGTTCTATTGCAAAACCCTTGAAATTTACATTTGTTTTCATTGTTGGCAAAACATTGCCTTAAATTTTAATTTGATAAACCCTTGAAATATAGAGGCTGTTGGCAAATCTATGAGGACTTTCTTGAGTCTCTCTGAAAACCAGTGCTCTTTCTCATCAAACCTTTCAAAGGATCCAGCAATTTAGGCCTATAAAAATCTACTTAAGGGTAGAAAGATTGTATCTAAAAACAGCATAATCATATTTAGAAGGTTCTGGACCAACTCAAATCTGGTTAAAAGTGAAAGATTAAATCTGCACTTTTAATAAAGTAATATATTTGTATATGAAATTAATTGATGATATTTCCATTCTTTTTTTTTAGATTGGATTTTTAAATTTCTGTACTTAATTTTTTTTTCTTTTGAACTTGAAAATGTTTATTATAATTTAAATTAGTTTATATTTAATTATATATATTTATTTAACTAACTTAAAATTATGTCAATTTTTTTATTCCATACAATATCAAATTATCGCATCCTTCTTTTAAAATAATCATTAATTCATAACTAAAATTTGTTATAATTTGAATAATTGAAAAGTTATTTTTGAAGACAAAAATAAGATGTTTTATTTTAGATTGCAATTAATTCTTTTTATCAATTTAAAAACCATCTTCAATCTTTACAAAAGATTTTAGTATTTTCATATAACTCTCAAATCTGAACTTATATAATCAGATTTTAGAAAGTGATGAAAAATGAAACTTCCATATAAGATTTGAAATGCACGCCCCAATCAAATTAGAAATGTATTGAATTTTCATTGATTTTTACTTTGAACTCTATGTAACTTATATTATATCCTCTTTTTAGGGGCAAGTCTATACAAGTCTATACAACTTTCAAATGTATCTTTGAGTTAGAAATGTATTGAATTCTCTTTATTAATTTTACTTTGAGTTCTATTTAAACGTATATTATATCTTATTTAAGTAAACTTATATTATATCCTCTTTCTAGGGAAAGTCTATGTAACATTCCGTATTATTCAATCAATTGAAAATTAGAATATAATTTTTCTTTTTTTTTTGAAATAAAGGGATAAAAACTTTATTGAAATCCAGAACCAAAGATTACAAATAAATCATGGAACCAAAGGCTTCGAGATGAAACCTCAAGAACAACAACCCAAAACAAGAGCAAAAGTCAGCCAACTCCACACCATCCATATCCTTAGTGAAGATCGTCCTCAAATCTAGACAATAATCAGGGGGAAGATGCCCCCGCTCCTCTATCCTCCAAACATCAATATGTTCCGAAGCCCATTTAGCCAAACAATTAGCAACCCTATTACACTCACGTTGAATGTGGACAAAGGACACCTTCTCCATCTTAGAGCTAATCTACAAAATCTATTGTACTACCAAACCTAGCCGCCAGTTAACATCCTTCACCTTCCATTCAATCAACAAATTCACAATAACCTGAGAGTCAGATTCACAAATAACCTTATGCCAACCTAGAGCATAAGCACGTTCCAAAGCATAAAGAATCGCTAACCCCTCCATAAAATTATTAGCCTGCTAGCCTTTAAAAATAGAAAAGAAGAGCACAACCTCACCCAAACAATCTCTACCCATGCCACCAATCCCAGCTGGTCCAGGATTACCACAAGAGGAACCATCAGTGTTAATCTTCAAGATATCCTCAGGAGGAGGCATCTATCAACCCATCCTTTGAACCTTCGTTCTCGCATGTCTACCCCTTCTGACACAGGCAGAGGTTGGAGACAAGCCTTGAATACCCATTCTATTCATAATTTCAGCATCCCCTCTATCAAGCGGGAACATTACCTCACATTTAGCTTCCATTGTCTCCTAGATAATTCCCAAAATTCTATGCCAAACTTGTTGGACCAATAAACTTTCCCCTCAAAAAATCCTACTATTCCGCTCCAACCAAATTTGCCAAAGAATAAAGGTAGGTCCAATGCACCAAACAATTTGGAGAAAAGGTGTCAAAGTAGGAGGCTTACCCAAACTGCTCCAGAATTCTACCAGGGACAAAGCATGAACACAAGGGTGTTTCCAAACACTCCACCAAAAGTGCCAAAGCTACAGACAGAAGGTACATTTGAAGAATAAGTGTGAATAATCCTCTTCACCAGCACCACACAAAACACATATGGACGAGCCATGAAAACTACGCTTCTGAATATTTCCCAGGTCAAATATCTATTCCATGCCAAAGTCCACACAAAGCAGTTACACTTCGACCAAGAGAACTTATTCCACACATACTTCCACCAATGGACCTCCTCCCCATTCAACCTATGAGCCAACAATTCTTGGTATCCACTAGCCACAGTAAAAACACCCTTAGGATTCAAACACCAAGCAAGACTATCCTTATCCTTGAGGGAGATACAATGTCTGCTAGATAAAATACTATGAAGCTCCACACAGTCCTCCTCCAAACCAACCACCAACCATTCACCCAGGGTTTTCCAGCCAACAACCTCCAACTGCCCACAAGGATGGAAAGATTTAAAATCACTCACCCTTGACCACCCAACCTCAAGGAAGTGTTGGCAAAGAGTCAATAAGTTAGGAAACTGAGAGACAATGGGCAGAAAACCATCCCAAGAGTCTGACCAAAAGAGAGCCTCAATCCCCTTCTTACATATCCAAAATAATCCTTCCTTAATCAAAGTAGCCCCTTTCTTGAGAGTCCCCCAAATCACTGATCCACTTCCCACTAGAGGATATTGGGGAGCCTCCTCCTTTGGAATCCCATGAAGATACTTATGCAACAAAATCCTAGCCCATAACTGATCTTGTTCCACATACCATGCCCAATAAAATTTTGCAGCCAACGCCATCCTAGATAATGATGACTACCTTAAACCAAGACCACCAAACTATTTTGGAGAACACACAATATCCCATCTAACCAGGCTCCATTTAGAGGAAGACAAGTTGCCCGCCCATAAGAACTGCCTTACTAAAGAATCCAATTACTTAACAAAGCCCATCGGATCCACCTGAAGCATATACTTGTAGAGGGGGAGAGCTTGAACCATTTCTTTAAGTAACTAAACTTGACCAACAAAGGATAGCTATCTATGGGTTGAGTGATTAACCCTCGCCCATAATTTGTCTAGAATATACTGCCAAGATTCTCTGGGAAGCTTACCAGAAGAGATTGGAATGCCAAGATAAGTCAAAGGAAGATAGCCAATTTGAAACCTCATGATATGAGCAATTCTTTGTTAAATAGGTCCTGGCGTATTGAAAAAGAAAATGGATGAATTATCTTCATTAATCAATTGACCAAAAGTAGTAAGATAAAAATCCAAGGCCCTATAAACATTGGTAGCTTCCCTTATCGTAGCCATACCCATTGTTACCCTCCTCATTTTCCTGAGGCATTTTTGTTCTCACGTTATTTAAAATAAGGAGTATTTATTTAGTCTGGGTTTGTGTAATTCTCAGTTTTGGTCTTATTAGATTTTGTCTTGAACTGAACCTCTCAATTGAACCTGTTCAAAAGTTCAAGGTTCAAGTTAAAGCGGAGCATGTTGTATCACGGATTTGTTCTAATTTAAAAAGTTAGTGGTCTTAGTGTCAATTGTCATTGAACTTGAACTATTGAACCTTTTCAAAAGTTCAAGGTTCAATGATTGATTAGCTTTGAACATAAAAGTGGCAGACATGAAACTAACGAAGCATCAACATGGAGGGAATATTCCGGATTTAAAAGCTAAACTTCGAGGGAATGAGTCGCGATGAAGAGCCGTACTTGAGAATAATTATTTTAGGGAAGGATTGGTGGGAAAAGACTTGTAATTAATGAATTGTCAGAATTAAGTCTTTTGAGAATGATCTGGCACAGATAAGCATGCACTTATGATTATATCAAATCGTGTGACCAATTTTTAAGCCTATTCTCAAGATTTGCTTTATTTTAAAAAAAAATGAAATACTTGCCTTCTTCATTTGCCTAATTTGGTAAGTAAGGGATTTGCACAAGCGATATTTTTTGTTCTTGTCTCTTTGGATTCCGAGCTCTGCATAAAAGGTGAGTTCTAAATCTTCTTCTCCTACCTGTGATTTCTTAAATTGAAAGCTTTTCTTGGCTGTTCATTTGGTTCAGTTCGTCTCCCTTGCTGTGTTTTCTTTCTGTTGGTAAATTCAAAATGAGACCTAAATTGCCCAAGATAGACCAAAAGTCTTGGTTAGTTTGTACCTTGCTGGAGTTAGGGGACACTTTTCTGCCATCAGTTGACATAGACGAATTCCATGAAAGGACACAAAATCCCACTGGCTCTCCCTTAATGTAGAAGATTCTAGATAGTGGGCGAATGGAAGCGACAACTTTCCCTCCAGCAGGGTCATGTCCTGAGCTGGTTCTAGAATGCATGAATAGATATGACTCTGTTGAGAGATGTGTAAGAAGCGTAGATGGTGAGGTTCTGCTTAGGGTTAGTTGGGAGGTTGTTGCTGCCGTTATGAAAATACCTGCGAAGGAGCAATATGAGGATTTGACGGTGTGTAAGTCACAAGGGCTTTTCTCTGAAAAGAAATCATTCTATGAAAATGTCATTACAAGGAGTTGGCTGTTAAAGTTTCAAAGAGGAGGTTCCCAACTGCCAAGTCCATTGCCTTGAGAACATTTGATCAAAGAGGTCAGGGACATAGTCACTCTGTTACATAGAGTGAGAGGGAACCTAATTGCCTTTTATTGGGAAGATTGGATGTACTTCTTCATATAGGTTATATTTGGTAAAAAAAGGTATATTGACTGGGCATAATTAATTGCAGACAAGTTGCATGAAGGTATGAGTTGCTTCGGTAACAAAAAATTCTATATGTCATCATATCTTTTGTATTCCCTGGCATGTGTTAGACCGTGGCCTGTTTTGTACCATGAAGCGTGGGTGGATAATATGAGAATATTTGAATATCACCCACATCTTCAACAACAAAGGTCTTGTGAAAATTATTGTAAATTGCATGACATATTCCTAGGCAGGATGGTGTATGAACTGAAGGGAAACATTCATAAAAGATTGTCAGATGAAGCTATGTAATTGATTGGTACTTATGGTAGCTTCTTCATACAGTTTCCCAAGTTTACTTACCTGAGGGTAGGGGGTTTTGAAGGAGAACTATACAAGTTGCCTATATATGCATTTGACAGGAAGATTTTAATAGAGATATGTAGGCAGTTGGCCTATATTGATACAAAGTACAGAGATAGACATCAGTCAGGTGTCTCATTGTAAGGAAAGCAAGTGCGAAAATTGGCTTTCCTAATGTTAGTTTGTAGGGGAGAACATACTAGTGTATACAAAATTTCAACGTTTACAGAATATGGCACAAGCATGAGTAAACACAATTAAACAACAAAGAGATAGAACACACAGAGTTAACCTGGGAAAAACCTTTCAGGAGAAAAACCCACCACCAACAAAAATGAATTTATTTTTAGTATGTCAAATACAATAAAGTTCAGTTTGCAAATTTCCTTTTTTTCACATTGTCAAACAGTCATTTCAGACGTAATATACAACACCCAGATAACAATTGCAACACACTCAATGGCTATCGTAACTCCCTCTGGTTCGGTTCACATTTTTTTTCTAATACCAAATTGGTTGACCGTTTATCTCAGCAACTGCAACAACGGCTTGAAATCTAACCGTTTGCCTGCGTCGGTCTGCATTCAAGGAAAACCAATTATCCCACATGCAACAAGGAGTCGGGTCAGTTCGTATTCATATACACCGATAGTCTCATCCTTGGTGTCCGAGTGGTTACCTTTTTGGATCTTAGTTCATTCTCACATCGACGTCGATCTTTGCTCCATCAGTATAGCCTTCAAATGGTAGAGCTGATTGCCCGGTGATACTCGATCGCTTAAGGCGACTCCATCGCGTCATCGGCCAGACAGATGAACTGTTACCCCGATCGCCGGTAACTGAGAGCAGTCTCATTGGCTCATCGGATCAAGCACTGCGAGGTTACTCCAATCTGCATTGTTACCCCGATAACCTAAGGTGGCCTCATTGGGTCCTCAACTCATGCCCAAAACTGCTATCCCGATGAGCGAAGCACTCTGAGATAGAACAAGGCGGACTTATCGGGACTTTGGCATAGCCTTCAACACATTAACTCGATAGCTGATATCAACCCGATCGCCTAAGGCGACTTCATCGGGTATCGGCTTAACTCCAGACCGAAACCCTCGATAGCTGATGTCAACCCAGACCGCCTAAGATAGCTCCATCGGGTCATCGACACAACTCTAATGCAGTCTTCCATTCTGCTATTCCATTAGTGTAGGCTAGCTCGATCAACCTGAACATGTCAAGTGAATTAGAGACACATTTCCAACAAACTCCCACTTGATGAGGAATTCACTAGACCGATTACCATTTCAGACATTACTGAGAAACATGGGTATGAAGACCCATAGAATTTGAACACCACCTAAACTTGTGTGTGTTCATTGGTTTCGTCAAGGCATCTGCAACATTTTCCAGAGTGTTTACCTTGTTAAAATAAAATTTTCCATCTTCCACCATGTCACGAACAAAGTGATACTGAACATCAACATGCTTCGACCTGTCATGGAAAGTAGGATTCTTTGGCAAACATATGGCACTCTGATTGTCACTCCAGATTTCAACCTGCCCTGCATCAAAACCAATATCTAAACTCAAATGCTTAAGCCAGACTTCTTGTTTACAAGCATGTGTGGCCACCATGTATTTTGCCTCTGTAGTGGACAAAGCGACTACAACTTGCCACTTGCTCATCCAACTAATTGCTCCACCATTCAGGACAAAAACATATCCACTAGTGGATCTCCTACTATCAATATCCCTTGCCCAATCATAATCTGTATAACCACAAATGCTGAGAGTTCTCTTTGAATCCTTTAGATTACCATGATAACACAATGCAAAGTCTAAAGTACCCTTTAGGTATCTGAACACTCTCTTTACAACATCCCAGTGTGGTTTTCCTGGATTCGACATAAACCTGCTAAGTACTCCCACTGGTTGGGCAATATCTGGTCTTGTATAGACCATAGCATACATCAAACTGCCTATAGCACTTGCCTAAGGTACACTTTTCATGTCTTCAATCTCTTTTGGAGATTTCAGACTGTCAAGCACAAATAACTTAGTTCCCTGCAAGATGGGAACAACCTGTGGTTAACAATCAGACATATGAAACCTGTCAAGAACATTGGTTATATACTTCCTCTAGCTGAGCCAAAGTTTCCTCGTAGATCTATCTCTTTTTATCTCCATTCACAGAATATAATTTGCTGGTCCTAAGTCCTTCATTTTAAATTTCATAGAAAGCCGAGATTTTAAATCTGAGATCATACCTTTTGTGTTTCCTATGAACAACATATCATCTACATACAAAGCTATGATAAGAATCCTATCACCATCAATTTTGTAGTAAACACAATGATCAACCTTTGATCTCACAAATCCCAAAGACAAAACAAACGTATCATACTTTTGATACCACATTCTGGGAGACTGTTTTAAACCATACAGAGACTTCTTGAGTTTGCATACTAGATGTTCTTTACCTTTTCCCACAAAATGCTCAGACTGGAACATATAAATTTCTTCTTCAAGATCACCATGAAGAAATTTTGTCTTCACATCCATTTGCTCAATCTCCCAATCATATGCTGCAACAAGAGATAAGAGAAATATGATAGATGTCAGCTTAGCTACATGAGAGAAGATTTCCCCATAGTCAATACCTTCTTTTTGTGAATACCCCTTTGCAACCAGTCTTTCTTTGTATTTGTCAATGCTGCCATTTGGACCATACTTTTTAAACACCCATTTGTAGCCTATAGGCTTTCTGCCTTTAGGAAATGACACCAAATCCCAAGTTCCATTTTTATCCAATGATGAAATTTCATCATTCATGGCTTCCAGGAATCTGAATCATGCATTTCAATTGCTTCTTTGACAGTCCTAGGCTCATCAGTATCTGCAAGTAAAACATAAGCACAATTAACATTCAACATAGAATGACTGTACTTATTAGGTGTATACCTATTAGGTTGTCGCCTCTCTCAAGTAGATCTTCTCAACTCTGGTGTTGAGGCTTCTTGAGGTTCCACAGGAGGCTCATGATCATGTTCTTCTTCAGAACTACTTGAACTGCTTGAACTCTCCTCATCTTCAGGTATCTCTGGAGACTCTTCTTTGGCTCGAGGAATTTCAACCTCAACTTCTCCTTTCTTTTCTATATTATGATCTAGTGACATAGGCTTCAGCTCATGAAAAATCACACTTCTGCTGTATACAACCTTACCAGTCACTGGATTCCAAAGTTTGTATCTTTTCACACCAACTCCATAGCCAATGAAGATACATTTCACCACTTTGTTATCCAACTTAGATCTATTAACATCAGGCACATGAGCATATGCCTCTGCACAAAAAACGCAAAGGTGTCTTAAAGACGGTTTCTTACCAGACCATGCTTCCATAGGTGTTTTGTCAACCAATGCTGAAGTAGGAGAACAATTTAGAAGGTAACATGTTGTAGCAACTGCTTCAACCCATAATTTTTATTCTAGCCCAGCTCCGCTCAACATGCTTCTTGCTTTCTCCATTAGAGACCGATTCAACCTTTCTGCAACTCCATTCTGCTGTGGAGTGTAAGGTACAGTCTTATGTCTCTTAATTCCATGATCAACACAACACTTGTCAAAATTTGTACTACAAAATTCACCACCGTTGTTTGTTCTTAAACATTTAATCTTTCTCCTAGTCTGATTTTCAACAAGGTTCTTAAACTCCTTAAACCGACTGAACACTTCTGATTTACTTTTAAGAAAGTACACAAATGCCCTTCTTGAATAACCATCTACAAAAGATACATAGTATTTAGACTTAGACAAAGAAGGTACATCCACTGGACCAAACACATCGGAGTGAACATAATCCAGGATATCAGAAGACTTATGAGAATTGGAATAAAATTGAACACAGTTATGTTTTCCATATATGCAGTGTTCATAGAAATCAAACTCAAAACTACAATCATCCAGACCTTCAAACATATTCTTATTCTTCAAGGCTTTTAATCCTTTTTCACCTATGTGGCCTAACCTATTATGCCAGAGCATTGTTTTCTCAGCAGGAAGTTTAGCTTCCAATGAATTAGCATTATGCATCATTACAGTTGTCTTAACTGACTTTTCAAAGGCCATATTACAACATATAGGTTCAACATTTAACTTATATAAAGTACCAAAATGATCACCCTTTGCTAATACAATGAAACCCCTAGTCATCTTGCAACCACCAGATACAAATGTAGCTTGTACTCCAACATCATTAAGTTTACTTACATAGAGAATATTTCTTGCCATACCTGGTATATGAAGAACTCCATTGATCCCCTTCACTTTACCGTCTGGGAATTGAATTTTAATTTTGCCTCTCCCTACAATCTCCAACGTAGAATCATTGGACAAATATACCTTTCCACCAACATACGGTTCATATTTCGAGAACCACTCCTTGTGGGAGGTCATGTAAAAAGATGCGCCAGAATCTACTAACCATGTGTCATCTGTGGTAGGTACTGCCAGGGCTGCTACAAATGCATCTGCATCACTTTGAGAAGATTCAGTGTCAGAATACTTCTTCTTCTTCTTCTCCTCCTTGCCATCCTTTCAGATATGCCCTTTCTGCCCATAGTTCCAACACTTCACCTTTGACTTCATGCCTGGAGATTTAAATCTCTCTTGAGACTTGGACTTCTTGCCTTTCTTCTTGTCTTTGTCCTTTAGTCTTCCTCGAACAAAGAGTGCATCTTTTGTCATCTCATAAGACTTCTTTCTCATTTCTTCTGACAAAAGAGTATTTACCACAGTATCCATCTTGAACTGGGTCGTAGTACTACTGATAGCCATCACTAAGTGTTCCCAAGAGTCAGGCAATGAACACTATAACAACATGCAACATTCTTCTTCCTGTATCGACACACCAACATAATTTAATTATAGAAGAACCATGTTGAATGCATTTAAGTGGTCTGCCAATGCTGTTCCTGCATCCATTTGTAGAGAGTACAACTTCTTCCTCAAGAAAAAATTATTCACCAAGGATTTGCCTTGATAAATATCTCCCAACTTATTTCAGAGAAGATGTGTAGTCTTCTCCTCATGGATGTTTAACATAATAGAATCAACAAGACATAGCCTGATTAAACCCCTTGCCTTCTAGTCGGCTAAATCCCAATCTTCTTGCTTCATGCTTGAAGGCTTAGAAGTTGCAGTCACAACACCCCAGAGATCTCTATCGACCAGTAAGTCTTCCATCTTGAGTTTCCATAGTTCGAAACTGGAACCATTAAATTTCTCCATGTCTATGCGCCTTAAGGGCTCGCCATCTCAAACTATAAAACAAGTAGACACTCTGCAAGACTCCCACTGAAACGAAACTGACACAAGAAACCAACCCTACCGAACAAGGATAACAAAATGGGCCAAGCTCTGATGCCACTTGTAAGGAAAGCAAGTGCGGAAATTCGCCTTCCTAATGTCAGTTTGCAGGGGAGAACAAACTAGTTATACAGATTTTCAACATTTACAGAATATGGAACAAGCATGAGCAAACACAATTAAACAACAAAGAGATAGAAGACACAGAGTTAATGTGGGAAAACCCTTTCGGGAGAAAAACCCACCACCAACAAAAATGACTTTATTATCAGTATGTCAAATACAATAAAGTTCAATCTGCAGATTTCCTTTTTTTCACTTTGTCAAACAGTCATTCCAGACGTAACATACAACACTCGGATAACAACTACAACACACTCAATGGCTATCGTAACTCCCTCTGGTTCGGTTCACATTTTTTTTCTAATACCAAAATGGTTGACCGTTTATCTCAGCAATTGCAGCAACGACTTGAAATCTAACTGTCTGCCTGCGTCGATCTACATTCAAGGAAAACCAATCATCCCACATGCAGCAGGGAGTCGGGTCGGTTCGTATTCATATACACCGACAGTCTCATCCTTGGTGTCCAAGTGGTCACCTTTTTTGGATCTCGGTTCATTCTCACATCGACGTCGGTCTTCACTCCATTGGCCATTGGTATAGCCTTCAAATAGTAGAACCGATCGCCCGATGATACCTGATCGCCTAAAGCGACTCCATTGCGTCATCGGCCAGACAGATGAACTGTTACCCCAATCGCCGGTAACTGAGAGCGGTCTCATCGGCTCATTGGATCAAGCACTGCGAGGTTACTCCGATCTGCATTGTTACCATGATAACCTAAGGTGGCCTCATTGGGTTCTCGGCTCACGCCCAAAACTGCTATCCCAATGAGCGAAGCACTCCGAGACAGATCAAGGCGGACTTATCGGGACTTCGGCGTAGCCTTCAACATATTAACCTGATAGCTGATATCGACTCGATCGCCTAAGGTGACTTCATCGAGTATCGGCTTAACTCCAGACCGGAACCCCCGATAGCCAATGTCAACCCAGACCGCCTAAGATAGCTCCATCGTGTCATTGACACAACTTTGATGCAGTCTTCCATTCTGCTATTCCATCATTGTAGGATATCCCGATCAACCTAAACATGTCAAGTGAATTAGAGGCACATTTCCAACACTCATTTCCAGTTGAATTAACTTATTTTATTTATAGTAGTGAATCTGATGCCTTGAACTTGGAACTTGAATTTTCCATTATATGGTCCGCAAAATTTTTTTGATGCTAAAGGCTTTGCCACCACCCATCTGACATTGAGAAAATATTTTATCCATGTGCCAAATATTGAGGATTTTTGGGCTGATTGTTGCGATGAGTTTGAAGTTAGGAAGATGACACACCAAAGGTTCACCCTGCAGCAGGTCATGGCCTTTGAGTTGAAAATGAACATTGCTAATGTCGAGGATGATGAGAGTGAACTGATGGATCCTCAGTTTGTGGATGATAGGCGAAAGGGAGTCATTCCAGAAGTGGACTGGGAAAAAGATGAGGAGGACCAGATCCAAACAAGGACATTGCCAGTTATCAGAAGAATTGAAAGATGGCTAAGAGAGCAAAGAATGGGAAATGGCTCAAAGAAAGGTTCAACCTCGTCCTTTGAAGTCCCATTGGCTAACTCCCATGTTACATCTTGTGTTGCAGGATCATCCGAAACACTAACTAAAGTTAGTCAGAGTGCCAAGCCAGTGGAAATTAAAAGAGAACCAATTCTTACCAAGATTACCAGGGCCAAAACTAGAAGCAGAGATAAGAAATCTCCTATGTATTCAGTGGTAGTTGATTTAGAAGCCTCTCCTGATATGAAAGATCCTTTGACTCATCCAGACTTGGAGGTGCTAAATGTTGATGATACAAATGACACTCAATAGGTGGATATTTTGGAAAACACTACTACTACATTGGTAGTAAGGAATGAAAAAGGAACTACAACTGGCTTTGATGAAAATTTTGTGCGCACTGGGCCTCTATGGTTAGAAAATACCCTGAATAGCAAGAAAAGGAACGTAGTTCTAGTTTCGGTCCCTTTGGAAGATATGGTGAGCAAGTCCTTATGGAAGACTCCCAAAGTAAAGAAATTGAAAACCATTTCAAGAATTGACTTTGATGCCAACAGTGGGAATTGGACTGCAAAGATAGCACGCCCCATTGACAGATGAGAAAACAGAGGACCCTACAGTCCAAGATTTTATTGTCGAAAAGGTGAATATTGGTACTGCTTCCCGGGCCATAGATGTTCTTCATCTTGAAGCTTCCACGAAAAAGATCGTAACTAGGACCTAGAAGGATGAAAAAGATAAAAAGGAACTGAAAGAAACCCTAAGACAAATTGCAGAATATATTGATGCAATCCATGGGATAGATCCCCAACTACTATCTGCACAACCAACACTCTTTGATCCTAAATCCCCTAGAAATCAGAAGCTGCTCATAGAAGTACAAAGGAATACAATGGTGCATGGGGTGTTCCTTGAATGGTTTGATACGATCAGGAAAGAGGGAAAAAAATATATTGGGTATTTGAGCAAGGTGTATGATGACGCTGCTAAAGTTATCCGAGAGTTGGGAAATGAAAACACAGCCTGGAAGAACAAAGAAGCCAAATTGGCCCGAACAATAGCTCACATGGAAGAAGTTCAAAAGCATGGCGTAATGAAGTTCCTTGCAGAAAAGCCTTTATAGGGATTCAATGACAATGTTCTGTATATTTGCAAAAAGAACATTGATTGGAGAAATTCGGTAATAAAACAGGGCTATGAGGAATTTGTTAAACTTGGGCGAGAATTGTCTGAATTGGTACAAAACATGCTTAATGATCTGAAATGCATTGGAGTGAAATATATGGAGGATGGGCAAACCGTTGACACAGCTGACGCCATAAGAAAATCTTGTGAAGTGAAATTTGATATGGTTAGGAGTGCGACGATGGTCACTAAGAAAGACTTCTCCACCATTGCTAAAATCGAATCCTTACTGTTTTTATGCATAGATCATTTGAACAACCATGTGGATAAAGTAAAACAGGTGCGTTGTGATAAGGAGGTTTGGCAACAATGATTATTACATGTAGTCATTTCGAATGAACCTGCCATCCAGCAATTCACGGACGCATTCACAGAGTGGAAGAAGGATCAAACTGGTCGTCCCTTGCCATGAATTGGATGACTGTTCCCATGCTTTCTTTACTTTCTGTTGTTTTTAGTCAAAAAATGGTTTTATAAGTTAGTTTTAAAAACAAACTGTTTAACTTATTCTCGGGCTGAGTGGTGTAACTCTATGGTTACCGAGTGGTTAGGGTAGAAAGTCTAGCTATATATTTCTGGAAAAAGACTTAAAAAGGTCTGAGAAATTTTGTAAAGATTGACAAACTTTGTTTTAGATACTTGTGGATTTTCAATGAGGGCATTTTATCAGTGAATAAAATTAGACATTTTCAGCAACTTTCAAATCTGTGTATTTGAATGCAAAAAAGAAAATCTCTATTGGGATAAATTTGTTTGTGTTGAATCTCTTGCTTCTTTGATTATCCACTTTCATATGTCTGTGAATGAATGCAATAAGTAATTATTTTGTCAACTTTGTGTGGATCTGATTCCCCTTGTCCTGTGAGACACGAGAGAGACTCAATCAGAGTCCATGATTTTATCACTTCTTTAATTATATGTTCTGAAAGTAAATTTATTTATTTTATTGTAAATATGTGGGTTTACATACAGAGTGTTTATCTTCCTGGCATTCATGTGGTGTTGACTGATGAATGTGAAAAGCCTTTTCTCGCTTTTTGGTTAGAAGTGAAGTAAATACGTGTGTTTAAAAATTCATTGAACATCATACATGAAGCTACATTCTTATGCAGAGGGTAAAAAATTCATTGGATTACCCAACTGTTGGTTCTATTTGTTTTTCACAAAACTAAGGGTATACATGAGTCATTAATTATAAAATTATGAAAGGCTAAATTTGTTAACCAACACCCATCAAGGTAGTATCATCCACAAATTATAGGTTGTACTGCAGAGGCAACCCATTTCCCCACCTCCACCCATGGATAATCCGCTACTCAACATTACTTCTCATCAATCTCCCCAGTCCTTCAACAATAAGAAGAAAAATATAAGGGGAAAGAGGGTCTCCTTGCTGAAGACCGTGAGAAGCTCGAAAAACCTCTGTGTTCTCTTCATTGATTAAAATGGAGAAGGAGGTAGAAGTAACACAACACATAACCCACTGAATCCATTCCTCAACAAAACCAAAAGCTCCAAGAATATTCCAAAGAAAGGACCACTAGACTCTATCATAAGCCTTAGCCATATCAAGCTTAATGAACACTGCCTTTGCTTTTGAAGCTTCCATAGAGTGGATGGTTTCTGTAGCAATAACCACTCCATCTAGAATTTTTTGATCCAATACAAATCCACCTTTCTCCTTAGATATAAGCCAATTAAGCCTTTTATTCAACCTTTTAGCTATCAACTTAGAGATAACCTTATAATTTACATTACATAGGGCAATGGGATGAAACAAAATTAACCAATCCGCCCCGTCACATTTTGGAATGAGGGCAATAAAAGTGGAATTCAATGCACAAAGCATCTATTTATTCCTATGAGATTCCTGGACCACCTCTAATAAATCCAACTTAATAATATCTCATAATTCCTAAAAGAATTCAATCAGAAAACCATCTGGATTCGAAGCTTTCCCTTTCTTCATATGGCTCTAATTCTTCAAAGGGCAATGGGATGAAACAAAATTAATCGATCTGCCCCGTCACATTTTGGAATGAGGGCAATAAAAGTGGAATTCAATGCACGAAGCATCTATTTATTCCTATGAGATTCCTGGACCACCTCTAATAAATCCAAGTTAATAATATCTCATAATTCCTAAAAGAATTCAATTAGAAACCCATCAGGATTCGAAGCTTTCCCTTTCTTCATATGGCTCTAATTCCTCAATTGAAATATTTCTCATAAGATGTTCATTCATTTCTCTAGTAACTAGTTGAGGGATACAAGAAAGAAATTGAACTTCCTCAACTGAGCCCTCCTAAGTGTCCTTCCTAAAAAGAGAAACAAAATACCACACAACCTCTCCAAACATATCCTGTAAGGAAGAAAGCTGCTCTCCCCTATCATTTATGAGATATGGAATAGAATTACCATGCCTCCTTGCTTTCACCGAATTGAAGAAAAAAGCCATATTTTAATCCTCGTCTTGAAGTCACTCAACTTGAACCTTTTTTTTCTAGTAATTTTCCTCACACAATTCACATTCTTCCAGGGCTTTCAAGGCATTAGCCTTTTCCCCAAGCAAGGCCTCCAGCAAACCATTCTCCCTAATTTCCTTGGTTATGTCATCTAACTCAGATTGAGCAACAACTTTGTCATGAAAAATGTTTCCAAAACACTATCGATTCCAACATTTAAGCTGATATTTAACATATTGTAGCAATTTGGCAAAAGTATACATAGCAGTGCCATAAGAAGGTCTACCGATCCTCTACCAGTCCATAACATAGCCTCACAAAGAGGGATCATGCAGCCACATAATTTGGAACTTGAATGAAGGAGATTGAGCCACCCAAGGAAAAGAAACCATTAACTTAATAGGCCAATCCGAACCCCACCAGTAGACCATCCACCACCAACCCAAAAACAAGATTCAAAAAATGGTCAAGTCTCTCCACAATACAATTCTCCCCGATTCTTCAATTATTCTAGGTAAACTGATGATTGCTAGGATTGATATCCACAAGGTTCAAGGCCAATATGGTATCACGCAACAAGAAAGTAGAAGGTTCCAATCTTGCTATACCACCCCATTTCTTAGCCAACTCAGTAAGGGCATTAAAATCTCCAGCCGTAATCCATGGATGATAAGGCACCATATTATGGATAAATCTTATATGGGACCACAAGATTTGCTTGCCCAGAAAGTCTGTAGGAGCATAAATGTTAGAGAGGAGGATAGTTTCCCTAGTCTCAATGCTTGAAGCAATCATAGAAATGGATGATTTAGAAGACATCCACCAAAGAGGGTGAATCCTCAAAGGATTCCATAAGCATGCCACACCCCCAATAGTACCATGGGCAACAATACACTGAAAATCACCCCTACCCCACAACTTAGGTAACAAGCCAGTCGTACTCTCAACAAACAACTTAGTCTCTTGTAAGAGAAGAACATTAGGAGAGTGAATTCTCACCAAATCACGAAGAACTTTTTGTCTAGGGCCACTATTCAAGCCCCTTACATTCCAAGAGAGAATGATCATTTTAGAGGATTAGAGAAGTGGGAGTCAAGAGTTTTAACAAAACCTGACTCCACCAAAGTCTCCCCCATCAACTTGATGTTTTCTAAATCTTTCTTTCTTCCAACCTTGGAAGATTTCTCAATAGTCCCTTTCTTCTATTCTTTTTAAAGAATACCCAATGCAAGAGAGGCCTTGCCTGCTTTTGCCAAATCAGGAACTAATTTCCCAAGAGGATTAGTTGTTTCTCCATCCCTCTATGTCGGAATAACAATAGACTCAGGTCCCTTAGGTGCCACCAAACTAATATTTGTATCCATTTGGAGGGCACCCTCAACTTGCGAAGTCTGCATACTGTCTATGACAATGCCGTCCTGAACCACTTCCATTACATCCTGACCATAACCAACATACTAGGATTCACCTTTTGTTGACTGAGGTCATCCAAAGCCTAAAAATAGTTAAAGGTATCTTCCTCCTATCTTTCCTTAAAAGTTCTCTTCTAACTCCGATTCCTATTATGAACTTTAGCTGGAATAAAACTCTCACCACCTGCAGCCTCACCAAGAATGTGAGATTTTCCTTTGTCTACCCTTGGAGGGTTGCAAGAGGGCTGAGTTGACTGAGACTTTGATGGTTTAGACCTTGGGCATCTTCTCTGTAGATTCCCATATTCATGGTAGCGTTGACAACGAAATGGCAATGTTTCATAATCTAACTATTGAATCCAAGAATATGAATCTGCCCGCATTTCCAAAGAATATGGAAGAAGGTTACTTAAATCTATTTTAACACAAATGTGAGAAAAAGTCATTACCTTTCTATCTTACGTTTGTTGAGAGGATCCCACTAGTTTCCCCAACAACACAGTCACATTATGCAAGATATAATTGTGCCAGCATTCAACAAGAAATTGAGGGAGGCACACCCATACATGAACGCATTTTGACAATTCCTCAAAAGGATTGAAACCCGCATGCCAAGGTTTCATAAATAGACCAACCTGGTTGTGGAAGTAAGGTCCACCCTCAAAAAATTTATTTTGATCTTCCATGCAATTGAAAACCACCATGAAGTAGTTGTTTGGCAGCATCATAATGTCCATTTCCCCCTTAGGAGACCAAGTCCATTGCGACGACAACTCCACAAATTGAAGTGAAATCCTCATTCTCATAAATTTGCAAACAAGACATGCTTCAAAAAATATTCAATGTCCTTTGCAATGGACTCTGGTTGAATCATCAAAACAAGTCTCTCCTTAGACCACTCTAACCAACCATTAACCTTTGGGATTCGAGAACCCCCTCCAGGCATAAAAACTCCATCACCCACATCCTTGGCGGGTAAGCTATTATCGAAAATTCTTGTCGATTGATTTGGGGGAGAAATCCCAACTTCTACCCAAAAATCCATGGGAGATTTAACTCTCGATGTCTGTAATTCTCGCCAAAATACCCTAGAGAAATAAACCAAAATCTATTAACAAAAGGAGATAATTGTTTTGAAATTAATATTCACTACAACGATAATACTAACTTCTAGAATGGAACATTAACACTAATGTTTATGATTGCATCATCAACCATATACATGATCACATGAATGAGCATAACCATGAATCATATTATTCAAGCAAAACATCTATTTAATCATTAACATAATTTCATACTAAAACCATATAATGCATCTTCATTCCCTAGGGTATCTTAACGTCACTACTTGACGTTAAACTAACACTTCACATATCCATCTAAAACACCATATAGGATCATCCAACTAAACATTTACTTCTCATGTAACTATGATAAAACATTAACATATATGCATAACTCTATCCCATTTCATACTCTTTAGGTTTATTTTATAGTACCAATCAAATGTTCCTAATACCCATATTTACTCATTAAACACTTAACACATCATGAAACTAAATGTATTTATCCTTCTTTTACTAATGGTATTCAATAATTTCCTTAAGCACAACCCATCAAGAATACTATCCATAGTCATATACAAGATCATAACATCAAGCACTTATCTACATTCAAATAGGATTCCAATCTACTAAACAAGTTCAAGAGTCATATGATTCTACAAGAATAAATATAATCTGATATTTCAATCCCCTAATTTTCAATATAGGATTTCATTTTCAACATGATAAACATATACCAATACATCATCTTATTACAATAACATTGTTCTTCTACATCGAGTTCAATTACATAAGAGCAAATGAAGCAAGCACATAGTCTCTTTGCTACATCCCATCCTAAAGCATATTAACACAAGTTACATAGACACATATTCATATCCCTCATTTATAAGACATCGTAATATGGTAACATCTCTACTACATAGAAATCAACACCTTAGGATAACTGCAATACAAAGAGACCTACTATCCCTACCATCTACAACTACTCATATATTTTCCATATCTCAAGATACCTAATATTGGAGATTAACATCTTTCAAATCAATGTGTTGGATAAAACTGAGGGCTTAAATATGAGCAATTTCAATCTTATATTTCACTTGAATGATAATTCCTTCAGTTTCTTCCTAACTGTGTCAATCCAGGATCCGTAGACTTGTGAAGGATATTGTGGCTGTTTACCTAAGGGACGAAGATCGTGAACTAAGTGGGGATGAATACACCTATGAGAATGAACACACTTGATGATTAATGCACACCTTTAATTAAAACACATCTCTACTTTAAAGCTCAATTTAAAACACACTTTCTGAATAAATGGGATCTTATTATTAACACACTTTGTGTAATTTACATGTTCCTACAAATAAATAAAATACTCTGCAAATAATGAAACCACACTTCTAAACTGATCCAAAAAATTGCAATTCCTACTCCTTAATTAAATTTCACTTCTCAGACTGGTTACCACTTTACACTCTCTCAATTTGAAAGACAGAGTAAAAGGTTTTGCTTCCTGTCACTGTTGTGACAGGAAGTAAAGAGAGTGTAAAAAGGTTAAAGTTCCAAAGTCAGAGTTGCTTTAATTATTATTAGTGTGAAAAAATCATAATATAGAGGCTGTGCATTTTCCAGATGATTAGTTTGAGACAAAATTCAATCTTATAAGACAAAATGTTCTTCTTTTAGTTTGCAATCAGAAACCAGAGTGTGTATGGATTTCAGGCTGAGATCTAAATTAAATACAAATCATAAAATAAACTTCTTCCAATTTAAAAGCTACCCACAGAATAATGAAATTACTATAGCACATTAATGAATGAGATATCAATACGACAAATGTATTTACAAATACAAAATTAATAAAACAAACATAGAACTCACCACACCACACCAACAAAGAATCACCTGATAATACGAGCATCATGCCCTTTCTCCTCGATCACTAGGCGATACACTAATTCAAATTACACAAACACAATGCATAGAAAAATGATTGATGACACAACAATATCTTGCATATATTATCGGGTACCTTATTCTAATACACACATTCATTTATATAGTGTTTCTTTCTACACTTATCATGGGTTTACAACCATATACATAAAACAAAATAAACAAATGTTCAATCGATTGAGGCCGTAGGTCACACAATCGAAATAGTCTTAACAATAGGTGAAATCAACTTAAACAAACTAGCGATATATCCTATTTTAAGACTGTAACCACTATATTATATGATAATTAAAAACTGACTAAAAAAAGTCTTGATTTCCTTCCTAATTTAGCCCTCCATCGCCTAGTACTAGTTCACCACGAGCAACCCTTGTCCACATGCGTCTATCCTCCCATTATCCACCTGTAATGACATTCAACGGATTTTAATTAGCAAATAACCAAGGGTTTTGATATGAGTTCAGTTTTTAACTTTGCCTTCATATTTATATAATTCTTCCTCTTCCATACCAAACAGTGACAAGAATGGTAAAAGAAACATAGGAATAGAAAACAAAAAGGGACAATTCAAAGGCAAGACAAGTGACATAATTTGGTCTCATCATAAGGCATGTATGATAATTAACATAATCACTACCATCCATAAGGTATAGACAAGACATAGTATACATATCTCTGTCATTTAATTCCTTCCTAATCAAGAGTAGCATCATCAATAGAATATCCATTTTCAACAATCTTAATCAATACATTTCATTAAGAAAACATCCTACTACATGTTCTATATTTCATGTTCTCAATATGTTGATTACATAGTCTTCTTTACATTTAAATCTTCATAACACATGATGTAAATTCTAATTGCATAGATATGCTCCAAGAATCCAAGCAAATGATGTGATACTACAGATCCAAATCCATGCATGCTAACATCCAAGAAGAATATCCCAATGGTAGAAGGCATCAAACCACCTGACCATGTGGAACCTGTTGGCAATTGACACTCATCAGATTCATTTTGTTGTCATTGATGGAAACAAGATTAGATGGAGGTCATATACCAACATCAGGAGGCATATATTGGCAAACACCGGCTTTGGAGCATTCAGGGCTACACTGACACTGACACCGGCACCGGCACCGACACTGACATCAATACTTGAAGGAAGACGACATCAAGGAAGATTTATTTAGTAAATCATTTTGTAATTATTGTCAAGGCCAACATTGAATAACTTTTGTAATGCATTGTAAGCTGACATAAGGCATATTGTTTGTAATGGGTATATAGGTCAGTCTGCTAGGTCATTTTGAATATGACATAAGATATGATACAAGATATGACATAGGATGCGACATAGGAGAATATAGAAGAACTATATAATGCGAAGTATATGTATGTAGATCATTTGTATGCAAATGTTATATCATGCAATGATCTGTTGATAACTTGGGAATCATTCTTGGAGGAGAAGAGATACCGATAGTAGTGTTCAAGGTTTATAAACCGGTACAGAGCAAAGCTAGAACCGAAACTCTATTTGGCATAACAGATGCAATTTTGAGTTTAATTTTATTGTTTTAATTTAGCAGAAGCTTTTAGTCAATGAGACTCTTTAGTGACGAGTGTTGGCATATGGACACTCTAATGAGACATTGTGTGTGATTGAAGGTTTTGTCATTGATGGCAACCTTGCAATCCTATGGCACCGACAAGACATCATATCGGCAAAGCATTATTCAAGCAAGACAGTGCATCGACATCAACAAGATCACTCTACACCGGCACCAGCACCGGCACAGAAGAAAAGATGTATATCGGCACAAAGGCCGACAGGATTTTTGATATGTAATATTTTGATTATTATTGCAAGCCGACTTGGCAAATTGTAAAATGACTCTTGTATATAAAAGATATCATTGTAGACATTTTAAAGTGTAAGTAAGGAAGCGAACAAAAAGGAAAATTATTAGGTAGACCTAATATGTGAAATATAGGTTAAGGGTATATGTAAATAACATAGCAAGAACCAGTACTGAATCTGGCATTGGAGATGCTATTGTAAAGCAGTACAAGTCATTGGATTAGTATAATCCTTATTGTAAGTCAGTGTGACTTCTCATTGAGCAGTGAGCTCTAGGCAATTGGCCTTCCTGCATGTGTAGGCCCCTATTGTAAGTAATATTCTCTTATTGGCCAGTAAGTGAATATTGTGGGTCACAAATCCCACCGAGGTTTTTCCCACACTGGGTTTCCTTGTTAAACATCTTGTGTTATGGTGTTCTTTTCATGTGGATGTTTTTGATTCTATTTATTACATTAATTCTTGCATATCGGTACATTGCTACTTTATGTTCTGCATGTTTTATCTTAAGAAAATTTGAATACCGGTCAGATACTGATTCACCCCCCCCTCTCAGTATCTGTGGAAACCCTAACAATTGGTATCAGAGCCTGGTCCTCTATTTTCAGAAGCCTAACAGCTTGAGGAAGATCTTGACACCGATAAAGATGGAAAATCTGATGAAGCAACTTGAAGGAGCTCTTACTGACTATGATGCAGAGAAGTTGAAAAATATCAAATTAGAAGATGATTTAAAAGCAGCTCAGGATATCATTCAGGCACTTCAAGAAAATCTTACTGTTACAAGAAATAAGAGAAGAGAACTTTGTGAAAAATTGCAAAATGAGAATGATGAAAAGGAATCACTTAATGATATGATAGCAAGTTGGAACAAGAGATCGTGACAACAAAAAATGAAATACAGGATATGACTATGAGATTTTGCAAAGAGATCGAGGACAGAAAGAAGAATGAAGAAGAATTGACCAGAAGACTAAGTGATGCAACAAATGAGAACACAAGACATAGCTATGAAAATGACATGTTGAAGATAGATTTGATGCATACTCAGAATGACTCAAATGAACTAATGAGACAAAAATAAATCTTGGAAAGGGAATTGGAAACTGCAAATCAACATAAAGAAAAATTCAAGAAAAGCTCAGAAGAACTTGGTACCTTATTGAAGAATCAAAAACCCAAAGGTGACACTTCTAGAATTAGATTTGAAGTTGGAGAAAGTTCTGGTACTGCAAATACTCAGGATCACAGCAAACCGGTAAGACCACCTAATACTTATAAATTCAATGGAAAATGCTTTAACTGTAATAAATACGGTCATAGGGCAAATGAATGTAGATCTAGGAATTATCAGAATATCAATCCTCCCACCGGTCAATGCTCCAAATGCAACAAAGTTGGTCATAACTCTGGAAACTGCATAATGAATGTAAGATGTTATGTTTGTGGAAGATTTGGACATCTATCAAATCAATGCAGAACACAAACCGGCATAGGTTATGGGAAAGCTATTCAGAAAAATAATGTAACTTGTTATGCATGTAACAAGATTGGGCATATTGCTAAATTTTGTAGAAGTAAAGGTACATCGGTAGACAACAAAAATGCTAGCTTGAAAGGTAAAGAAAAAATTGAAGAGGTTAAGCAAGAATTCTCAAAGCAATGGATTAGAAAAGCTGATCTAAATATTGGGAATACTCCTCCAGCGGCAGGACAAAGTGATGCTCCACTGGCAGGACATAGCAGTGCTCCATCGGCAGGAAGTTCTTCATCTAATTGAAGAAAATTGTCTTGAGGGTTTGGCAATCTAATGACACATGTGCTATTATTCCCTTGGTTAGAGAAAAGAAGTTGAAAATCACTTATTACGGGCAAATAAAGTTAAGTGAATACATAACCAACATGCAATTAATGTGGTAGGTAGTGAAAAAGACTTTATAAAATAAGGTTTTGGCTCCATTTCATTTCATCGTGATTTCAAACTTTTAGAGAGCATGAAGATTTCCGAGCTAAGGCATTTCGAGCAAGAAGCAAGCACACTCCAGGCAATCATTCATCCAAGACAGAAAAAGGTATTTTATCATGGCATCCACTTCTGCAATTGAATACATAGCGAACCCTACTGTTGTGGAAGTAATTAAAAGACCTAGGCCCGTATTTCAGTTGGTCCCCAAAATAGCAAAGAAGGATGATACCTTAGGTGCATTCTCTCAAATCCCTAAAGGTGTTGTATATGCTGAAGACCCTAGAATGTATATTCACTGCAATATTGAAGAGCTAGGACATGAGGAAATCAAAACCATGTACAAAACCGAGATATGTGATGATACTAGCAATATCAAAGCTGAACACAAAATCATTGAAACCCTAGGATTCACAAAAATCCTTCGTATTCCTGAATTTCCTAAGGATGTGATTAGGATAGTGTTAAGCAGAGTTCATGGAGAATTTTTCTGGTTAGATGCAATTCATAAGATCACCAAGCAAGTGGTAAAGGCTGTCACAGGGTTACTGGCCACCAGTAAAAGACCAGACAAAAACAAGAAAGTTTCAAATGATTTAGTCATAGACCTAACAGGTGCAACATCTGATAAAAGATCTTTAAGGGTTAATGATGTAAAAGATATCAATGTGAGATTCATAAGCATGATATTAGGTTATAAAGCTACTCATGCTAATAGACTTAATTCAGTTTCAAGTTTATGCATTAAGAGTGCTTATGACATGGTCACATACAATGCAAAAATTGACATATGTGAATGGTTGACAACCTTGGAAAGATAAAGAAGGATAAGAAAGGAACCTTCAGATTTGGAAATTTGTTAGTGTGTCTAATGCTTCATGTAACAAAACAAGTTCCCGGTATAGGTTACAAAGAATTTGGATATGACATACCGGTAGGAAAGCAACTGACATAACTATTCAATACCATGGGTGAGAATAAGGAAAACAATATTAATGAGTTTTTCCAAGCATTAAAGACCAAAATGAAGAAAAGGACAAGGTTATCACAGAAGATTGTAGACAAATACAAAGATGATATATGCTTTGTTATCAAAAAGGATGAAATATGGATGGAAGCAGTCATCCCTAGGACAATCTGGGTAACAGAAATGGGCTATGAAACAGATGACCACATAGTTGAAACTTATGCCAAAGCACTTCTGGAAGCCCCCAATGAACCCAAAGAAGAAATATTTGGTAGTACTGAAACCATAGAAAGCCAAATTCAATCAAAGAAAAGAGTGAAAAAGGTTGAGGCAGTTGTGAGGAAAGGATCCAGACAAGCAAAAGCCATTAAGGAAGATGTATTAAAGAAAATCGACATAACTGAAGATGAGTTGGCAGCCCCACAACCTGAAGCTCATCTATCACCGGTAGGTACTTCCTCTAAAAGAGTTGTTAGGAAAAGAGATCCCTCACCGACAACCACTCCTTCACCTAGAAGGACAAGGCAGATGCAACAAGCTGTGAGATCTCTGGTCAGCAAGGTCACACCTAAAAAGAAGCTGATTCCTAAGAAAAAGAAAAAGGCAAAAACTGACTTGGCACCTCTAGAAATTTTGTTAAATGAGATCACAGAGGAAGGAAAACTGAAGAACATAAGGAAAATTTATGACACCCTATCGGCTGATGAGAAAGGGCAAGTTGAGGAGAGTGTAATACTACACATGGACATGTTTAAAAAGGTTTTGATGGAAGTCATAAATGAAATTCCTGATGACTCATACAAAAGACTTGAGGCCAGAAGGCAAGGAGTAATTGAACTGGACAAGAAAATAAAAATAAAAAAACTACTTGCTGTATATCCGGTAAACTCCCCAAAAGAAATTGATGATCTGATAGCTCAGGCCAACCAGACAGTTTTTTCCACTGCACACTGGCATATTTCATTGATGGTAGGTAGAGTTACAGAGGTTTCAGAGGAAACAAAAGATGGTTGGGACATATTTTTGGTTGAAAAAGAGAAACAAGAAGAATATAGGAATCCCAAGCCTATTAAGGTATATCAGAAGGATAAGGACAAAGGGAAAGGGAAAATTGGTGGACCTCCAAGATAAAGGTTAAAGATAACCTACCTCCACCTGTAAAAATTACAATCCCTGAAAACCAACCGACAGCTGAAAGCATGGATGCAGAGGATAGCAATACAAATCCTGAAGTCCTATTCACTGTAAATGTTGATACCCAAAAGATCAACATAACAGTTGATCAAGACTCAAGTGAAAAATCAGATATGGCTAAAGAGCCTCCGGTAATAGGAAATACAGAGCAACCGACAGAGGATACAAAGAAAAAGATGGAATCTGAGGCACAATCAGAGAAACCGACAGAGCTAAAGGCTCCATAACAGATGCCACCGGTAAGAAATGAAGCAGGAAAACTAGTGCTAAAGGAAATGCAGACACAAACTGACCTACCAGAGGTCAATACAAGCATGGTCACTTCCATCGGTACTCAGTTTGTTGGGTCACCATCAATGTCAACAAATGTGACTGAGGTATTACTTGAATCCATCAAGAAAATAACTGACTATAGTTCACAAGCTTACAAAGCAATAGATGATTCAATACCAATTTTGAAGATAATCGCTCCTGATTGTAATATAGATAATAAGAATTCTTTAGGACAGTTGGATACATTATGTAAATACATCTCTGGAAATATTGAGAAAATAAAGGTAGAATCTGTAAAGGACATTGTAGAAAAGGAGAAACATAAATTCTTTGAGGAAGAAATTAAGAAGTGTAACAAAGACTTTGACACACTTCTACCAGAACTGTGTAGTTTGTTAAAAGAGTACAAAAACCTGTACAAAGACACATGCAAAACAGACTTCCTGACTGTAGATATAGACAAGAAAATAAGCAAGACACATGAAGAGATAAACAAGCTTGCAGACAATTTTGTCAACTCACCAGATTCACTATCTGTTTTTGAAGATAAGTTAGCAAATTTTGAGGCAAAATTACTTAAACAGGAGAAAGAGAAAGAGACAATAATAAATAAGGCAAAACACTTGAGATCTAAACTGAGTCCAAGATTGGACTATCTAGCATCTCTACGGAAGGAAATCTCAGAGGCATTAACACCGGGAAGTAAAACACCAACAGAACAATTGCAGCATCTCACCGGCACTGTGAAGAGGACTGAAACAACAATAAAAGATAGCAAAAAGTTTATGGATAGTATAAACTTAATTTTGAGTGATCTTTTTCAGATAATAACTACCCAACTACAAGGTTGAGAACATGGACCGGTATAACTACAAACTCTACTAAACCTTTGTCATTGATGCCAAAGGGGGAGTAGTAGGATGAGAAAATTCAAAGACATGAATCATATGCTTAGGGGGAGCCCCTCATATTTTTTGGTAAATTTTTTGGTCTACACATTTTTGGACACCTTTTTGAAATTTCTCATGAGTGTTGCCATCAATGCCAAAGGGGGAGATTGTTGGCATATGGACACTCCAATGAGACATTGTGTGTGATTGAAGGTTTTGTCATTGATGGAAACCTTCCAATCCTATGGCACCGGCAAGACATCATACCAGCAAAGCATTATTCAAGCAAGACAGTGCACCGACATCAACAAGATCACTCTACACCGACACCGGCACCGACACACAAGAAAAGATGTATACCGGCACAAAGGTCGACAAGATTTTTGATATGTAATATTTTGATTATTATTGCAAGCCGACTTGGCAAATTGTAATTTAATGACTCTTGTATATAAAAGAGATCGTAACTAAGGAAGCGAACAAAAAGGAAAATTATTAGGTAGACCTAATATGCGAAATATAGGTTAAGGGTATATGTAAAGAACAGAGCAAGAACTGGTACTGAATCTGACATTGGAGATGCTATTGTAAAGTAGTACAAGTCATTGGATTAGTATAATCCTTATTGTAAGTCAGTGTGACTTCTCATTGAGCAGTGAGCTCTAGGCAATTGGCCTTCCTGCATGTGTAGGCCCCTATTGTAAGTAATATTCTCTTATTGGCCAGTAAGTGAATATTGTGGGTCACAAATCCCACCGAGGTTTTTCCCACACCGGGTTTCCTCGTTAAAAATCTTGTGTTATGGTGTTCTTTTCATGTGGATGTTTTTGATTCTGTTTATTACATTAATTCTTGCATACCTGTACACTGCTACTTTATGTTCTGCATGTTTTATCTTAAGAAAATTTGAATACCGGTCAGATACTGATTCACCCCCCCCTCTCAGTATTTGTGGGAACCCTAACAATGAGAAGTATGTTCAAGGAAGTGTGCCTTCCTGCATGTGCAGGCCCCCATTATATATAATATCCTTTCATATGTCCAGTGAACTGATATTGTGGGTCACAAATCCCACCGTGGCTTTTCCCCTTTGAGGTTTTCCATATATAAATTTTGTGTGTTATGGTGTTCATTTATGTGGATGATTTATTTTCTTCATATTATATGTTTATATGTTTACCAGTTTATATGTGTATGGTATAAAAGGATAAAATCTTGTGTTACCAACAAAACACCGCTTCAGCCCCCCTCTCAATGTTCTTGGATCCCAACAATTGGTATTAGAGCTTGGTACCTCAGAAGAAGTTTAACAGCTTGAGGAAGATCTTGAAACCAAAATCTTTGAACATGGCTATGGAGAGGCAACTTGAGATGGCTCTTGAGGATTATGATGCTGAAAAGATGAAGAACTTGAAATTGCAAGAAGAATTGAATTCCGCAAATGAGTTCATTCTTATTTTGCAAGAAAGGTTATCATCAGCTCAACCCAAGAGAAAAGAACTTTTGCAAAACCCGAATGATGAGGAGAAGAATGCACTTAAGGAACAATGTTAGAAACTAAGTCAAGAAAACATGCTCATGAAGAATGAAATGCAAGATCTGACTATGAGGTTATCAAAAGATATTGAGGACAAAAAGAAGAAGGAAGATAATCTTGTTATATCTCTGAAGAACAAATTTGATGAATGTGGCAGATTGACTCGTGAGAATAATTTGTTGAGAACTGATTTGGCACACTCCCAAAACAATGAACAAGAACTTGAAAGACAAATAACTACTCTGAGAGATGATCTAACTACTGCAAGTGAGTATAAAGAAAAATTCAGGATTAGTGCTGCACAGTTGGATGACTTATTGAAAAGACAAAGGCAGATTGATGATTCTAGAGGACTTGGATTTGTACAAGGTGAAAGCTCTGGTACTACAAATGAAGATCAGACAACCGGTATGCAGAACTCATCAGAACAAAGGAAACCGGTAAGGCAATCTAATGCTTATAAATTCAATGGTAGATGTTTTGTTTGCAATAAATTTGGGCATATGGCTAAACAATGTAGAAATAAAGCAAATTAAAACTACAATTCTGTTCTTGATCAATGCACAAATTTCAAGAAATATGGTCATAGATCAGAAGATTGTAGAATGAATGTTAAATGTCATGCATGTGGAAAGTTTGGACATTTTGCTAACCGCTGTAGGTCAAGGAATGACATCGGATTTATTAATGCAATTCAGAAGAACAATGTTACATGTTATGCATGCAACAAAATAGGTCATATTGCTAAATACTGCAGAAGAAAGACTCAACCGGCTAGCAATGATAAAGATAATGAGAAAGGAAAGCAGAAGGTAGATGGAATACAATAAGATCACACCAAGAGATGGGTTAGAAAATATAAAGAACCAAGTGGAGATGGATCTACACTGGTAACTCCACAGGTAGAATAGGGTATTACTCCACCGACAAGAAATTCCACCAGTAACTAAGGCATAAGCCTTAGGGGTTGGCAAAGTCATTGCAAAATCCTGCATATTACCCCGGAGGAGATCTAAGGAGATTTGGAGAGTTATGTTCATCATTGATGAAGGTTTACCTGACACAAGACTGTGAAATTGACATCCATAGGGTTGTTCACGAGGCATTTATTACAGAGAAATATTAGGGTTTTATTCATTGATAAAAAGGGGCAAGTGAATTCATTTTCTCTCACCGAGCATTCAAGCAATCAAAGTGAATTTTCAGGCAAATTAAGAGCAAGCAAAGACATTATGGAAGGATTTCAAGTAGAAACACTCAATCTTCCACTGGTGTTCACTTTCAGGTATTCTTCAAAATGGCATCTGGATCTTCAGATCCTACTTTAATTGCAAATCCCACCATTTTTAAAGTCAAGGATAGGTTAAAGCCCGTATTCAAGGAGGTTCCCAAAATTGCTAAGAAGGAAGACTTCGCAAAAGCATTTTCTAGGGTTCCTGACAACGTGATGTATGTTGAAGATGTGAGGGCATAAATTCACTACACCCTGGAGGATCCATGCATAGAGGACATCAAAAGCATGTATCAATCCATGATACTAGGAGACTCTAGAACCATCAAACTGGAATACAAAGCAATTGAGGATTTAGGGTTAACCGATATTCTGTACATACCAGAATTCAAGGATGAAGTCACCAGATACATTCTGAGCAGGGTTCACAACAAGTTTATTTGGCTGGATACGCCTTACATGATCACTAAGGAGGCTATTCAAGCAGTCACTAGCTTACCCAAAGTCAGACAAGAACCTATCAAGAAAATTTCCAACACTGAGGTCGAGAAACTCACCGATGCAACTCCTGATAGCAAATCAATGAGAATCAACACAATCAATGACATTGATGTGAAATTTGCAAGCATGATAATAGGTTATAAGGTAACTCAATCCAACCGATTGAATTATGTTGCTAGTTCATGCATTCATGCTGCATATCAGATGGTAATGAATAATGCAAAATATGATTTATGTGAATGGATGAGGAGTGAATTGATGTTAAGAAAGGAACTTTTAGATATGGTAATCTCATTGTATATCCGATGCTTTACTTCCTGAATGAGCTACGTGGTCTTGGCAAGAAGCGTTGGGCTCATGACATACTGGTAGCTATGCAGATCAAGGAAGCAATCATCGGTCTTGGTACCGGCAGAGATGAGAAACTTTGGGGGTATTTTAAAACATTCCAAGAAAACATGAGGTAGAGGGAGAGAATATCAAAGAAAATTGTGGAGAAGTACTCCACTGATATCTGTTTTATGGTGAAAACCGATGAAACCCTTATGGAGGTAGTTGAACCTAGGACAATCTGGATTATTGAGCTTGGATATGAGGTAGATGATAACATTTTTGAGCTCTATGCAAAAGTGCTGCTAGATGCCCCATTCGATGACAAAACAAAGCATTTTGGCATAGCAGAAGAAAAGGCCCTTGAAGTCAAAACTGGTTTTAATAGGAAGAGAAGAGAGAAGAAAATAGAAAAGATGTCTGCATATGTACAAGATGTAATTCATAAAATAGACACTCAACTGGGTCCTGGATCCAAACCGGCAACAAAACCAACAATGGCTAGTACTGCAGAGGTGAAGAAGTCTGAAACTTACATTTCTACCATCACTTCTGATTCTGACCCTGAAGACAATGAACCTCTAGCCTTCAGAAGGGTACAAAGGAAGAAAGTGGATCATCCACTGGTAGAGCAAAAGAAGGCAGAGCCTAGGAGGAGACTTGTTAGAAAGGCAATTAAACCTACTGCACCACCACCTCCGGCAAGGAAGCCTATACAAAAGAGGAAACCAGTCACATCTACACCAACAACCACAAGCAAAAAGAAGAAGAGTGATGATACTGAAACCAATATTACTAAAATGACCTGTGTTGAGCTAATTGATGAAATAACAAAAGATGGAATTTTGAAAAATGTATCTATGTATTATGAAGATTTAGAGGATGATGAGAAAAATGAAATAGAAGAGGCTATTTTGTTACATATAGACATTTATAAGAAAGTCTTAATAGAAATTTTGAAGGAGATACCTCTATCTTTGTATAATAAACTTGATGCTAGAAGACTTGACGCTATTAAGAGAGATAGGGAGATTAAGGAAGTAGCACTTTTGGAAATGTGTGGTTCTATAAACAATGAGGAAATGAAAAGATGCATAGATGTTGCAAATAGGACAATTTTTAGTAGTAAACCCCGACAGACAAGTCTAATGATGGCCAGAGTAATGAGGTGATAAATGAGACCAGTAAGGGTTGGACCAAATTCTTCCAGAAGAATCCAAATTTTCTTACATCTCAAGAAGAATTTGCAAAAGCTACATCTTCCACCATTCTTGACAAATCAAAAGGGAAAGGTATTTTGGGTAGTTCAACTCCAATTTTGACTACACCGGTAGTAACTATAGACATAAATACACAACCGACAAGAAAGGAGAGTGTACAGTCTGTTGGTATTTTGGATATGTTGATATGGTTTTGTTATTGATGTCAACACTTGTCATCGCTTCTCAACACTTATCAGCACTTGGAGATTTTGGTTATGTTCACCGGCAAAGCAAAGACTTATGCAAGTCATTGGTATTTGGTTCACCGACAGATTATATTTTTCACCGGCACTTGGAATGACTTGGAAACTACTTGGTTATGTCGAAGACATTATTCGATCACTTGGTTTTGGCGATTTGATTAACTGTTTATTCGGGTTTGCATATTTGTTGTTACCGACAAATAGGTCCAGGATAAGCATCGACAGTCATATCTATTCCAGATTAGCATGACATGTTATGGAAATGCTTTATTATTATTGTAAATGCATTAGGCCGACATCATGCATTAGATATTGATTTGTTTGTAATTGATTTTATTGTAATATATTTTAGTGAGCCGACCTATTCAATTGGTCTTAGGTTATGGTATATATGTAAGATCTTATTTGTAAGATCAAAAAGAAGAAGGGATTGTGAATGTGAAAAGGATTGCAATAAGGAATATGCAAAAATAAGCAGAGCTATACACGTAGACATCATTTGAAGGTTGAAGGAAGGATTTTGTGAAGGCAATCAGAACTTAGCCGGTACTTGATCCAGCATATGAAGATGCTATTTTGTGCAGTACATTATTATTGGATTTAACCATCCAATTGTAGCCAGTGTGACTCTCATTTTGTGATTGAGCAGTGAGCTCTAGGCAGCTAGCCTTTCTGCAGGTGCGTAATCCATATTGTACACACATACTGTCTGCAGTAGTATCATTTGATTTTGGGTAAGGCTTCCCACCGTGGTTTTTCCCCTTACAGAGTTTCCACATACAAACATTTGTGTTATGTGTTGTGGATGTTATTTTCTTTCTGTTTCATGCATTAATCTTTACCGGTATTGCAATTAACTGTTAAAACTGTCTACCGACATAAAGTTTGGTTTATCAGTATTAAGCATTAAGTTTTGGTTAAGTTAATTTTGGTTGAATTTATTGGACAACTGATTCACCCCCCCTCTCAGTTGTCTCTAGGACCTAACAATTGGTATCAGAGCCTAGTCCTCTTTTTGCATAAGTTTAATAGCTTGAGGAGATCCAATGTATTCTAACTATTTCAGGAAGGACAGTCCGAAACTTGATGGAACCAACTATGGCATATGGAAGATCAGGATGGAGACACACTTGAATTGCATTGGAAAGGATATATGGGAGGTTACAAAGAATGGTTATACTACTCCTACTCCTAGTCAGCCTAATCCACCAACCTTGGGAAAAGATGAGGAAAATGATTGCAAAGCAAGAGAAGCACTTTTGAGCGCATTGTCAGATCAACAAGTCATGGGATTGTTAGATAGATCTACTGCTAAAGCTATTTGGGACAAATTAGAAACATTGAATGAAGGAGATTCCACAGTCAAAATTGAAAAACTTGAATGCTTCCTGGTCAGGTATGAAAGTCTGAAAATGGAAGAAGAAGAAAGAATTTCTGCTTTTATGGAAAGAGTAAATGAAATTGTTTTGGGTATACAATGTTGTGGAGGAACCTTAAGTGAAGATGATATTGTTTCTAAAGTTTTAAGAGCTTTGCCATCGGCATATAAAATGAAAGTTATTACTATAAATGAATTAAGAACAATGCCTAATGCATCAGTATCTAGAGACACCTTGGTTGGAAAACTTTCAACTTTTGAGCTTGAGGAATTTGGTCCTGTTACTACTATCAAGATAGATCTAGCTTTCAAGGCATCATCATTAACTACAAAATCATCATCATTATCTGATAAATATGATTGGAAAGCCTTCTATGCAAGAGAACTTGAAGAAAGAAGGAGAAAAAATGAAGAACTTGAAGAACTTGAAGCACTATTTGCAAGGAAAATGCCTAAAGGTCCAATTGGAAGTAAGTATGAAGGTAAAGCACCCTTTAAATGTTTTAACTGTAATAAGATTGGTCATATGGCATCTAGATGTCCTGATAGACATGCAAGATTTAGAGAAGAAGCTAAAAGAATATATAAGCCTAACCCTCACTATCAAAAATACAAATTTAAGAAGAATAGAGACAAATCTTGTTATTATGCTAATGAAGGAGTTACTGATGATTCTGATGAGGATCCGACAGACAATGGATAGGCTTTTGTTGCTATAATAGAAGATCAAACGACACCTACTGTTAAACCGGTAGAGCAGGCCCTGACAGCTAAAGTTGAAGATAAGGGTGAATGGATCATTGATTTAGAATACATGACTGGTGATAAGAGTAAATTCTTAACCTTTCAGGAATACAATGGAGGTTTAGTAAGATTTGGAGATGACAAAGCTTGTTTGATAAAAGGAAAAGGAACCATATCTTTTGACGGTAAGCACAATACTGATAATGTTTACTATGTTGAAGGTTTGAAGCATAATCTTTTGAGTGTTGGTCAATTAGTTGAGAAAGGATTTCAGTTACAATTCAAGAATGGCAAATGCAAAATCTTAAACCAAATTGGTTTGGAAATTGCAACCGGTAATCAGACTAGAGGTAATATCTTTCATTTGAACAATAATGAGAAAGCATGTTTGATTGCACATATTGATGAAAGTTGGTTATAGCATAAAAGACCCTTTCATGTAAATTTTGATTGCATTGTGAAAATCTATAATACTAAGGCAGTTAGAGATTTACCTAAGATTGTTAAACCTCACAATCTGGTATGTAAGGAATGTCAATTTGAAAAGCAAGTTAGAGCATCTTTCAAGAGTATTCTGGAAAAGTCTAACAATGTTCTTGATTTAATTCATATTGATTTATGTGGTCCAACAAGAACTAGAAGTATACAAGGAGATAGGTATTTTATGCTAATCATTGATGACTATTCTAGAATGTGTTGGGTTACTTTTCTTAGAGAAAAATCTAAAGCATTTGGGAAATTCAAACTATTCAAGGTGATGGTAGAAAATGAAACTGACAAGAAAATCAAATGTTTGAGATCAGATCAAGGAGGTGAATTCACATCTAAGGAATTTAATGCATTCTGTGAAGTGAATGGGATCAAAATACAATTGTCAACACCCCGGACACCCCAACATAATGGAGTTGTGGAAAGGAAAAACATAACTATCTTGGATGCAGCCAGAAGTATGATATCAGAAGCAAATCTACCTCATATATACTGGAGAGAAGTAGTCAATACAACTGTTTACACATTCAATAGAGTTCACATCAGAGGAGAAATCGGTAAGACCCCACATGAACTATGGTTTGGTAATACTCCTACTCTTAAATATTTCAGAATATTTGGAAGTAAATGCTATATTAGAAGAGATGAGTATATTGGCAAATTTGATCCTAGAAGTGATGAAGGAATATTTCTTGGTTATTCATCTAAGAGCAAGACATATAGATGTTTTAACAAGAGATTGCAGAAAATTGTTGAGAGTGCAAATGTGAAAATTGATGAACAATTTAGAGGAAATTCAAGGTACATAGACTCTGAACTGGCAATAGAGATAATCACAAATGAACCTACTATGAATACACCGGTACAGAATGGTGATCTAGTTACATCGGCATCATCTGGAGATTCAACAATCACTAAAGAACAACAACAAGTAAAAACACCCCGGTATGTAAGATTGAATCATTCTGAAGATCAGATTATTGGAAAAAAATTTCAAGGAGTTATGACTAGAGGAAGATTGGCAAATGAGGAGGTATGTCTTATTTCTCAAATTGAACCTACATCAATTAATGAGGCATGTGAAGATAAATATTGGATTAAAGCAATGGAAGATGAATTGGAACAAATTGAAAGGAATAACACTTGGTCATTAGTTCCTCGGCCTAAAGATAAAAATGTAATTGGAACTAAATGGGTTTTCAAAAATAAACTTAATGAAGATGGCATGGTAATCAGAAACAAAGAAATATTATTGTGTAAGGGATATTCTTAGAAAGAAGGAATTGATTACAATGGAACCTTTGCACTGGTAGCTAGAATTGAGGAAATAAGACTTTTATTGGCTTTTGCAGCACACAAGAACTATAAAGTATATCAAATGGATGTTAAATGTGCATTTCTGAATGAAGATCTTGAAGAAGAAGTTTACATTAAGCAACCTAATGGATTTTCTTTGACGGATAACAAAGACATGGTTTGCAAGTTAAGGAAAGATTTATATGGACTGAAACAAGCTCCTAGAGCTTGGGATGCTAGATTGGACAAATATCTTTTGAAGCTTGGTTACACTAAAGGTAATGCTGACAACAATTTATACTACAAAGTGACTAATGATGACATCTTGGTTATTGAAGTTTTTTTTGATGATATAATCTTTGGAGGAGAAGATGGTTTGTGTAGAGACTTTTCTAACAAAATGCAGCAAGAATTTGAAATGTCTATGATGGGAGAGATAAAATTCTTTGTAAGATTGCAGATTTCACAGACTGATAAAGGTATATTCCTATGTCAATCTAAGTACTTGAAGGAATTACTAAAGAAATTTGGCATGGAAAAATGTAAACCGGTAAGCACACCTATGACTACAACTGATAAATTATCTTTGAAGGATGAATCTACACCTATTAATCTGACTAGATACAAATCTATGATAGGAGGTTTACTGTATTTGACACAAACAAGACTTGATATTATGAATGCAATATGTATTGTTTCAATATTTCAGAGTAATCTTAAAGAAAATCATGAATCAATAGTGAAAAGGATTTTCCGGTACCTACAAAGCACTACAAATCTTGGTTTATGGTATCCTAGAAATGAAAATTTTGACTTATGTGCATACACAGATGCTAATTGGGCAGGAGATGTGGATGACAAAAAAAGTACCACCTGTGGAGCATTTTTTCTTGGCAGTAGACTAATTTCATGGTTGAGCAAGAAACAAAGCTGTACAAGTCTATCAACAACATAATCAAGATATGTTGCAGTAGCAACGAACTGTATATAGGTATTATGAATCAAGCAAATGTTGAAGGACATAAAGGTAAAATGCAAGGAACCTATAACTATTTACTGTGACAATACAATAGCAATTGATATATCTAAGAACCTGGTATTTCACTCTAAGACTAAACATGTTTCTATCAAATTCAATTTTCTAAAGGAGAGTGTTGAAGCAAAAGAAGTGAAATTGGTTTATGTGAATACTAAAGAGCAAATTGCAGATATTTTTACAAAGCCTTTGCCTAAGGAAACATTTGAGTATCTCAGAGAGCAACTTGGAGTCCTACCCCCACCGGTAGAGACTTAGACAGTTGATGATTGTCATCAACCACCATAATTAACAGAGAAATATTTTATTCTAGCTTTGATGAGGAGAGATACTTCTCAGGGGGAGTAGTTGGTATATTGAATGAGTTGGTATTTTGTGATAAGTTATTTGAACTAATTGTATTTGGTTTTATATTGCTTTGGCATTTGATGTCAAAGGGGGAGAGATTGATATGGAAAAACACATGGATAACACATTATTCCTATGGGGAGAGACTTTATCCCTTGGGGAGAGATATTATGTATTTTTGATTTTTGGTTATGATCTCTTTGGGAGATTGTTGATTTTTGGTTTTTGACATTTCTGTTTTGGCACTTTGATGGTTTTTCCATCTTGTGTTGCCATCAATGCCAAAGGGGGAGATTGTTGGTATTTTGGATATGTTGATATGATTTTGTCATTGATGTCAACACTTGTCATCGCTTGTCAACACTTATCAACACTTGGAGATTTTGGTTATGTTCACCGACAAAATAGAGACTTATGCAAGTCACTGGTATTTGGTTCACCGATAGATTATATTGTTCACCGACACTTGGAATGACTTGGAAACTGCTTGGTTATGTCGAAGATATTATTCGATCACTTGGTTTTGGAAATTTGATTAACTCTTTATTCGGGTTTGCATATTTGCTGTTACCAACAAATAGGTCCAGGATAAGCACCGATAGTCATATCTATTCCAGATCAACACAACATATTATGGAAATGATTTATTATTATTGTAAATGCATTGAGCCAACATCATCCATTAGATATTGATTTGTTTGTAATTGATATTATTGTAATATCTTTTAGTGAGCCGACCTATTCAATTGGTCTTAGGTTATGGTATATATGTAAGATCTTATTTGTAAGATCATAAAGAAGAAGGGATTGTGAATGCGAAAAGGATTGCAATAAGGTATATGCAAAAATAAGCAGAGCTATACACACAGACATCATTTGAAGGTTGAAGGAAGGATTTTGTGAAGACAATCAAAACTTAACTAGTACTGAATCCAATATATGAAGATGCTATTTTGTGTAGTACATTATTATTGGATTTAACCATCTAGTTGTAGTCAGTGTGACTCTCATTTTGTGATTGAGCAGTGAGCTCTAGGCAGCTGGCCTTTTTGCATGTGCATAATCCATATTGTACACACATACTATCTGCAGTAGTATCATTTGATTGTGGGTAAGGCTTCCCACTGTGGTTTTTCCCCTTACAAGGTTTCCACGTACAAACATTTGTGTTATGTGTTGTGGATGTTATTGTCTTTCTGTTTCATGCATTAATCTTTACTAGTATTGTAATTAATTGTTAAAATTGTCTACCGACATAAAGTTTGGTTTACCAGTATTAAGCATTAAGTTTTGGTTAAGTTAAATTTGGTTAAATTTATTGGACAATTGATTCACCCCCCCTCTCAGATGTCTCCGGGACCTAACACAGTCCATACCGATTGAAACTATTTTTGAGCGAGGAAATGTACATGATACTATAAATATTGTGGATAATACTCCACCGACAATAATTGACACTGCACCAAGTGGCGAAGCCAATGGTGTAAAAGAGGTTGTACAGGATAAGGCAAAGGAAACTGAATCTATACCGGTAGTTAAAACTGATTCCCTGACAAAGGTTTTGGCAATTGATACTTCTCAGGTTGAGAAGAAATCCATCACTGAGATGAGTCCCACTGAGTTGATGATGATGGCAACTCAGAAACTATTAAAGGAGGGTACTGCAGACAAGGGAATAATTATCAATCAGTTACAATATTGCACATATTGACACCTGATTGTAAGATTGAAGATGGAGAAAGCCCTTCTAGCAAGATCAAGACTCTAACAGAACATATTTCTAACAATTTTCAATCTTTGAGGTAGATTGCAGACCGACGATCTTTAGAAAGATTCACTACAGCTAAAAGAGCAGCCTTTGACTAGATCATAGAAACAAAGAAAACAAAAATTGAGGCCAAACTCATTATTATTGAGAATTGTCTGAAACAAGGTACAAATATCTACACGGTCTGTTGTAACATAGGAATTCTTACAACTAATGTAGATAGTAGATTAAAGGAGTTACATGATAAAGTAGCATTGCAAACTCTTTTGATGGATTAACAACACTAACCACATCAGTTGATGGACAAATTTTGTCCTTGGAGAACAAAATTTATGCTTTTGAGAAGGAAAGAGATAAAGTCATTAGGAGAGCAATAAGTCTTAGAGGATTGGTGAGTCCTAGATTGGATTCACTGGGTGTTCATAAGAGAGAGTGCATGGGCATGATTGCTAAACCCACACTGACAAATGCCAAGGAGAAGGAAACACTTGCCCACTTACTAAGTGGACTAGAATCTATACCTGACACCTTCAAAACCGGTTGGGATACATATCTTCAGTTGTTGAATAAGGCTTACCCAGAAATTTTGAACTTGGTCAAGCTCCAGTGACATTAATAGTATTCATTTATTCTTTTGTTCTGAATTCTTTCAATTTTTTTTTTCACCGGTCTTTGGCATTGATGCCAAAGGGGGAGTATGTATATATGTGAAAAATATCAAAAAAATTAGACAAGATCACATGGGAAGGATATCAAGATATGAGAAGGAGTGTACTGCTCAGGGGGAGCATAATTCAGTTGAACCGACAGGGAATCCATTTTTCACATGAGTGTTGCCATCAATGCCAAAGGGGGAGATTGTTAGAAATTGACACTCATCGGATTCATTTTGTTGTCATTGATGGCAACAAGATTAGATGGACATCATATATTGGCATCAGGAGGCATATATCGAAAGACATCGACTTTGGAGCATTCATGGCTACACCGACACTGACACCGACATCAGTACTTGAAGGAAACCAACATCAAGGAAGATTTATTTAGTAAATCATTTTGTAATTATTGTTGAGGCTGACATTGAATACTTTTGTAATGCATTGTAAGCCGACATAAGACATATTGTTTGTAATGGGTATATAGGTCAGTCTGCTAGGTCATTTTGAATATGACAGAAGATATGATACAAGATATGACATAGGATGCGACATAGGATAGTATACCATAACTATATAATGTGAAGTATATGCATGTAGATCATTTGTATGCAAATGTTATATCATGTAATGATCTGTAGATAGCTTGGAAAGAATTCTTGGAGGAGAAGAGATACCGGTAGTAGTGTTCAGGGTTTATGAACCGGTACAGAGCAGAGCTAGAACCAAAATTCTATTTGGCATAACAGATGCATTTTTGAGTTTAATTTTATTGTTTTAATTCAGTAGAAGCTTGTAGTCAATAAGACTCTTTAGTGATGAGAAGTATGCTCTAGGAAGTGTGCCTTCCTGCATGTGCAAGCCCCCATTATATGTAATATCCTTTCATATGGCCAGTGAACTGATATTGTGGGTCACAAATCCCACCGTGGTTTTTCCTCTTTGAGGTTTTCCACATATAATTTTTTTGTATTATGGTGTTCATTTATGTGGATGGTTTATTTGCTTCATGTTATATGTTTACCGGTTTATATGTGTATGGTATAAAAGGATAAAATCTTGTGTTACCGGCAGAACACTGGTTCACCCCTCCCTCTCAATGTTCTTGGATCCCAACAGAACCAAATATGAACCATCCCCCGTGCTAGGAGATGACAAAGGTTCCCGATGAGCTGAAATAATAGCTCTTTTATTCCTATAATTGACAAGTTTTTTCCATGTTTTAAGTTGCATATTGGGATAGTGTTTGAGTCATGTGATCTATTAAAGTTTGACTATGTTCATTATGGATGATAACTAAACCCATTAAATCTTATATTTTTTTGACCTATTATTCCTGTTTCCATGCAGATTATCATAGGTAATATCATGTGTGAATGTATAAGTGTTATGATTAATGAATATATATGTATATATATATATGTATATATATATACATATATATATATACATATATATTCATTAATCATAACACTTATACATTCACACATGATATTACCTATGATAATCTGCATGGAAAAATATATATATATGTGTGTGTGTGTGTGTGTGTGTGTGTGTGCGCTTGTATGTTCTATCTTTTAATTGCAGGTATAAATGAGATGCTGTAGAGGCGGATATTACAAGCCAGATGTTGAATCACGTCATAAAAGTAGTTGGAGATATTAAAGGGTGATTAAATATTAAAAACAATAGAGAGGATGGTGTGCATAAGAATCATAAAAGGAATAGCAAGGCACTGCCAGATTCATTTATGTTTGTCTTCAACAAACATCAATCTTGTAACACCGCCATGCTATATTCTTGGCTGCAGTTTAGCCGAGTTCCATGTTTTCTATGGATTAATTTCTTTTGCTAGCAGTCATAAATATTTTCCGCCTCATTTCATTGGCGTGATCTAGATAGTAGGAAGTTTTTATAGTTTTCTAATAAATAAAGCCTGCACCTCTTCTTAGAGGTTAGATAGGGGTTAGAGATAGGATTAGATAGCATTTTTAGAACTTGAAGCATTTCTTTCATTTCATGTGTTGTATCAACTTTTGAAAACAATGAATAAAAGTGATGTTATTCTAAGTATATAGAATTATATTTAAAGTCTAGATACACTCATCCAAGGGGGCCCACTTGGTGAGTATTCCTGTGCATTTGTTAGATTAAGTTTTCCTTTTGCTGCAGTAAATGTTCTAGTAATTGACTGTTCCTGCAGTCACTAGAACCAGATCTTGTGACTGTTCCTACAACCAAAGCAGACAAAGTAATTCTTGTTTGCCAGCTCTGAACTTAGTTAACAATTATTTAATTATAATCTTCTGTTAATGTTAAGCTTTCTTGTAGCCATTCAGTTGTTATGTTCTCGCTTGTTTATTTCGAATAGATTTAGTTGCTGCAGTAGTGTAGAATAACTATCAAAGGAACTTAGTGTATATATAGTGCAAACCCATTTCAAGTAATACGTCCCTCGGTTGACAAGTAAATGAACTTCAGTTATGGAGATAATAACTACACAAAATGAATGACCAATCCTTGGGTTGATACTTTAGCTCTAGTTATTGTTCCTATTGGCGAGGCAGACATTTTTGGCACCGTTACCACGGATGGTGTCAAGCTAAGAACCTGTTACAGTTATGAATTTTCAAGTTTTTAGTATAATTTTTTTGATAACTCAGTTTGTTTTAAGTAAATCTCATGAATTTGCATGCATAGACGAAGAAGAGATGCTCAAGGTAGATTCCTTCCTAACTGTCCTAATCATACAAGACTCAATCCATATGAAGCACCAGATGTAAATCCTTTTGCTGCACTTTACCAAGCCATAGATAATTTAAACCCACTTGAATTTGAGCTTGCTGAGAACAACCTTCATTTCCTCTTTGGACCTCCTGAAGAGGAACTTTGTTCAGAAACTCCTCCTCAAAGACCAATGCAAGGAAATCCACCCCCTCGTTGGAATAACCCACAACCACCTGTGAACCCAACATTTGAGTTCCCTATTTCTGATTTGAATGATAATGCTAATCTCAAGAACATTCCAACTTCCTCCCTTCCTAAATTCTATGGATTAGTGATAGAGGATGCCTACACTTTCTTGTTTGAATTTGATTTCCTTTGTAGGAGTTATGATTATACTACAGATGCCCATAGACTCAAAATATTTCCTGCCACTTTAAAAAAAACCAGCTTTGAGATGGTTTATGAGTTTAGGGAGTAGTAAAATCAGTACATGGGATGAGATGAAATAGTTGCTTCTTGTGAAATATAAAGATTATTGTAGAGGGACTGACCGCCATGGGGATGATAATTTTAGAATGACAAAGAAGGAAGATGAGAGTCTAGAAGATTATCTGGAGAGATTTTTATTCAGTGTCAACAAGTCCAAGCATAGTACTCTAAATGAAGATCCTCTTAAGTTAATATTTTAAAGGGGAATAAGTGATGAATGCATGGATGCTTTGGACCTTATGGGAGGTGGTGATATAACACAAGCAACATGGAATGACATTGGCCAAATCTGTCAGAAGTATTCCAGATCTTCTTCTAAGAAGAGTAGGCGTTTCAAGCCGAGAATTTCTTCATCAACATCTAGTAATGGAGTTCTCAAATGGAGCTTAGCCACCTTTTGAAGGATTTTAAGGAGGATATCATAAAAAATATGGCTAGTCAGTTAGACACACTTCAATCTAAGAAGAATCATGAGGAAGCTGATACAATTCTTGTAGAATTCTTCTCACATTGTAGACAGAAGAAAAGAGACTGCAAATGTAAGATGGTTGCAAATCTTGAAGTTCCTGATTTCAAGATAGTATAAGGAGATGATGAACAAGTTTTCTATGTTGCTCAAAGGAGGCCAAATTTTCCAAGACAAGGTATGCCTCCTGATCCATTTTCTTTTTCTGGTTATTATGGAAATTCCTATGCACAAAATAATCAATGGCAATCTCCATATGCTCAAAATTTTGGAAATTATCAAAATTGGTATAATCCTCAAGGCCAAGGGCAAATTTTTGCCAATCAAACTCCATAGGGGCAGCAACCACAAGGAAATTGGTCTCAGCCTCAAGGACCATGGCAACAATTCCAAGGGAATTGGAAACCTACCCCTCAATGGAGAGGAGGTCAGCCATGGACAAATCAATCATTTGGTTATCAACAACCTCAGCAACAGTCACATCAGCTTGCTATAATGCCTCCTCCTGCTGCCAATACTGTTCCACCTTAACCACACAACCTCCCACTCAACCCATGCCAAATCCTAATAGAAAGCCGCAACAACAACAAGTTTATTCAACTGATCCTAATCAATATCCAACTTATTCTCTTTCTATAAGTGATATTCCCCTTAGATCTGGGATAACTTTGCTTGGATAGAAAAGGAAAAGGAAATATCTATCCCAACAACCCAAATACCTCAAAATTAGCAAATACCCCCATTTCCTCAGAGGTTTCAAGCTAAAGAGATTCTTCAAGAAGAGGATATAAATTTTGATATCATAGATCAACTGAAAAACATGTGTTAAAATTCCATTATTTCAAGCTATTAAGGATGCCCCTATTTATGGTAAAGCAATTAAAGAGGCATGTTTAAAGAAACCTGGCAAAAAGAAAAAAGATCCGCAAACAGTGCATGTAATGGGTCAATTGTCTGATATTATGTTAGGAAAAGTTTAAATTCCTAAATATTCAGACCCTGGTAGTCCTATTGTGAAAATAGTCATCAATGGCATTCAGATAAAGAATGCCTTCATATATTTAGGAGCATCCATCAATGTAATGACAAGAGATATTATGCAAAAACTTGACATTACCAGTCTCAGGCCTACACCTACAGTCCTGCAACTTGCTGACAGTTCCACGGTTCGTCCTGATGGTATGATTGAAGATGTCATTACTTTAGACTCCTGGGAATATCCGACAGATTTTATGATCTTGTTTCCTAAAGCTACATTGGGGGGATATCCAGTTATTTTAGGGAGACCTTGGCTTGCTACAACCGATGCATATATTATATGTTGGTCAGGAGACATGACTATTTCTGATGGAAATACTACTAAAAATATGGCTCTGTATTCACCTACTTAGCCCCAACTTGATCAAGAATAAACTGTTTGGCCTAACATGGGAGAATAATTTGAGGAGGAAGTCAACTCTGTCAATCATCTTATGATGATTTACAGAGAATCATTCATATGACTCTAGGATGATGATTCAATCCTCTCTAAAATTCTGGCAAATCAGTTTAATCTGGAGCAGTAGTCACAGGAGTTAACATCAAATATTACATCGGATTTTCCTGCAACCACTGATATATTGCATAGCCTGTTGCCATAGGAAGTCCACACTTCTCATCTTTTTGAGGCATCTCAGGTTGATCTTATTGTCAAAGTGGAAGTTGATCCAAATAAATATTTGAATATCAACAATTAGCTCACAAAGACTTAAAGGATAACACGGGTTGAATTGCTCAAATGTCATCAACATGCTTTTGCATGGGATTACAAAGATATGCATGAAATTGATCCATAGTTTGTACCCACCGTATTTATATCAAAGAGGACTGTAGACCGCTTAGACTGTTAGGACCCAAAGGCAATTGAGAGGGGGGTGGGGGGTGAATCAGTTGTCTATTAATTTTAACCCAAATATAACCTAATCAAACTTGATACTTAATACCGGTAAACCAAACTTAATGCCGATGAACAAATTAACAGTTAATAACAATACCGGTAAAACTTAATGCATGAAACAAAAAGAGAAACAACATCCACAACACATAACACAAAGATTTGTACGTGGAAACCCGGTAAGGGGAAAAACCACGGTGGGAAACCTTACCCACAATCAGATGATACTACTATAGATAGTGTGTGTATACAAATGGGGTCTGCACATGCAAAAAGGCCAGTTGCTCAGAGCTCACTGCTCAATCACAAGAATGGGAGTCTCACTGACTATAATTGGATGATTAAATATAATGATAATGTACTACTCAAAGTAGCATCTCCAATGCCAGATTTAATACCGGTTAAGCTCTGATTATCTCCTTCAAACCTTCCTTGAATCTTCAAATGATGTCTATGTGAGTAGCTCTACTTATATTCACATATACCGAATATCACAACCTTACCATAGCATATTACATACCATTGACTTAATCTCACAAATGAGATCTTACATATATACCAAAACCTAAGAACAAATGTGTAGGTCGGCTCACTAAGAATATTACAATAAATCAATTACAACAAGTCAAGATGTGATGCATCATGTTAGCTCAACAACAATATTAATTAATTAAACCTTCTCCATAACGTGTCATGCTGATCTAGAATAGATAGCGCATGCCGGTCCATAACTTAGACCAATTTGCCGGTAACAACAAATATGTCATCCCGATTAGACCAATAACCAAATCATCAAAACCAAGTGTCCAAACCATGTCTTCGACATAACCAAGTGATCTCCAGATGATAACAAGTCATCCTCAGTGCCGGTGAACAATATAACCTGCCGGTGAACCAAATACCGATGACTATGCATAAGTCACTGAACTTGTCGGTAAACATAACCAAAGATCTCCAGAAGGATAAGTGTTGATAAGTGTTGATAAGTGTTGACATCAATGACAAAACCAATGCAACATATCCATAATACCACCAATTTCCCCCTTTGGCATTGATGGCAACACAAGATGGAAAAACCATCTAAGTGCCAAAGCAGAAATGCCAAAAACTAAAAACCAACAATCTCCAGAATAGATAAAAAATACCATAAATCAAAATATAAATGCAGAGAGTAAAAATCTCTCCCCCAATGAATAAGCTCTCCCCAAAGGATAATGTTTTAATGTTTTTCCATAGATATTTCTCCCCCTTTGACATCAAATTCCAAAGCATTACAAATACTAGATACAACCAGTTCATAGAACCAATTACAAATACCAACTACTCCCCCTGAGAAGTAGCTCTCCTCCATCAAAGTTGGAAAAAGGTTTCTCTGTAAATTCTGCCGGTTTGATGCCAAGAATCAACTGTCTAAGTCTCTACCGGTGAGGGTATAACCCCAAGCCATTCTCTGAGATATTCATAAGTTTCGTTAGGCAAAGGCTTAGTAAAGATGTCTGCAATCTGCTCTTTAGTATTCACATAAACCAATCTCACTTCTTTTGCTTCAACATTCTCTTTCAGAAAATTGTGTTTGATAAAAACATGTTTAGTTTTAGAGTGAAATACTGAATTCTTAGATATATCAATTGCTGCTGAATTATCACAATAGATGATTATAGGTTCTTTCCACTTTACCTTTATGTCCTTCAACATTTTCTTAATCCATAATACCTAAGTACAATTAGTTGCTGTTGCAACATATTCTAATTTTGTTGTTGATAATGATGTACAACTCTGTTTCTTGCTCAACCATGAAATTAATTTGCTACAAAGAAAGAATGCCCCGCCGGTGGTGATCTGTCCTTCATCTACATCTCCTGCCCAATTAGCATCAGTGTATGCACATAAATCAAAATTTTTATTTTTAGGATACCATAAACCAAGATTTGTTGTGCCTTGTAAATACCGAAAAATCCTTCTCACTGCCGATTTATGATTTTCTCTAGGATTACTCTGAAATCTTGAAACAATACACACTGCATTCATTATATCAGGTCTTGTTTGTGTCAAATATAGTAAACCTCCAATCATAGATTTGTATCTTGTCAGATTAACATGAGTTGAATCATCCTTCAATGATAGTTTATTAGTTGTAGTCATAGAGTACTTACCGGTTTAGAGTTCCATACCAAATTTCTTCAATAATTCCTTCAAGTACTTTGATTGACATAAGAATATACCTTTATCAGTTTGTAAAATATGCAATCCTAAAAATAATTTTATATCCCCAATCATAGACATTTCAAATTCTTCCTACATCTTATTAGAAAAGTCTTTACACAATCCATCTTCTCCTCCAAAAATGATGTCAACAAAAACTTCAATAACCAATATGTCTTCATTAGTCACTTTGAAATATAAGTTGCTGTCAGCATAACCTTTAGTGTAACCAAGCTTCATAAGATATTTGTCCAATCTAGCATACCAATCTCTAGGAGCTTTCTTCAATCCATATAAAGCTTTCCTTAATCCGCAAACCATATCTTTACCTTTTATCAATGAAAATCCATCCACCAGGTTGTTCAATGCAAACTTCCTCTTCAAGATAACCATTCAGAAATGCACATTTAACATCCTTTTGATATGCTTTATAGTTCTTGTGTGCTGCAAATGCAAGAAATAATCTAACTGCCTCAATTCTAGCTACCGGTGCAAAGGTTTCATTCTAATCAATTCCCTCTTTTTGTGAATATCCTTTACACACTAATATTGCTTTATTTCTAGTTACCTTACCATCTTCATTAAGTTTATTTTTGAATACCCATTTAGTTCCAATTACATTTTTATTTTTAGGCCGGGGAACTAATGTCCACGCATTGTTCTTTTCAATTTGTTCCAATTCATCTTCCATAGCTTTAATCCAATGTTTATCTTTACATACCTCAATGACAGTTGCTGGTTCAATTTGAGAAATTAAACATACCTCTTCATTGTCCTGTCTTCCTCTTGTCATAACTCCTTGATACTTATTCCCAATTATCTCACTTTTAGAGTGATTCAATCTTACATACCTGGGTGTGTTCACTTGCTGCTGTTCTTCAGTCATAGTGGAATTCTCTGATGATTCCGGTGTGACTGGATCAACAATCTATACTAGTGCACTATGTATAGGTTCATTTGTGATTATCTCAATTGCCAGTTCAAAATCCATAGACCTTGAATTTATTCTAAAGTGTTCATCCATCTTCACATTTGCACTATCATTGATTTTCTGCAATCTTTTATTAAAGCATCTATATGCTTTTCTCTTAGATGAATAACTAATAAATATTCCTTCATCACTTCTAGGATCAAATTTACCAATATACCCATCTCTCCTAATGTAACATTTTCTTTCAAATATTCTGAAGTACTTAAGAGTAGGAATATTACCAAACCACAATTCATAGGGTGTCTTACCAGTTTGACCTTTGATGTGAACTCTTTTGAAAGCGTAAACTGCTGTATTCACTGCTTCTCTCCAATATACATGGGGTAGATTTTCTTATGATATCATGCTTCTAGCTGCATCTAGAATAGTTCTATTCTTCCTTTCCACAACTCCATTTTGCTGAGGTGTTAAGGGTGCTGATAGTTGTCTTCTAATTCCATTCACTTCACAAAATGTATTGAACTCCTTATATGTAAATTTACCTCCTTGATCTGATCTTAAACATTTGATTTTATTACTAGTTTCATTCTCTACAAGTGCCTTGAATAATTTGAATTTCCCAAAAGCTTCAGATTTCTCCCTGAGAAAAGTAACCCAACACAGTCTAGAATAATCATCAATGATTAGCTTAAAGTATCTATCTCCCTGTAAACTTCTTGTTCCCTGCCGGACCACATAAGTCAGTATGAATTAAATCAAGAACATCATTGGTTTTCTTAGAAATACTCTTGAAAGTTGTTCTAACTTGCTTTCCCATTTGACATTCCTTACATATCGGATTATGAGGTTTTACAATCTTAGGTAAATCCCTTACTGCCTTAGATGAACTAATCTTTACAATGCAATCAAAATTCACATGATAGAGTCTTTTATGCCATAACCAACTTTCATCAATATGTGCAATCAAGCCTATCTTGTCATTGTTATTCAAATGAAATATTATCTCTAGTCTGATTATCGGTTGTAATTTCCAAACGAGTTCTATTCATGATTTTACATTTACCATTCTTGAATTGTAACTAAAATCCTTTTTCAACTAATTGACCAACAATCAAAAGATTATGCTTGAAACCTTCAACATAATAAACATTGTCAGTATTGTGCTTACCATCAAAAGATATAGTGCCTTTTCCTTTGATCAAACAAGCTTTGTCATCTCCAAATCTCACTAGACCTCCATTGTATTCCTGAAAAGATAAAAATTTAATTTTATCACCAGTCATATGATGTGAACATCCAGAATCTATAATCCAATCACCCTTTTCTTCAATTTTAGCTGCCAGGGCCTGCTCTACTGGTGGAACAGTAGGTTCCGGTTGATCTTCTGTTATTGCAACAAAAGCCCATCAATTATCTCCTGGTTCTTCATCTGAATCATCAGTAACTCCTTCATCAACATAGTAACATTATTTGTCTCTATTCTTCTTAAATCTATATCTCTGATATTTAGGGTTAGGCTTATATGTTCTTTTAGCTTCTTCTCTCAATCTTGCATGTCTGTGAGGACATCTAGATGCCATATGACCAATTTATTATAGTTAAAACATTTAAAAGGTGCTTTACCTTCATAATTACTTCCAATAGGACCTTTAGGCATTTTCCTTACAAAAAGTGCTTCAAGTTCTTCATTTTCCTTCCTAATGTATTCAAGTTCTTTTGCATAGAGTTCTTTCCAATCAGATTTATCAGCTAATGATGAAGATTCTTGATAGGGAGCTTGCTAAGAAAGTGCTCACAAGGCTAATTTGCTCAAAAAGGATCAATTTGTTACCCAAAGACTTGTAGGGTCTATTGTGTTTGTCTACACAATCTATCTTGTGTTATAATGCCAATTACTCCATGGTTCACTTGCCTAATAAACTCCCTTTTAGGTGATGGCTCTCGCCCATGCATAGATCTACTCAAATTGCTTATTCCTTCCAACTACACATTCTCAGTCCTGGTTCTTGGGGCCTTCAGCCTTATGTTTCAGAGTGTACTAAGGGTCTTCCACATGGGAATGTAGGGGCAGTAAGGTATTACTCACCTTTGAATGCTCACAATTTTGTTTGAGGTCTTTAACCCTTAGCTTGCTCAAGTTCACCAACTAAGATCAACTACCCCCTCATGAGGCTGCACATTGTCTAAGGGCCCCAAGTAACACTTGTTTGAGTGCTTAGGATTTTCCTTACTATGTTTCATAAGTCCCAAATTTCACTTTACCGTCAGGTTCATGCTCTTGACAAAAAACAGTCATTTGTGTGTTATGCAGTCCTAAAGGGCTACTAGCCCGTGGAGGCCTAATTGGCCCTTTTTTCCTCACCTATCCCAACGATGGGCATTTAAACCATAAAAATTGTTTTGGATGATGTTTAGGAGGTTTATTCTTGAAGATTTTTCAGGTCTTGAGCTCCATGAGGAAGGTTTAATGACTGTCCACTTTTTATGGCACAAAAGAAGGGTTTAGTGAGGGTTTTGAGTTTGCAAAGTTTGATTTGTCAACTCCTTCATGAACCAAGGACTAAAAATGACTGAGGAAGTATTCCACACCTTGGATAACACTAACCAAACCACTACCACTTGTCATTTTTCCAAACACTTGGTACACTAACTGAAAAATCAGAAAACTACCACTGTGATAGTCAATTCACTGCTCTTTTACCAGTCAACAACATTGCACTTTGGGACTTGCAAGATGAATAGTTTGGAATTGGTCAAACATCTCAATGAGGTCTTAAAACATGTAACACACCTCCTATTACATTTCCTTCATGATTCAAGGCTTGGATTATTCTCTTCAAGCATTCCATGGGCATTTTGCTACATACAAGTCATAAAAATAGTGAACTCACTGTTTGATTACAAAATGAGAAAGATAAAGTAAGAACAAGCTAAACTAGCCATCCAAGAAGATACTCAATTCCATTGGCCAAATGTCCAGGCCTCTGTCACATTCATTTTCTCACCCAAATTACTTTTGAGTGCAAAGCTTGAGTTTTGTTTATGCTACTAGCCAAATGACAAACACTTGCCTAGCATTCACTCAAGTACATCTTCAAAAAAATTCTTTCAAATAAAAAGAAATGTATGTACATTATATACATATAAATAAACTTGGAAAAATCCATTGGAGGGATCCCATACCTGGATCAACCAAGTTGATGCATTTTACAACTCCAAACCCCTGGCAGGGCAACACAGTTTACAAATATTTTTGTACAAACACCTTGCAAATGAAAAACCAATGAAAAAATTACATGGGAAACTTTATTACATCAAAATTTAAACTTCCAAGAAGGTACAATACGGATTTGCACAGCTACAGTACTGACTGTTATTCAAAAGGAAGGAAAAATAGTCATAAAAGCCAAAAAAGCATGATTTCTATTAAGATTCTCTTGTAAATACAATCACCAACCCTTTAAAAGGAAAAGGGAGGCCTTATATTGTTTCTCTAGTTTTTTTTCAAGCCCTAGTACATACATGAGGCTTCTATAACTTCATTTTGCAAGAAAATGACAATTTTGACAACTTTACAAGCCAAATGACAACTTTTCTTGCTCAAAAAGGCATTTTTGACAACCTAGGCTTATCAACTTGCCTAAAAAACTTAGACATGCTTAAAAACACTTAAAAAACATGTTTCAATGCTCTTGAAGATATTAGGAGACCTTTTTGGTAATTTTGCACATTTTTGCCAAAAATTGTCAACTCAAGGCCTAAAAGGCAAAACTTGATCTCTAGAGCCCAAAATGAGATCAAAACCACTCAATATGACCCAAAACAACCTAAAACAACATAATAAACCCAACACAATAATTTACAAACATAAAATCATTAAATACTCAAAAATGGGAGTTTTACTCAACTAGGTGCTCCTGCACCAATTCTGCAGATGATGATGCTTTGAAAGCTAAATCTGTCGTAATTGTAGCAACATGACCAAATTCCTCAAGCTCAAAATATGAAAGTTTTCCAACCAAGGTATCTTTAGATATTGATGTATAAGGCATAGCTATTAACTCATTAATAGCAGTTACTTTCATTTTGTATGCCGGTGGAAATGCTCTTAAAATTTTGGAAACAATTTCATCTTCACTTAAGGAACCTTCATAACATTGTATTCCCAAAACAATTTCATTAACCCTTTCCATAAAATCAAAAATTCTTTCATCTTCTTCCATTTTCAAATTTTCATACCTGACTTGGAAGCATTCAAGTTTTGCAATTTTGACAGTGGAATCACCTTCATTCAATGTCTCCAATTTATCCCAAATAGCTTTAGCAATTGATCGGTCTGATAATCCCATGATTTGCTGATCTGATAAGGCACTTAAAAGTTCTTCTCTTGCTTTGCAATCGTTCTCTTGATCCTTAGCCAATGTAGGTGGATTAGGTTGACTCTATGTAGGAGCAACATAACCATTATGTGTAACATCCCATATGTCTTTTCCAATGCAATTCAAATGTGTCTCCATTGTGATCTTCCATATACCATAGTTAGTTCCATCAAGTTTCAGACTGTCCTTCTTGAAATAATTAGTTTCCATAGAATCTCTTCAAGTTGTTAAACTTCTGCAAAAAGAGGACTTGACTCTGATACCAATTGTTAGGACCCATAGGCAACTGAGAAGGGGGGGTGAATCAGTTGTCTATTAATTTCAACCCAAATATAACTTAATCAAACTTGATACTTAATATCAGTAAACCAAACTTAATGTTGGTGAACAGATTAACAATTAATAACAATACTGGTGAAATTTAATGCATGAAACATAAAGAGAAACAACATCCACAACACATAACACAAATATTTGTACGTGGAAACCCGGTAAGGGGAAAAACCACAGTGGGAAACCTTACCCACAATCAGATGATACTACTGTAGATAGTATATGTATACAAATGGGGTTTGCACATGCAGAAAGGATGGCTTCTTAGAGCTCACTGCTCAATCACAAGAATGTGAGTCTCACTAACTACAATTGGATGATTAAATCCAATGATAATGTACTGCTCAAAGTAGCATCTCCAATGCTAGATTCAGTACCGGTTAAGCTCTGATTATCTCCTTCAAACCTTCCTTGAATCTTCAAATGATGTATGCGTGAGTAGCTATGCTTATATTCACATATACTAAATATCACAACCTTACCATAGCATATTACATACCATTGCCTTAATCTCACAAATGAGATCTTACATATATACCAAAACCTAAGACCAAATGTGTAGGTCAGCTAACTAAGAATATTACAATAAAATCAATTACAACAAGTCAAGATGTGATGCATCATGTCGGCTCAACAACAATATTAATTAATTAAACCATCTCCATAACGTGCCATGCTGATCTGGAATAGATAGCACATGCTGGTCCATAACCTAGACCAATTTGCCAGTAACAACAAATATGTCATCCTGATTAGACCAATAACCAAATCATCAAAACCAAGTGTCCAAACAATGTCTTCGACATAACCAAGTGATCTCCACATGATAACAAGTCATCCTCAGTGCCGGTGAACAATATAACCTGCCGGTGAACCAAATACTGATGACTATTCATAAGTCACTGAACTTGCCAGTGAACATAACCAAAGATCTCTAGAAGGATAAGTGTTGATAAGTGTTGACATCAATGACAAAACTAATGCAACATATCCATAATACCAACATGCTTTTGTGTGGGATTACAAAGATATGCATAGAATTGATCCTATAGTTTGTACCCACTGTATTTATATCAAAGAGGACTGTAGACAACTTAGACAACCACAAAGAAGAATTAATCCTGAATTAAGGGAGATAGTTAAAGAGGAAGTACAAAAATTATTCAATACTAGATTTATCTATCCTATATCGGATAGTCAGTGGGTGTCCCCTCTAGTCATAGTTCCGAAGAAAGGAGGTAAATGGTGGGTATGTGTAGATTACAAAGCTTTGAACTTAGCAAATAGGAAGGATTATTTTCCATTACCATTTGTGGATAAGGTATTAGATTCCTTGGTAGGGAAGCGATACTTCTCATTCCTGGATGGATTCAATGGCTACAACTAGATTCAAATTGCTCCCGAGGATCAAGAAAAGACTATATTTACTTTCCCTTGGGGGACATATGCATATTCTGTTCTTCCTTTTGGGTTGTGTAATGCTCCAGCTACTTTTGAAAGAGCAATAATAAGCATATTTTTAGATATTTCCTAGGACAACATGGAGATCTATATGGATGGTTTTACTACTTATGATTCAAAATTTGAAGAGGCATTGAAGAATCTAAAGAAAGTTCTGCACAGGTGTGAAGACTAGAATTTATCATTGAACAGTGAAAAATGCTTTATGATGATGCAGGAAGGCATAGTTCTTGGTCATCATATTTCTATAACTGGAATACAGGTTGACCCAGCCAAAATTGAAGTCATTCAAAACCTCCCTACGCTTGTAAAGAAAAATGATGTCAGAAGTTTCCTTGGTCATGCTGGATATTATAGAAGGTTTATTAAGGATTTTAGTAAAATCGCAGAACCTGTAGACACTTAAAAATAATTATTTTAATTATTTTTTAATTCCTCACATAATTAATTAATTAATTAATTATGTTAATTAAAATTCTTCTCAATATTAATTAAATATAATTAATATTGTCACTATAGCATATGATTGATCTATTTAATAAATCAATCCCTTTCTTTATTCTTCTAAAAAATCAAATCCTCACAAATCTTCCTCTTAGCTAATTAATTTCAATTAATTAGTTAACCTACATGATTCCTACAAATCATCTTCTTAATTCATCATTAACCTAATAAATTCTTCTAGAAACTCTCTAAACTCACTTAACATTATTCTTTTAGTCAAATTCTCCTACAAATATAAATCCCACCTAACATTTCCTCTAATTCCCCTCCTAATGAGTCATTAATGGCTAATCATCATGATTAGCCACAAAGTCAACTCTTTGTCCTTTCATCTAGCCACTAGCTTTAAATGCTCTTTTTCTAGATGAATGTAAGATTTTCGAAATCTCACATTCCTCTAGGCATTTCCCTCTCCCAAGGAATTTTTAATTCCTTTTTATTCTTCTAATCCCCATAATATCCATTTTTGGAGAATTTTTAATTCTTCCAATGCATCTTGTAGACTGTGGAGATATGAAATTCCTTTAAGGCATATTTCTTGGTCTCCACACCCTCTGTTGGACCTTGTGTGACCTCACAAGTAAATCTTAGCCCTTCATCTCGAATTCATCCTAGCCATCCATTTTCCTCTCCTCTTCCTATAAAATAGGGTTTCATTCCTTCATTCAAAACATCTTGAAATTCAGTAAGCTTATGCTGCCCTTTTGAGCCCAGGAAATCATCTTGGCAACTTGATCATCTCATCCTTATCATTTGTGCACAATATTGGAGAGCCATCCACATCCAGCAATCAAAGGAGCACATCAAGTGGAGCATTGTCAAGGGGCGCCTTCACTTCATCAAGCTCAATCCGAAGGAGAAGGTAAAATAGCAAGGTGAAATGATCTTTTTATGATATTTTAGCATTCTACATGTTTATTTCGTTATGTTTTGATCAGTTTACCTTTCAAACCTATTTTCCCCTCTTCAGGACCTTTATATTATCTTTTGACCAGGGATATGGAGTTTAATTGGACCTCCGCATTCCATGAAGCTTTCTTGAGGCTCAAACATGCCTTGACTCAAGCACCAATGCTCAAAGGTCCAAACTAGTCATTACCCTTTCATATTCATATAGATGCATCAAATTATGCCATAGGAGCAGTTTTGGGGTAGAAGGTTGACAATTTGGAGTATGCAATTTATTTCATCAGCAAAAACATGCAGGGGCCTGAGCTTAATTATACTGTCACCGAAAAGGAGATCTTAGTAGTCATATATGCACTTAACAAATTCAGGCATTATATCATAAGATATTAGATATATGTGCACACTAATCATACAAAAATCAGATATCTCATGAACAAACCTTCAATTACAGGAAGATTGGCTTGATGGTTACTATTGATGCAGGAATTTGATATTACAGTTGTTGATAAACTAGGTAAATCTAATGTAGTTGCTGATTATCTTTCTAGGCTTCAATTGTAGGATGAAGCTATAGCCATAGATGATGCTTTCCCAGGTGAAAATTTGTTCTTGATAAAAGCACACACTCTCTGGTATGCTGATATTGCAAATTAGTTAGCTGCTAATAAGATGCCCTCTCATCTTTCTCCTAAAGAAAGAAGACTACTAGTTGAGAAAAGCTTTAATTTCTCATGGATTGCTGATTTTTTTATTTTATACTGGACCTGACCAAGTCATGAGAATGTATGTCAGAGAAGATGAAACATATGATATCCTTCATGCATGTCATGATGAGCCATGTGGAGGACATTTTGCTACTAAAAGAACAACACTTAAAACCCTTAGCACAGGATATTATTGGCCAGATTTGTATAAAGATGCAACGCAAAATACTAGAAAATGTGATAGATGCCAGCGAATGGGTAGGCCTACTAGATCTGGTGAAATGCCATTATATCCCTAGATATTGGTTGCACCATTTGACAAATGGGGATTGGATTTTGTTGGACCAATTGATCCTCCTTCAAATAAGAAATCTTATATTCTAGTATGCACTGATTATGTTACAAAATGGGTGGAAGCACGAGCTATGACACATGCAAGAGATAATAAGGTAGTTGAATTCCTCTATGAGTAATTATTTACTAGATATGGAGTTCCAAGAGAGATTGTTTCAGATCAAGGACCACAATTTACTTCCACATTAATTGCAGCATTGGTTAATGATTATAATATTAGACACATGAAGTCTACTCCATACCATGCACAAGCAAATGGTCAAGTGGAAGTTACAAATAGGGATTTAGAATCTATTCTTACCAAGACAATAGCTCTTCATAATAAAGATTGGTCAAATAGACTTCCTGAAGCCATTTGGGCATATAGAACAACATGAAAGACACTAATTGGTTTTACACCTTTTGAAATGGTGTATGAAAAAACAACAATGATGCCCATTGAGTTTGAGCATAAAAATCTTAGGACAACTCTACAGTTGAATATGACTCTCTTAGAAGCACAAAATGACCGCATCATACAATTGAATGCTTTGGATGAGATGAGAAAGATGACTATCCAACATGCAAAGCTTATTCAATATCAACGAACTAAATGACATGATAAGTATATAAAGGAGAGAAAATTTAAATCTGGCGATTGGGCATTGCTATATGATTCAAGATATAAGGATACTATGGGGAAGCTGCATACAAGATGGTTGGGACCATATGAAATAGATGAAGTTTTTACAAATGGAGCAGTTTGGTTGACAATAATAGACCCAGTCAGATTCAAACTTATGGTCAATGGTCATCGGCTACGCCTTTATCATAAGCCTGCAACCAAAGAACATTTCCTGCAGCAATTTGCCAACCAAGTGCAGACAACAGTTCTTGTAACAACTGAAGAAGTTCCTACAACAACTGAAGAAGTTCCTGCAACAACTGAAGAAATTCCTACAACATTTGAGAAAACCCTCTTGCCACAGTTCCTACAACATCTAGAGAGGACATTATGGACACAGTTCCTGCAGCTTCTATAGGGAGCCTTCTTAGTCCTCAGTCTTAAATTCTTCATGCATGCTTTCATAATAACCATTTCCATTCTTTATGGAAATATCATTCTTCGATAATAATTTTCTCATCCACCTCATCCCATTTCATATCTCTATTTGTCACATCATTCATTTCACGTCATCTCATATCATATTGTGAATAACTAATCATTTCATGCAACATTAATTAGTACGACTACATGTATGTGTATTATTTGTTTTTCTTAATTATGCATTTATTATTTCATTATGATTATTACTTGTTTTGATTCGCATAATCCGCGTACCCTTCCCTCTATCCTTTTTCACATGTGTGGACACATGTCATTTTAAGTTGGGGGCAAGGGGCAGGTGTTTTATGGTCTGATTTTCAAGTTGCATAATTATCTATCCTTATCAATAATGTGTTTTAATTTGTCTGATATCATTTTTGAATGAGACATCCTGTGGCACGAGTGAGAAGTTCATCCTGCCACCATAGTTGATGAAAGGTACTAAAAAAGAAGTAAATTATTTTCGAGCATGAATTTTCAATTCTTTAGGTTTTTTCAGTCTTTCATTTTGCTGTGGTAATTGTTTTGAAAGCCGAGTTAGCCATGGGAGGAGACCCTATCCGTCATAAACCAGTAGTTCATGACGCTTTGCTGCAGGATGTCCAGTGTGAACATTACTTCCATATGTATGGGTGGATTGACTATATTCTAATATTGACAAATTTCAATGAAGAAATTTCTCATGAATTCATTCACACATATAGCGAAGGAGAGGCCTCTCTTAAAGGGTTAAGGGTCATCGCCACATAACAACATGTTGGTATTATGGATGTGTTACATTAGTTTTGTCATTGATGTCAACACTTATCCTTCTAGAGATATATGGTTATGTTGAACCGACACATTGTGTTCACCAACAAGCTCAATGACTTATGCACAGTCACTGGTATATTGTTCACCGACAGGTTATATGGTTCACCAGCACTGATGATGACTTGTTATCATCTGGAGATCACTTGATTATGTCAAAGACATGGTTTAGATACTTGGTTTTGGTGTTTTGGTTATTGGTCTAATCGGGTTGACATATTTGCTGTTACCGATAAATTGGTCTAGGTTATGGACCGATATGTGTTATCTATTCCAGATCAACACAACACGTTATGGAGATGATTTATTGATTGGATATTGTTGTAAGTGTATTGAGATGACATGATTCATCGCATCTAGAAGACCATAGGGAAGGTTTGAAGGTGTTTATCAGAGCTTAATCGGTACTGAATCCAACATTAGGGATGCTATTTTGAGTAGTATATTATTCTAGGATTTAACCATCCTACTGTAGTCATCATGACTCCCATTTGAGTTGTGTGCTCTAGGTAGTTGGCCTTTCTGCATGTGCAGACCCCATTTGTATACACATACTATTTGCAGTAGTATCATCTGATTGTGGGTAAGGTTTCCCGCTGTGGTTTTTCCCCTTACAGGGTTTACACATCAAAATATATGTGTTATATGTTGTGGATGTAGTTTCTCTTTCTGTTTTATGCATTAAGTTTCACCGGTATTAATATTAACTCCTAATCTGTCAACCAACATTAAGTTTGGTTTACCGATATTAAGTATCAAGTTTGATTAAGTTATAATTGGGTTGAAATTTATTGACAACTGATTCACTCCCCCCCCCTGTCAATTTCCCTTCCGAATCCTAACAATTGGTATCAGAGCCAAGTCCTCTTTTTGTAGAAGCCTAACAGCTTGAGAAGATCCTATAGCAACAAAATTTTTCAGTAAGGACAGTCCGAAACTTGATGGAACTAACTATGGTATATGGAAGATCAGAATGGAGATACATATGAATTGCATTGGAAGAGACATATGGGAAGTTACAAAGAATGGCTATGTTGGTCCTACTATGAATCAACCTAATCCACCAACATTGCGTAAGGATCAAGAGAATGATTGCAAAGCAAGAGAAGCACTTTTGAGCGCATTATCAGATCAACAAATCATGGGATTATTAGACCGATCTACTGCTAAAGCTATTTGGGATAAATTGGAGACATTGAATGAAGGAGATACCACTGTCAAAATTACAAAACTGGAATGTTTCCGAGTGAGGTATGAAAATTTGAAAATGGAAGAAGATGAAAGAATTTATGCTTTTATGGAAAGAGTTAATGAAATTGTTTTAGGAATACAATGTTGTGGAGGATCCTTAAGTGAAGATGAAATTGTTTCTAAAGTTTTAAGAGCTTTGCCACCGGCATATAAAATGAAGGTAACTTCTATTAATGAGTTGAGAACAATGCCTAATACATTTGTATCTAGAGATACCTTGGTTGGAAAACTTTCAACATTTGAGCTTGAGGAATTTGGTCCTGTTGCTATACTTAAGATAGATTTAGCCTTCAAAGAATCATCATCTGCAACATCATCATCATCATCTGACAAATCTAATTGGAAAGCACTTTATGCAAAAGAACTTGAAGATATCAGGATGGAAAATGAAGATCTGGAAGAACTTGAAGCACTATTTGCAAGGAAGATGCCTAAAGGTCCAATTGGAAGTAAGTATGAAGGTACAACACCATTTAAATGTTTTAAATGCAATAAAGTTGGTCATATAGAATCTAGATGTCCTGATAGACATGGAAGATTGAGAGAGGAAGCTAAAAGGACATATAAGCCTAACCCTGAATATCAGAGATACAGATTTAAGAAGAACGAAGATAAATCTTGTTACTATGCCGATGAAGGAGTTACAAATGATTTTGATGAAGAATTGATAGACAATGGATTGGCTTTTGTTGCAATAAAAGAAGATCAACCGACACCTACTATTCCACCATTAGAGTAGGCCCTAGTAGCTAAAATTGAGGAAATGAATGGATTATATATTCTGGATGTTCACATCATATGACTAGTGATAAAAGTAAATTCTTATCTTTTTAGGAATATAATGGATGTCTAGTAAGATTTGGTGATGATAAAGCTTGTTTAATCAAAGGAAAAGGCACTATATCTTTGGATGGTAAGCACAATACTGACAATGTTTATTATGTTGAAGGTTTGAAGCATAATCTTTTGAGTGTTGGTCAATTAGTTGAAAAGGGATTTCAGTTACAATTCAAGAATGGTAAATGTAAAATAATGAACATAATTGGATTGGAGATTGCAACTGGTAATCAGACTAAAGGTAATATCTTTCATTTGAACAACAGTGATAAGACAAGCTTAATTGCACATATTGATGAAAGTTGGTTATGACATAAGAGACTCTGTCATGTAAATTTTGATTTCATTATAAAGACCAGTTCAACTAAGGCAGTACGGGATTTACCTAAGATTGTGAAACCTCATAATCTGGTATGTAAGGAATGTCAAATGGGAAAGCAAGTTAGAACAACCTTTAAGAGTATCTATGAGAAATCCAATAATGTTCTTGATTTAATTCATACTCACTTGTGTGGTCTGGCAAGAACAAGGAGTCTACAGGGAGATAGATATTTTATGCTAATTATTGATGATTATTCTAGAATGTGTTGGGTTACTTTTCTCCGGGAGAAATCATAGGCTTTTGGAAAATTTAAATTGTTCAAGGAAATGGTAGAGAATGAAACCGGTAAGAAAATCAAATGTTTGAGATCTGATCAAGGAGGAGTATTAAAAATCAAATGTTTGAGATCTGATCAAGGAGGAGTATTAACATTTAAGGAATTTAATACACTCTATGAAGTGAATGGAATCAAAAGACAACTATCAGCACCCCAGACACCTCAACATAATGGAATTATGGAAATGAAGAAAAAAACTATTCTGAAAGCAGCTAGAAGCATGATATTGGAAGCAAATATACCTCATGTGTACTGGAGAGAAGCAGTGAATACATCGGTTTACACTTTCAACAGAGTTCACATCAAAGGTGAAGCTGGTAAGACCCATTATGAACTATGGTTTGGTAATACTCCTACTCTTAAATACTTTAGAATATTTGGAAGAAAATGTTATATTAGGAGAGATGAGTATGTTGGTAAATTTGATCCTAGAAGTGATGAAGGAATATTTCTTGGTTATTCATCTAAGAGAAAAGCATATAGATGTTTTAATAAAAGATTTCAGAAGATCATTGAGAGTGCTAATGTGAAGATAGATGAACACTTTAGAGGAATTAAAGGTCTGTAGGTTTTGAACTGGCAGTTGAGATGATCATAAATGAACTAGCACGGATTGCAGCAGGACAAAATGAAGAACCATTCACACCGACATCATCAAAGAATTCCATAGTGAATGAAGAACAATAACATGTGAATAGACCCAGGTATGTAAGACTGAATCACTTAGAAACTCAGATAATTGGGAATAAGTATCAAGGTGTTATGACAAGAGGAAGACTAGCAAATGAAGAGGTATGCTTAATTTCTCAAATTAAACCAACATCTGTTATTGAAGCATGTAAATATGAACATTGGATAAAAGCAATGGAAGATGAATTAGAACAAATTGAAAAGAAAAATACATGGACATTAGTTCCCTAACCTAAAGAAAAAAATGTAATTGGAACTAAATGGGTATTCAAAAATAAACTTAATGAAGATGGTAAGGTAATCAGGAACAAAGAAAGATTAGTGTGTAAAGAATATTCACAAAAAGAGGGAATTGATTATAATGAAACCTTTGCACCGGTAGCTAGAATTGAGGCAGTTAGATTATTTCTTGCATTTGCAACTCATAAGAACTATAAAGTAAATCAGATGGATGTAAAATGTGCATTTCTGAATGGTGATCTTGAAGAGGAAATTTATATTGAACAACCTGATGGATTTTCATTGATAAATGATAAAGATATGATTTGCAGATTAAGGAAAGCTTTGTATGGATTGAAGCAAGCTCCTAGAGCTTGTTATGCTAGATTGGACAAATATCTTTTGAAGCTTGGTTACACTAAAGGTAATGCTGACAACAACTTATATTTAAAAGTGACTAATGATGACATCTTGGTTATTGAATCTTTTGTTTATGATATCATCTTTGGAGGAGAAGATGGATTGTGTAAAGATTTTGCTAATAAGATGCAGGAAGAATTTGAAATGTCTATGATTGGGGAGATAAAATTCTTTTTAGGATTGCAGATTTCACAGACTGATAGAGGTATATTCATCTGTCAAACAAAATACTTGAAGGAACTATTGAATTAACATTGAAGAATGATTCAACTCTAAACTGGTAAGTACTCCTATGACTACAACTGATAAATTAACATTGAAGGATGATTCAACTCTTGTTAATGTGACAAGATACAAATCTATGATTGGAGGTTTATTGTATTTGACACAAACAAGACCTGATATAATGAATGCAGTATGTATTGTTTCAATATTTTACAGTAATCCTAAAGAAAATCATGAATCAACAGTAAAAAGGATTTTTTGGTAGATTTAGATGACATAAAGAGTACCACTGGCGGAGCATTCTTTCTTGGCAGCAGATTGATTTCATGGTTAAGCAAGAAGCAAAGTTGTACATCATTATCAACAACAAAATCACAATATGTTGCAGCAACAACCAATTATACTCAGGTATTATGGATTAAGAAAATGTTGAAGGACATAAAGGTAAAATGCAAAGAACCTATAATCATCTATTGTGATAATTTAGCAGCAATTGATATATCAAAGAATCCAGTATTTTACTCTAAGACTAAGTATGTTTCTATCAAATATAATTTTCTGAAAGAGAATGTTGAAGAAAAAGAAGTGAAATTGGTTTATGTGAATACTAAACAGCAGATTGCAGATATCTTTACAAAGCCTTTGCCTAAGGAAACCTTTGAATATCTCAGAGAGCAGCTTGGGGTAATACCCTCACTGGTAGAGACTTAGACAATTGAAGTTTGACATCAAATCGACAGAAACTAACAAATAAATATTTTTTTCTAGCTTTGATAGAGGAGAGATACTTCTCAGGGGGAGTAGTTGGTTGTATTAGTTGGTTGTATGTTCTGGTATTTTCTTAACTACTTTGGCATATGATGTCAAAGGGGGAGAGATATCTATGTAAAAACATTATCCTTGGGGGAGAGATTATTCTTTGGAGTAACATTATTCATTGGGGGAGAGATATATACTCTTTCTATTTTGATTTTGATTTCTGGTACCGATCTTTTTTGGAGATTGTTGGTTTTAGGTTTTTGGCATTTTGTTTTGGCACTTAGATGTTTTTCCATCTAGTGTTGCCATCAATGCCAAAGGGGGAGATTGTTGGTATTATGGATGTGTTGCATTAGTTTTGTCATTGATGTCAACACTTATCCTTCTGGAGATATATGGTTATGTTGAACCTACACATTGTGTTCACCGACAAGCTTAGTGACTTATGCACAGTCACTGGTATATTGTTCACCGACAGGTTATATGATTCACTGACACTGATGATGACTTGTTATCATATGGAGATCATTTGATTATGTCAAAGACATGGTTTGGATACTTGGTTTTGGTGTTTTGGTTATTGGTCTAATCGGGTTGACATATTTGTTGTTACCGACAAATTGGTGTAGGTTATGGACCAGTATGCATTATCTATTCCAGATCAACACGACACGTTATGGAGATGATTTATTGATTGGATATTGTTGTAAATGTATTGAGATGACATGATGCATCACATCTAGACTTATTTGTAATTGATTTAACTGTAATATTCTTTGTGAGCCGACCTACACATTTTGTCTTAGGTTTTGTATATATGTAAGATCTCATTTGAGATGAGATATGACATGGTATGGTATTGTAACATGGTATGTGCGAATATTGAAGATCATATGAGTAGACCATATGGAAGGTTTGAAGGTGTTTATCAGAGCTTAACCGATACTAAATCTAGCATTGGAGATGCTATTTTGAGCAGTATATTATTCTAGGATTTAACCATCCTATTGTAGTCATTTACGACTCCCATTTGAGCAGTGTGCTCTAGGCGGTTGGCCTTTCTGCATGTGAAGACCCCATTTGTATACACATACTATCTGCAGTAGTATCATCCAATTGTGGGTAAGGTTTCCCACCATGTTTTTTTCCCTTACAGGGTTTCTACATCAAAATCTCTATGTTATGTGTTATGGATGTTGTTTCTCTTTCTTTTTTATGCATTAAGTTTCACTGGTATTAATATTAACTGCTAATCTGCCAACCGACATTAAATTTGGTTTACTGATATTAAGTATCAAGTTTGATTAAGTTATAAATGGGTTGAAATACACTGACAACTGATTCACCCCCCCCTCTTAGTTGCCCTTTTGGTTCCTAAAACAACAGATAGCCGAAGTCACTGGGTTGCCGCAGGAGGGAGAATTGTTTCTTAAGTCAAAAGATGCAAGAAGCGCTAAGGCAGAGTTTACTCACCCAACAGATGGATCCCTAAGTGTGGACAAGTAGGGAACTGAACGAACATCTCTTCCAGTAGAATGGCCCCAGGTTGCATTTTATGTGATGAAATATATTACTTGTGACGGTAGGTACTCAAATTTGCCTCGGTTCATTTTAAATTAGTGAGTCATCTATGACATGGCCGAAGGATGAATGTTCCAAATTTCTTGTATAATCTTATTTCCATAAGTGCAAAGGAAACACAGAAGGGTGGAAATCATTTTATTAGTCATCACAACTTGATTAAATTGTTGGTAGAACATTCTCTCAAAGATGTCTCACAAATGGCATGGGGAGAGTTTGAAGCTATCCTGGAATTTGGGGAGGAAAATGCATGCTGCTCAAGAGGAAGATATCAGAGAACCCTCATCTCCTAGGGTTTTTGCAGTGAACGAACCTCCTATTGTCGAAGAAGCCTTGCCTATTGTAGAGGAAATGGTAATTGGACTAAATATTGAGCAACCCTCCACTCATTCTGAAAGTGGAGCGACATCGTCTAGAAGGAAAGGGAAAGAAACAAAAATAGTTGATGTAGAGGAAGAAACCGTAGATTGGCCTGAAGAAGTGCAGGTTTCTCTTGCAACTAAATGACGCAAGGTAAAGGGAAATTCTCTTGTAGAAACATCCCTTGCAACAACGTCTCCTCCAACTACTTAGGAAATGTATTTGAGAAGGAGTCGACGGGGTAAACGAAGAACTCAAGCAACAGGGGATGTGATTGAAGTCATTTATGTGGAAACGTCGGAAGTAGGGCACGAAAGTCAAACAAAGATTCAAATGTAGGAAGAACATGGAGTCGAGAGACTCTGAAATTTGGCACATGTAGCGAACAGTTTGAAGAACCGGTTGAAGAGATCTCATGCCCTTAGGTAACAAATCACAAACTCCCTTCATCTCTCACTAGTTTATCCATTGCACTTACATTTTATAGTTAGGGGGAGATAGAAAGGGCTAGGTTACAAGGAATTATTGATAAACAATAGAAAGAGATTGAAAAGAGGGACAATCAGATTGTGGAATTACAAACCAAAGTAGACATAGTTGCAAACATGGTTCCTCAATTGATGTAGTGTAGGGCTCCTCTGAGAGTTTATGCTTTATATTTGAAGGAGCAATATTTATGTTTCAAGCTAAATCACATTGTTAGGGATCTTAGTCCTTCTCTAGATACTCATTAGGAATTTTATAATGTTTATCAAAATTCTCCTATAACTTTTAAGAATTTCTTATGTGAATTTTATTTGCATAATTATGCTGTGCCTTCTGACAATGAATGGAATCCCTTACTATACATTGGTGACATTCAATTAAAAGCATTGATGTCATGGATACAAAATAAAATTAGTATGAGAACACAGGCTAGAAAATACATAAATTTGGAGTTTGATTGCCCATTGCCACTCAGAGCTGAAGCCAAAAACCTACGACATATGTACTATGACTGGCATAAGTTGTCGACTAGACCTGATGTTAGAAGCCAAGTTTTACAGTTGATATAGGAAGCATTTTAGGAATATGAGCATTTGGTTGAAAATGAAAATCAAACTGCAGTTGAATGTTTGGTTCAGCATTGGAATAATCTCCTAGAAGACCTAAATCATGGTTAACCCCCATTCACTAGCTAGATATTATGCAGCCACACAAAGAGCTCCCAAGTATATCCACTTGGGTAGGACAAAAAGCAATAATTGGCTACCCTTGATATTTTAGCCACCTATCCTTATGTGGCTATTGATGGGATGCATGGTTACAGACAAACCATATGAAGAGGCCACAGAGGAAGCCAGATGGAATAGGTTGGAAAAAATAAAGGGGTTTAATTGGAACTTGGCTACAGGAGGAACAAGAGAAGGAACCATAGTCAATTTATGAGTCAGTGCCTGGATAAGAAATTTTCCTCTTGCTGGAGGATCAACAAGACATTAAGTTAGGGGGCATGATGAGCTAAAATAATAGCTCTTTTATTCCTATAACTGATAAGTTTTTGTCACATTTTAAGTTGCATATTGGGATAGTGTTTGAGTTATGAGATGTATTAAAGTTTGACTATGTGCATTCTGGATGATAACTAAACCCATTAAATCCTATATTTTTTTGACCTATTATTCCTGTTCCTGTTGCCATGCAGATTATCATAGGTAATATCATGTGTGAATGTATAAGTGTTATGATTAATGAATATATATATATATATATATATATATATATATATATATATATATATATATATATATATATATATATATATATATATATATATATATATATATATATATATATATATATCTGTGTGTGTGTGTGCGTGCACATGTGTGCATGTGTGTGTGCATGTATGTTCTATCTTTTAATTGCAGGAATAAATGAGATGCTGCAGAAGTGGTTATTGCAAGCCAGATGTTGAATCACATCATAAAAGCATTTAGAGATATTCAAGGGTGGTTAAATATTCAAAACAACAGAGAGGATGGTGTGCATAAGATTCAACAAAGGAATAGAAAGGCGCTGCCATATTCATTTATGTTTGTCTTCAACAAACATCAATCTTGTAACATCACCATGCTATATTTTTGGCTGCGGTTTAGCCAAGTTCCACATTTTTTGTGGATTAACTTCTTCTGTTAGTAGTCATAAATATTTTCCACCTCATTTCATTGGCATGATCTAGATAGTAGGAAGTTGTTATAGTTTTCTTATAAATAAACGCCTGCACCTCTTCTCAAGGGTTAGATAGGGGTTAGAGACAGGATTAGATAACATTTTTAGAACTTGAAGCATTTCTTTCATTTCATGTGTTGTATCAACTTTTGAAAACAATGAATAAAAGTGATGTTATTCTGAGTATATAGAATTATCTTTGAAGTCTAGATACACTCATCCAAGGGGGCCCACTTGGCAAGTATTCCTATGCATTTGTTAGATTAAGTTTTCCTTTTTCTACAGTAAATGTTCTAGCAATTGACTATTCCTGCAATCACTAGAACCAAATCTTGTGATTGTTCCTGCAGCCAAAGCAGACAGAGTAATTTGTGTTTGCCAACTCTGAACTTAGTTAACAGTTATTTAATTAAAATCTTCTATTAATGTTAAGCTTTCTTGTAGCCATTCAGTTGTTATGTTCTTGCTTGTTTATTTTGAATAGATTTAGTTGCTTCAGTAGTGTAGAATAACTATTGCAGGAACTTAGTGCATAAATGAACTTTAGTCATGGAGATAATAACTACACAAAAGGAATGACCAATCCTTGGGTTGAGACTTTAGCTCTAGTTATTGTTCCTATTGGCAAGGCAAACAGTTCCAAGTCACACTCAAGACCTAAGATGACACCTAACAACCAAAGGATACGAGATGATACCACACGACTCCAACATAAGAATGTAACATCAAAATACATCACATGGCTAAATCAAAGCAATAAACCTTTAGAGGCACAATAAACAACAAGGGTCTATGAATAATGGACACATGTGAGGTAGAGTGTTAGCACATGCTAAACTCATGTGGCATCCATCTCCACCTTGGGGTCACTCAAGGGAGATTAGGTATACCACTTCAACAATCTTCCCAATGTAGGATCCCGAAACCCTCTCCCTGGGTCCGTCCAATTGGGGCATACAACATCATGTTATTTATATTGATTAGGTGAATTTCCTAAGTACCCAACCCACTAATCAATTATTAATAATGTTATCACTTGCAAATTAACCATAAAATATTCATGTGGTTCCATAAAGTTTAGACCCCCCTCCTAGAGGCCTAATGCTGATGACCCTCATCCACACATGCAGGAGCCCACTCCCCCAACCATGCACCAAGGCCATAGGGTAAAAAAATATCAAGATGCATCATATTGCAACATGTAGCTCAACAAGGATATCATCCAAAAAATTCTATCACAAATTTGATACAAAATTGAATCATAAAGGTAGTTATGATGATACAAACAAATGCCATAAAGAAAAGATCATGCCATAAGCTCAAAGCATCATAATGAAACAATAAAGAGAGCCTCAAGAATGACATAAACACAAAAATAGGGTAAGAATATTAATCCAATGATACCACATAGTCCTCAACAATGAGGCACAACAAACCCTCTCACTGGAGCTGCATAAACTCATCCTCCACATCAAGGAATACATACCTCTTACTCAAGCAAAATAATAAGTGCAAAATACTTGTTGGAGCCTAAATAGGATTCAAAAACATGGATCAATGTGTTAGCATACATTTTTGCAAAATATTTTGTGCTATTTATTGATGTATATTTTTATCATAAGAGCATTTACGGTTGGATTTCATATGCAGGAGATATGTTGCTGTGTCAGAGAAATCCAATTGTAGCCTGAATCTGTATGAACAAGTATCACCTGGGCATATTAAGGGATGGCATTAAGTATGGTGACGTTTTGATAACCTTCATCATGATAGTCTTTGCATTACAAGAGCACATTTTAGGGTTCATCACAGAAGCAGGGTCATGAGTGCATTCAAAGATGTTTTCAGTGCCTTAGAAGTCCATTAGCATGGTTGTGGAAAGTTACATTTGTGAAAAGAAAGCCTTCTCTTCATAAAATATAAAATCATGTTTATTGGTGTAAGTCACCCCGATAAGATTTCCTAAGGAGAAAAGGGTGTGTGTCGATTGGAAAAACTCACCCCGATGAGTCCGATGGCATTTTCTCAGGGTGTGATTGGTAGGAAGAAAGTTTGGTGAGTTAGTGATCCATCAGGAAGAGCTACACCAATAGCATAACAAGAAGGTGGAGTCATCGGCGTAGCGTTCACTATCAGAAGCACGAAAAAAAGGTTACCCTAATACCTGATGAGGTTATCGATAGAACTTATGCTGATGTCAGATGGAGCGGAACACTTGTTGGTGATGTCATCGGGTCATCGAAAAGTGTCATCTTATGCTACCCCGATACTCGATGGACTAGGTGGCAAAGGCAGTGTTATCGGCCGAATCTACTCTGATGAGGCAATACCAAAAGAAGGAGGATATTGAGTCATTGGGGTAACTTAAGCCATCGAGGAGAGGTGTTTTAGGTTATGTCGATACCCGATGAGGAAGACAAGCTGAGCACAATGATGGAGGCTTGATTGGGATAAGTTACATTGATCGAAGTTGAAGTCATCGAGATATCATCGGCTCATCGGGAGGAGACACTTTTCATTACATCGATACCCAATGAGAATGTAGAGATGGGTACGAAAAAGGAGATCTCATCGGGGAAACGTATGCCAATAGACCAGAGAAGTAAAAATATATACAAGTATGAGGTCATTGTCATTGGGTCATCAGAGAAAAATAAAATGAGTTGTTACAATATCCGATAAGGTGACCCGATGTAACAAGCAAAATGCGGACTATGAAGGAGGACCCATAGGAATAACTTCTAACCATCGAAGGAACATATTTGGAGCTATGCTGATACTTGATGGGTAGAATGCCATAGAGGTATAGAAGGAGGATACATAGGAATGGCTGGCACCGATGTGACATAAAGGTGAAAGTAAAACCTAGCTAGAAGGTGGAGCCATCGGGGAAGCTATAGCCATCGGGATGAGGGAAAATGAGCTACGCCGATGCCCAATGGAGTGATCAAGGAAAGTCATGCCGATAGGAACAGAGGGTGAATGCGGAAAAATCAAAAAACACTTAAGGATGGCGTGAAAAGGGGAATTCATCAAGATGAGTCTTGCTGATTAGCTGTTGTCAAATCAGATTTGAAACTGATCAAGCTACCATTAATAAATGCTTACAGTCGGGTAGCTTTGGATCACACGAGGCAAACCTAATGGGAGATTATGATTAATATAGGACATGACCAAAATTAATCAAGCATAAAAGGAGGGTTTGTATGTCGACTTTTCTCACACAACAATTAGAGTTAGAAAATTATCGAGTTGTAGAGAATTGAAAGCAAGGAGTTGGGAGCTTGAACAATTTGATTATGCTACGTACATTGTGGAAAAAATGCACGAGGGTTTCTTAAATCTTTAGAATAACCCTGATAAATATTTTAAATTTTATTCATTATTGATGCATATTATCTTGTTTTACGGATGACCCAGGGGGTTGTGGTCTGAAGAATTGAAATTAAATGCTTATGGTAAGGATGGACAAGAGCAACCAATATAATTTTGGGTATCACTGTGGGATTCTCGATTCATGAGATCCCATTATGTCAAATTTGAAGAGCTTTTTGTTCAACCACTATACAAAGATTTTAGGGTTTCTTATGATGGATCATTCTCAGAAGAAATTAAAAGATTTCTTAGACCCCATAAGCATGGAGATACAAGGGTGAATCATAATTGGGGTGATTGGTACGCATGCCAAGATTTCTCATATGTTAGAATTTATGGATTTGAAGGTGCCCCTTATATGTTACCAAAATTGGTGCTTGATAGAATTGCATATCTGGAAATTTTAAGGCAGTTAAGTGTATCGAATGCTAAGCATTTTGGGGGTGCACATAAACAGGCATTTCTACTTGGAACTTTGCATTTTGGCGATTTCACCATTGTATCAACAAAGGCTTATGAATTTATTGACATAAAGTTAATAGAGGATTATAATCTGTATGAGTAGACAAGCAGAAAAAATTATGACCCGAAGGGCTATATACACCAGTGTAGAAAAAGAAAAATCTTGGTGATTACTTGCATGAGCATATTGAAGCTCTAGATATCTTCAGAAACAAGGAGTCTGAAGAAGCTATGCAAATTTTTCAGGATTTGAATAAGAAATTAGAAGAAAGAAGACATAGACTATAGGAAATGGAGGAAGAAGAAGTTGAAAGTGAATCAAGGGAAAATGAAGCTGTCTCAGGATTTAAAATGCCTGAAAGAGAAGAGGAACCTGAAGCACAGGATCAAATTGTTGCAAGGATGAATGCTGATGTTGATGCCAGATTGGAGGAGCATAACACCTTTGTGTCTGATGATGTTTTTGTTAAGTATAAAGAGTTTAGGACCTTTTTGTATCAATTCAAAGGCAAGAGATTGAGGGATGCAATCCCTGATATCCCCTAGATAATGAGGTAGAGTTAACAAGGAGGTTGAAAGCTGAGATTGATATAGAGATGGCTGTGATGAACTCTCAAAGAGGGAGACAATTTCTTTCAGAGGTGGGGATTATTCTTTTTCCTGGCTGGGATTTGAGTGCCTCATACATTTTTGACAGTTTGTTAAATTCGGAAAATAAAGAATTCAAACTGGATATTCAGGGAGTTGATGATATTTTCATTGGGTCAAGGTATGACCAAGATGAGGAAGCTATGTTGCTATGGGCTCTTTATCCTCCAAACAAAAGGCCAAAGATAATTGATGTTGATAAAGCTTTCAGTCATATGATGAAGATAAAAGTTGGTGAAGTGGATCCAATGGTCACAACATATATGGTGATTGATATTTCCAAATTGAATAAGGCACAGATGATGATGTTAGCAAAAGAAGAAAGGAAATACAAGTCACTATATGAAGAGCTCTTAAGAGGTAGAGGTCAACCTGTACCCCAAATAACAGATGGCTCAAAATTGAAGAAGTGTGAGGAATTGCATAGAGAAAATAAAAAGTTGAAAGAGAAAATGCAGAACATAAGGGCAGACTCAGCATGTGTCTTATTGTCAAAAAGATTTGAAAAGTTAAATGGAGTTCTTGAAGACTTCTGGATAGTTTACCAGAAGAATATAGATAATAGTATGTCACATAGGAGAATCTCTAACATATTACATATGCTCTTGCAGGATAAGAAGGCTAGTTAGGCAGACAATGCAATTGTTGAGAAAATTCAGAGACTAATAAAAAAACATGAGAAGTTTGATGCAGACTTAAAGGTTGAATATGATGATTGTTAGGGAATTGTGCGACATGGTATTCCAGAAGTGATAGATGAAACAAGATAGATTAAGGACATGAATGTGTGGACAACAAAATGTTAACCATTACTTAATGCTTCCCTAGATATTACACGGGTTGACACCTTGGACATGGTAGAGATAGTGGACTAGTAGGAAAACTTTGTAACTATAGAGATTACAGTATGGGATATCATCTTCAATGCCAACACTTACAACGATGAGGCCTACCTGCGACATGTTTAGAAATGTGGCTTGGTCCTGGATGGCCAGAGTTAATTTGTGTCAATTGTAATATGTTTTGTAATTTTGTTAGTTGTTATAGCAGTTAGGGAGTCATTTTTGTATACAAGGGAAGAGTTCACAATTTACAAGCTCCTATCTTTGAGATTGTTTGTTGGGACTAAAAATGTTATGTTAAAGAAAATCTATAGAAATGAAAAGTCATTTTTGTGCAAGCAAGAATATCATGAAGTACCCGTGAGTCTGTAGCTTTTGTATATCATTTTATTCCAAAATTAATATATAAGATTCACTGTCTTTTCTTTAGATCATTTTATGTTATATGGTGTTGATGAATCAAGTTCTTTGGACAAATCTAATTAAGATTTTCTATAGTGTGCCATCACATGCTGTTGTGTAGAATTGTTTCTATTATTCTTGCAACCCATAATGAAACCATTGCAGTGATAGTCTTGCATATTTGTGAGTTTTTCAAACTGTCTCCAAAGTTGATTACAAATATTCATCGACTAAGTAACGTATAAATTATCAGATAAGGCACTGGTCTATTGTTAGTTTTTTGTGAGTAAATTTGGTGTGCATAAGGTGCTCATCAGGGAAACATACTTCTTATTCCTATCAGAATTATTTTTTCACAATTACTTAAGGTTCCAACAACATTCTTTTAATAAGCATTCATTCACTATTAATTACATTCAAGTTTTCAGATTAAAGCAAGTTAAAAGAACATAATAAAGCATAGTTGTAGGAAACATTTTTCCATTCTTGCAAACAACTAATTTGACAAGTTTAAATTCACTATAAAGAAGTCTCTTTGTGCTTTGGAGATTAAGGTATACTCGCCTAGGTCTAGCAGAGCCTAAAGTGCAGAGGAATTTGGCCTTTGACCATTCCTTGTTTGTTGGCCAAGGCTGATTGAGAAATTAGTAGGAGATTTGGCAAAGCTCTAGGATTTCCAATTTGTGGTTTTGGGAACCAACACAATGCCAAAAATCATCAATACATCAAACCTTAGCCTCTGGAGTCCAAAATCAACAAGAAAAGTCAAATCTCAACCCAGAAATGCATTGAACCTACTTTGGCACTTTTGTCACCTTTTTAGTGCTATTTTTGCCTGAAATTGCACTTTTGCAGCCTAGAATGACGCTTTTGTAACATGATCTGCATTTGGGAAAAAATGGGAAAGATGTGCAATCAAACTTGCCCAGTTTTGGGCATAGGCATACTTAGGGCCTAAAATCAGCCCATAATAGATAAGGAACCTTATCCAATGTTGATTAGGGTTTCCACAAGCCTAAGGAAGATATTATGCCAATATTTTGATCACATTCGGCAAACATGTGCTCCAAAAAGTGTCACTGGGATACTCAATCAGGTGCAAACCTCAACAAGGGATCTCTAAACATTGTGGACACCTGAAAATGAATATTCAAGGAAATACAAGACAACACACTACACAAATACCATTGCAATAAGAAATAACAAGGTTTTAAACCATATAAAAGACATTCAAACCCTTATTTTCCAGCCAATACATGAAATTTGAAACACAAATCTGAATACAAATCACTCCCAGATCTTTCCTTCAATTCAACAATAAGAATAACTGAAAATAAATTCCCATTTATCAAAACAATCAATCTTGAAGACACCTTGCAGACAATCTTTTCAAATCCAAATGCGAAGTACAGAGAATCGCAGAGCCAACTTGGAAAAGAAGCAAAAAGGAGATGAAATCTGAAGATGCAAGTCCTAAACTAGTAAGATTCTCCAAAAAATTTACAACCAAAGCCAAAAAAAATCTCTCCAAGTAAAATCTCCAAAAATTACCAAAAATTCCAACCCTCGTGAATACACAAGAAGTTGAATATATTCAAAAATCAAAGCAAAAACTATATAAAAACCTCTACCAATCAAAATATTTTGTTATATCATATATTATACCTACCTTCACATAGTTCAAGGAAGGTATTTATTAAATATATTTTATTTACCTATCTCCCCATCCAACCAATCGAATAAAAGGGTAGGTAGATTGTATTAATTAACTAAAGGGGTAGGAACATAAATTATTAATTAATAGTTTATCACCCCATATCTAATTTATTATTTACAAATAACAATATATCAATACGCCACATAATTTAAATAATTACCTATGAATAATAATAATATCATTCAATAATAAAATACCAATGCATAGGTAAAAAATATCAATTAATTAAATAATTAATCATAAATAAATTATAATAATAAGGAATCAAAAGACACCATAAAAATAAAAATAAAGTAAAATAAAATAAAATAAATATAAAATTCCTTTAATCAACATTAAATAATAATTTAATTAAAATAAAAGAAATTAAACAATAAATAATAATTAAACCTCAATTAAACATTAAATCAAATAATAAATTAAATCATTAATTAAACATTAATCAATCTAAAATAAATATCAAATAATTAAATCATCACACATCACAAACTAGGGATAAACAAAGACTCAAAACATCTTACACCGAAGGGAAAAGAATACAACTCAAGACTCTAACCTCAACTTACGCCATGGAGTAATCAACAAGGTACACAACTTAGACCTAGAGTGTGTGAGGGAAACTATGTCATCTCCGACAACTTGTCATTGGGATAGAGACACGCTCAGACCTGTGAAGCTAGGTGGAGTCGATGTCTAGTACTTGCAACCTGCATTAAACACTAAACATGACATATACAATACATATTCATCATAGTAAACAAGCAAGTGATAGAGAATTGTGACGACATATCATGCTCGCAATGAGTGATATGACATCATCTCTACTCATGAAGACAGTCACACAATAAATCATCAAATATCGCATAGAGTCATAAACATGAAATAGGGTTAGTACCATCTTAAGATCATAAGTCTTATAAATCTTCAAACATGATGAGTCATATCAAATAACATAAATTCACATAGAGTAGTTAGCAATCATTGACAACATCTAAGATAGAAATAGGGTTATAAATAACCATCTAAGCATCAACCATGTCTAATTAAGTCTATCAATATGTAAATCAAAATACAAGTCTAGGAGGGACACTACAATGTCTCCCCCAACATCATAATCAGGGGAGAAAACTTCCACCAATCCCAATATTGGGAATCTCACTGTCTGCAAAGCTCATGTCACAAAAGACTGAGAAGAAAAGGCCAAAATAGGCAGACAAAAGTCACTACAACTGTCGTCCAAAGAGAAAACATGAGAGAAAAAAGACTAGTCCAAAGCCCGACCGACCACCTCCAAATTCCTCCCCCACATCTTGAAAATCCCACTCCCACACTCAACAAAGAGAACCAAACACCAACTTAGCACAAAAGGGTGCATGCAACAGGGTCAAAGGCCTGATGTAGGCAGCAATCTGCACCAAACACCCAACCCTCGCAATGTCATCCTCTTTCCTATTATTATCATAATTGGCAAACTTGTCCAACAATTTTATTAATTTTCAAATAAGTATAAAAATTACATTTTTTACTACTCAGTTTGATTATTTACTTTTTAAAATAAAATTAATAGTTTTTTATTACTTTTTTTTTAACTCCAAGCCCTTCAACTAATTAATGCCACCTTGAAGAGCAGATTTAGCTAGGACTAGGGGCATTGTGGGTGCTACATAGACATTTTTTTGTCGTTTAGTTGACCACATATTATTCTTTTATTAGATAACTAGAGTTACAATTAACTTTTCAGAATGATTTTTGTTTTTTCTTGTGAAAAATTTAGAAATTTTTTAATCAATAAATTTATGTTTCTGGTTTTTAACTTTTAATTTGTGTTTGTAGAGCATGTTAAAAATAGAAACATAGTAATAGTTTTACAGAGTTATAAGGGTGAAAATTATTTTTTGTGTTTTAGGTTTGTATTGACTAGAGTATTATAAATGTACAATTAATTTATAAGTAGTATAATTGTACATTTAAAAAAATGAACTGATAATATTTCACATTGGACTAATGATATTTCATATTTTGATCTTTTCCATCACTAATTTTTAAATTTGCATTCTTGATTTTTATCCTTTTTTTAATTTGATTTCAAAACATTCATTGCAATTAATATTTTTAAACAATTATCAAATCTTAAACTCCTAAGGCATTTCTTATATGAAGTGGACCACCTACTTTTTGAAATCAATGATTTAAAATTGAGGAGAGGGATGCAAACCTATAAAATTATTTAAAATATATATTTTAATATTATTAAATGGAAAAAGAATGCTCATAAAAGAAACACCTTCCTTTTGTTATTATCTTATTTTATTATTATTTTGTTTACTTTTTTTTATTAAAGAAAAAGGAATTTTTTTTTTTGATAATTCATAGCCACAATAGTAATATATTATTAATAATAAAGTTTTTACAAAATACTGCAAATATAGTTCATATCTGCTATCAGATGCTTGGAGCACTATATGACATTATCCACATACTGAGTAACATCTATTGTCATACTACCTCGAATCCCTAAACCTGCTTCTAATTATAAGTCATGATATTCTAACAAAATTCATGCTTACTTTAACAAAATATGAGAATCTATAGTGTCCTATATGGCACTTATAGAGAAATAGCTTGCCGCAATTGAAGCATGGAAAATTAAACAAAAATGCATACTTTTAGATCATCAATAGTAAAAAAATAAAAAAAACCAGACTATGCCTTATCAGAGGAAAAGTTCCCATGTGCTGGACCTCATTTCTTGCCTTTGCCTTTTGCCTTCAACATGTTCTGATCAACATAAATACATTCCCCATGAGGGGGAAGGGGTTGTTCGGTAACATGGACTACCTCCCTTTGTAATTCATTCTAACTAGGCCTATCATGTCATTTATCATAAGGTGTTGCAGGACCTCCACTACATCCTCCTCCTCTCTGGATTCAGCCAACTCAGGGGATCAGGGAACATATCCTTCAACAATCATATACTCCTTCCACCAATCACCACCAAAGATGCTTTTTGACCTAGCTACATTTGTAGATATTCAATATTTCTTGCAATACTCAATTTCCTTTCTTCAAAAACTGCCTCATCTTTGATAATGAGAATAGGCCTTTTAGGGATTTGCAACCCAATTTCTCTTGAAGCCCTTGGCACATCTCTATCCATGTAATATTCAGGGTACGATGTCTTCATATCCTCATCAAAATTGTCCACTACCAAATTAAGGCATCACAGGATCTCTTTCGAAAAGAGGGCACTCCAAAGCAGAGTAGCTTTAAATTTCTTCAGACCCATCACTAGGAGGATGGAGAAAAACACCGCTGGAATGTCTATGTTCACCCGATACTCATGTTATGTCTCAATAAATTCCTCCCCCAAGATTTTCCTCACCTCCCTGTTGACAAGGTCATCCTTTGATTCCTGAATCTCCCTCCACCTCTTATCCTTGATGGGCACAAGGAAAGACATTTGCTTATTTTTTGATTGAAGACGTAGAGTGGAATCCATGAAAACCAGACGATTCTAAGCAAGAAATTTCTTCTACAAGATTCTATCTCAAACTCAGATATAAAAGCTTTATTGAGAGGAAGGACATCATCTTGTAATGATGAGAACAATCTTGAGGCTATCATACACATGTAGAGCCTTTAACAACTTGCCAAATTTAAAATTTGAGCCCACTTGGAAATCCATTAATGGCCTATAATTTTGATTGACATTGGGAATGATTACTACATACTCCTCATTTAATGTGAGTTTCAAATCAAGCCTTGGCAATGTCATATCGGGCTAATGGCATTAGAATCAAGTCCACACTATGTGGCAAAGGGAGTTGAAATGGCTGCCACATCATTCATGATTAAATTCTACCCATCCGCACCCTGGTTGGCTAGATTGTCAGCTAATCCATTAGCCTCCTGATAAATATGATTGATTGTGAAGTCTTGGATCAAGTCCATGATTTCAAGAGCATGATCAAGAAGACCCCTAAGTTTTCAGTTGGGAATATCTCATGTTCTGAGTGCATTAATGATAATAGTTGAGTCCCCTTCAATTTCCACCTTTGAGATGCCTAGTTGCTTACAGTGTAAGAGACCTTCAATTAGGCCTTGGAATTCAACAAAGTTATTCAAGGCTTTTCCTAAGAAAATTGATTTATAATTAATGATTTTTTTCTCCCATGAATGAATGATGCAACCCACCCCTGACATTCCTAGATTACCTGTAAAGGCTCCATCAAAATTGAGCTTATACCAACCATGATTTGTCTCAGTCCATACACATATCTTCCTCATTGTATTCTTGTCCTTATTGATTTTGCCAAAGAAGGGGGGAATACTAAGACCTTGCCAGTTCTTCCTCATTAAAAATATGCAATCTTTCCTAACATGCTTCAAGTTTCTACTATTTACCACTTTTGCAATGGTAGCATCTATCTTTTTATCTTTAAATATTCTTGTATTCATCTCCTTCCAAATTTCCCATATCAAAATTGAGGGGCTACTAATCCAAAAATTTCTAAACAGACTTGATTTGTAAATAATTTATTAACCATTAAACCATTGGAGAATGCTTGAGGATAGTGTAGTTGACCCTCCTAGCTTGTTAATGAGCCATTCCCAATAATGTTGGGCATATGGGCCAAGTTAGAAGTAGATGATCATGATTTTCTTTTGCCTCTTTGCATAAAACACACCATGATGAGCCTAAAAAGCCAATTCTCTTAAATTGATCTGAGGTTAGAAGCCTACCTTGGATGGCAACCCAGGCAAAGGCTCTTGCTTTAGGTAAGAATAACTTGTCCCAACGGAGAGAGGTTGTCAGGTTATCTTTGACCTATTGAGCCTCCTTGTATATCACATGGAAACCATCCTTGGAGTTATATTGGCCATCTTTTGATTTAGCCAATATAATTTTGTCACAACCTTCTCAAAAGATCAAAATCCTAGAAGATATAATATCTTTCAAAATATCCCAATCAACCTTACTCATATGAGCTGAAAAATCTTTCCATCTCCAATCTAGAGGGAAGTGAGAAGCATCCAACTCTACATATCATCGAAGATTTGAACCCCAAAGCTAAATGAAGAGATCCTTGAATGCTCTGGTGTCCATCAATTTATTAATTGGGAGAAGACCTCCCCATGAGTCTGTTAGGTCCCAGAGACAACTGAGAGGGGGGGGCGTGGGGGGTGAATCAATTGTCTAATAAATTCAAACCAAAAACAACTTAACTAAACTTAATGCTTAATACCGGTAAACCAAACTTTATGCTGGTAGACAGTTTATCAATTAATTGCAATACCGGTAAATATTAATGCATGAAAACAGAAAGATAATAACATCCACAGCACATAGCACAAATGTTTGTATGTGGAAACCTTGTAAGGGGAAAAAACATGGTGGGAAACCTTACCCACAATCAGATGATACTACTGTAGATAGTATGTGTATACAAATTGGGTCTGCACATGTAGAAAGGCCAAACACCTAGAGCTCACTGCTCAATCACAAATAGGAGTCACAGTGACTACTGTATATGGTGAAAATGGATAAGAATAATAACAATATTGAAAGGCTAAATGAATTCAACCACAAAACCCTAGGCTAACAACAACAAAGATCCACCATAACATATGAAGATTACCTAAGACAATGCAAATCAAATGAAATCACAAAGATTATACCATCACATGTCCAATAGGGTTTGGATCTCCATTCTTCCTATCTCCATTGATCTTGCTTGATACATTTGCTCTCAGATTTTATGTGCACAAGAGCTCAACAAAGAACAGAATGTGGTTGCAAGTAGGATCGTAGTGTAGTCAAGTCCTTAAGATGATTGATTAGCCAGGGTTTGATAATGAAGGAAGTATGTCCTTATATAGAAGACACAATATGAAATGGAGGGATAAGATTGAGAGGTGTAAAAGGAGGTCGGCTATGATTAGAGGGTAGGTAAAAGAAATAATAAAATAATGAAAGGGGTAGGTATTGTATGAATTAAGAGATGAATGACATGTGTCATGGGTAGAAAAGGTTAATGAATTAATTAAATAAATAAAGATTTATTTAATTAATAGAAGAAGTGGGATCAATTAAATAAATAAGATATTTATTTAATTTAGGAAAAATGATAATTTAAATAAATAAATGTATTTATTTAAATGAGAAATAAGGCTAGAAGAGGATAAATGAATTAATTAAATAAATAAAGATTTATTTAATTAATAGAAGAATTAAGCTTAGATAATTAAATAAATAAAATATTTATTTAATTAGACTGGACAATTTTGGGTGTCTACATTTTGCCCCTCTTTGAGACAATGCGGCTTGTCGCGTTGTTTCAAAGAAGATAATATGAACTGATACAGAGTTGCCCCAAGATGGGAATGATATGCCCCCTCGAGAGATTGGATGAAAATGTGTGAAAAGACCACAGACAATCTCTCAATAAGAAAGAAAGGCTAGAATGGACTAACCAAATAAAGTTACAAAGTCACGGGATAACGAAGATTGACACAGGAGACTAGGGCTAGGGTAGTCTATAAGATAGACCACGAGGGGAAAACATCCTCATTGTCATCCACACATCCAAGAGATCAGAGTGCAGAGAGAGAATAGAGCAGAAAAATTCAGCAACGATGGCATTAGTTCATAGATTCGATCACGTTCACCGATATCAGAGGCCAACAGATGCAAGAGAGCCGGTAAGTACCGCAAAACCTCCTTGTACTTTGATGCATTTATTGTTGTCATTAATGCATGCTAGGTAGAGTAATATGTCTTCAAGGCCAAATCAGCAGTTCTGTGATGAACATACGTTGTCGATTGGATAAGCTGCTGAGAAGATACACTCAAGTAGGTCCTCTAGGGAAGACTAAAATAGCAGATAGGGCTAGTATTGACAATTTTGTGATAGAACATACGTTGCCAATTAAGAAACTACTCAAGAAGAGTCACTCAAGTAGAGGCCCTAGGATAGGATAGATCTAGGCACTTTGTGATGAACATGGAGTACCAAGATATAGTACTTTGTGATGAACAGGGAGTACTAAAATATGAGCAGCACTTTGTGATGAACAATGAGTGCAAATGTGAGCAGCACTTTGTGATGAACAGGGAGTGCCAAACACATAGTACTTTGTGATGAACAGGGAGTACTACTAGGATAGAAGCAACACTTTGTGATGAACAGTGAGTGTCACTAGGACTGAGATGATTGATTTGTGTGACTGTAGGAGTATTTGTGTATGCTGGAGTCATGGGAGAGATTCCCATCGACTTAGAGGTTGCGACCTGAGTTGACAGTCAAGGACCGAGCTATGATTGAGGCTATGGGATTGAGACATATTCTGTATGTGCCTGAGTTTTGGGCGAACATGGGACTGCTGACTGCATTGGCAGAGAGGTGGCACTCCGAGACTTGTACTTTCCATTTGCTGATGGGGGAGATGACAGTCACCCTCGAGGATGTATATAGGATCCTGAGGATATTGATCAATGGGGAGCTGATTCCATACGATCGAGACGAAGATAGGGAGGCCCTGAGATGAGTGTTTTGGGACCCAGGACTGGAGATGAGGGCAGGACATGTGGCATGGGATACCATGACTGCTACAGGATTAGCGCTATGAGCAGTGATAGGAGTAGCGATCAGTGGGTTCTTGTGTCCTGATAGAGCGACACGACGGTTGGCTGTGGGCTGGGGAGGTGCACTGGAGACACTAGTGACACAACACACCAGATATGCCTAGGGACCATGTGTGTTGGCACACCTATATTACGAGTTGCATTAGTTTGTATACCACGGGTCAGTGGGATTGGGCTGCGGGGTCACATTGTTACATGTGTGGGCCTATGAGCATCTGCCAGTGACGAGACTGATACATTTCAGGGGTAGAGGTCACAAATGCAATTTTGTACACTTGTATGACATGATCACTTCGCAGCCATGGATTGGCAGGTTAGAGCACTGGCGGTGGGTGATTGATGACATTGATATGGTCATATGGAGGCCGTACCTTGGATGTGAGTAGTTGGAGGACGATGCGGTAGAGATACCCTACACCTTCTGGAGCAGGTATCTGATTGGGTGGATGCTCTATGTGTTGGAGAGGCAGCTAGTGGATAGGGTGGGTAGGCAGTTCGATAGGATCCAGCGGATGCCACGGGGTTCAGGCATGTATGCACGGACTGTCAGGGATCAGGCACAGTTTGGGCCCCTATTATCATATGATCAGGTTGTTACGCAGCTAGTAGAGATGATGCCCCTACCCTAAGACATGTGGCCAGAGATCGAGGATGTCAGCATGGATGCCGAGTACACAACATACTGGGCCGAGCATCCATTCCCACGCCTGACGGATCCAGGGGAGCTAGTAGATGGAGATGGTGGTGGGGATGGTGATGATGATGGAGATGATGGGGACAAAGGCCGACGGAGGAGGAGGGGGCAGTTGGAGAGAGGAGGGTTGCACCGCGGAGGGAGGGTGGAGAGGATAGGCAGGCTCATGTGGTGAGAGGTCACGATGGATTACCGCTACAGGTGCCAGTAGCACAGGGTCCCAGACAGGTGCAGGTACATGGACAGATACAGGGATAGGTACCAGTATAGGCACAAGGGCAGGCACCCGTACAGGGGGAGCCATAGGCAGAGCCACAGAGGGTTGAGGCAGAGGAGGATGAGCTGATTGAGCTAAGGGAGATCTGCCAGGGACAGGCAGATGAGATCCAGGACCTGGAGAGGGAGGGGGATAGGCTCAAGAGGTGGCTCAGAGATACTGAGCGGGAGCGGGACCAAGCCATTCAACGCTACACAGAGGCTGAGATAGCACTGAGGGCTGGGAGGCAGGCGGTAGAGGACACAGGGGCTAGATATGCTTACGTCCTGTGGGTAGGGGAGGAGATCGGTTACTGGCAGGATCTCTATTATGGTGCGGTGCCAGCTGATCAGTGGGCAAGGAGCTTCCATAGACCATTGCGGACAGCGACAGCTACGGGAGGGAGCCGGAGGAGACGGGCGTCTAGTGGTGGGGTTATGGGTCCTCCACCACCACCAGATAGAGGGGACATGAGGGATGATCTTGGGACGGGTCCTTTAGGGGCTCAGATTCCATCGAGGCCAGGTGGCTCCAAGGGAGGGAGTTCATCATAGCCGTAGAGGGCTCCCTATGTATCAGTATTGTACCTTTTTTGTATGATGATGTAGACACCTTCGGGTGATTGTAGCCATATGATTTTTGACATCATTGTATCATGACACTTTATATATATATATGAGATGATTCTTCTTTGCAATAGCTATATGCATGTGTACCTATGTGATGAGATGTTTCTATGTGATGGTTATGATATGGATGCAAATATGTACATGATGTAATGCAATATTTTTGTTTTTTATGTTTTATATGTGTATGCATGATGCAAATGTGAATGTATGTAATGCAGATGAATATGATAATGCAAATGATTATTTACATGATGAGAACGTAAAATGTGCTAACAGGTGTTGTGTGCAGGATGTGATGCAGTTGTGATATCTATATGTATGTATGAAATGCTTATATGTGGTAATGCAAGTGCAACTACATGAAATGCAAATGTTTTTGGTGTGTCATTATACTCAGTCATGTGATAACAGACTACGCGGACTCGAGAAGGATGATGGAAGTCAATCAAGAAAGGGGGATGGAAGATAGAAGATATGAAAGTGAAAGAGCTTCTTGTGCGTTATCATCATTGAGCTTTATTATGGCAAGTAGGTTATGACAATCGAGGTATATGTTCAACCCAGAAAGTCATTGTACCTGTTTGCATGGAGATAAGATAGTCACAAACAAGGAATGCCCCAATTCACACTAGATTCATAGTGTCCTCATATCCTTGGACAAGTCATAGCATTACTAAGAGACAATCCACAGACAACAAATACAAATAGGTGACGATACCCCATCCTTTCCTTTCTAGTCAAAGACATCCTGGAGATAAAATCTCTAGTCAGAGACATCCTGGAAAAGCTAAAAGATATGTCACCAAAAGATAAAATCAAAAGAAAACTAAGACTCAACACCAACATCCACTGTAGTCCTCAAGTTTAGTGTCTCTTGTCACTTGTATAAGTCTTATTTGATTGTGGTCACAATGTTTACTTTCACAAAAAAGGATAGATAGCATGGAACCATATGTTGTCCGAGTCTATTGAAAGATTTGATTTGTTGAAGCCCATTGTTGCTGCTGTGTCTCATCTAAAATTGACTGAATCCATGAAACTGATACTTTATTTGGGAGAAGATGAAACTTTATTGTGGATCTATGATGCAAATGCTGCTTTATTGCGGATTGTGCGTGGATAGACTGAAGAAAGCTGGAAGAAACTGTACTCCTCGAAACATGTGATGTTCTCAGTTCCACACCCATCACTAGACGTAGGATTTGCCTTAGCCACAGATAGGATCTGATTTATTATGGATGGAAAAGGTGTGAAAAAGGAATGTTTATTATGAATGGCTAACCAATCTTGGGTAGATCAATAACAAGCAATGATGGGAATGGGTAAGTTAATTATGGATGAATTGGTCGTGAGTGTGTGCAAAGTGAAGTGATGAAAGAGAATCCTGAAGGAGGGAGGAGCAATGTCTCTACACATGGTGCTGGTGACCTAGTTTTCACCATGGTACTTGCCCAGGGCGCCACCAAAGTGGTTTTCACTGTTGGACAAAATTATTTCTCTTTACTTTTTTCGATTTTTCAATGTTTTTTGTGTCACAAGGCGCCTGTTTGTCAAGTTTTCACCAAGTAACGATTTTTTATTTTTATGATTTTTTTGTCTTTTTGAATTTTTGAATTTTTTTGTATTTTTGAAATTTTTGATTTTTTTGTATTTTTTTGAATTAGGATATTCCAAAGAGCTATGTGTAGAACTTGCGAAGGTGCATGTTGTTGATATGATCCTCCAAAGGTTCACCTTCTGTAGTTGAGAGTTGATATGCCCCAGATCCATATGCTGCTGTAATGATGTAAGGACCAAGCCAATTTGGTTCGAACTTGCCCTTCTTCTCTTTGTCTTGCTGATTTTTGGGGTTTTCTCTGAGAACCAAATCACCTACCTCAAATGTGCAAGGCTTGACTCTGTGATTGTAGCTGCATTGTTCTTTGACTGAATGATGTGTAGCTCGAGTGACTATTTTCCTTGATAAAGGAATTGAGATAGAATCACTAGTGTGTGGACTACAAAGGCCCGTATGCGTGTCACCTGAAGAAGTTTGGACATCCCCGATAACAAAGTCCTTCAAGGAAGCTCCATTAAAGGTCCATGATGTATCGCCAAAAGGGGATGGATGTGTGGAACAAGTGGATGAGTTATGAAGGCTTATGATTGCGAAAAGAAGTGAAAGTAGGATGACATGATGGACACTTAGGATCAACAAGTATGCTTTTTGACTTGAAATTTTAGAACTTTTGCCCCTAGTTATTTTGGTATTAGGGGAGATCAACTCTTGTTCTTTTTCTTTCATAGGATTTTTATCCTTGACTTTGATTTTTGCAGAGTCCAATAGCTTATGATTTTGATTTGGACTAAAGGACTTTTCTTTATTATTGACTTTTAGATTTTTCTTTTCAAGGCTTGATTTTTGATCCCCAATGAGTAAGGGCTTTTGTAATTCTTGTTGATCCAAGTCTGGGAGAGGAGTGGAAATGGAATGAGTGGATGAAATGGTAAATCTATGTGAGTTCTCAAGAGGGCTAGCTATATGCTCAATAGATTCTTCGCTGGAACCACTCTTAGGACTATTGATATCAAGATATGCTTGCACCACTAGAGGAGATTTACATTCAGACTTAGTAGCCACAACACTAGGTGGTTCACACCCAATTCCTTGGCATTGCAAATTGTTTGTAGGTTGTTCTTGTTGACAAAATGTGTTAGGAGATAGTGGGAGTTGATCAACATGAAAGATATACTCACCACATCCCATGTCTTTAATCTTGAATTTTTCTTTTATCTCTGCTTGTTTTGTTGTAGAAGTTTCAAGGATTCTGGATCCACATATGCTGAAGATGGAACAACTTCTTGATTGACTGGGATTGTTATTTCTGATCTAGGTCATAGATTGTTGCAATATATAAATGGATATGGGCCAGCTTTGACGGTCACTTCAACTCCATTGTGTGGAAACTTGATACATCGATGATATGTAGATGGTACTGTGCTCAGCTCATGAATCCATGGATGTCCTAACAATATATTATATGTGAGATCCAGGTCTAGGACTTGATAAACCACATCCTTTGTAACTGGCCCAACTCTGAGAGGTAAGGTGACTGTGCCTTTGGATGAACGCTCTTCATCATCATATGCCTTGATGGTAATTTTGTTTGTAGCATTCACAACTTTTTTCAGAATATCCCAATTGTATTATTGTATTCAAAGTACAAATGTTTAGACCAGCTCCTCCATCTATCAGGACTTGTTTTATTCGATGTTTGTGTAGGAAGGCTTCGATGTGTAAAGGTGCATTATGTGGCTGACTTACGGAGGCATCATCGGCTTCTATGAATGTAAGGGAGTGTGGAATGGAAAGGTATCCTACCATGGCTTGAAACTGGTCCACGTTCAGATCAGTAGGAACGGTAGTTTCTCTCAAGATTTTGTCAAGAATGGATTTATGTGCGGGGGATATGCATAGGAGCTCAAGAATGGAGATGAGTGCGGGTGTCTTCCCTAATTGTTCTACAAGGTCATACTCAGGTTTGGTTGATGAGGAAGTGGTGTTCTTGGCTGGAGCACCTTGCAAAGTGATTTTACCTCGACGGGTTGTAACATGACATTCAGAGGTAGGTTCGGAAGAAGATCCAATGCCTTTTAAGACAATCTTGGGTCTCTGGGTAGAATTCTCAGGGTTTTTGTCCTTGATGATAATGGTAGAGACGTAATTGTCCATCGAGATGTGATTGATAGTTGAATCATAGTTGTAGGATGCTCTGGTATAGTTGGTTTGATCATCTGTGACTTTAGCTTTTCCTTTGTCATGTTTTGGGAATGGTTCCTTAAACATCTCATGTTCTTGATTGGATGAGTGCCCTTCAATCTCAATGTCACCCCTATCAATGAGATCTTGTATGATGTTCTTCAGTCGATGGCAATTTCCTGTCTTATGACCCTTGCTCTTATGAAATTCACAATATTCATCATCATTCGACCAATTTGGTTTAACCTTTGGTTCATATGGAGGAAAATATGGAATAGTGATTACCTTGTTTGCCACTAGCTTTTTGAAAACTGACTCAAGTGGTTCTCCCAATGGGGTGTACTTCCTTCGTGATCTGGAAGTTGTTTGAGTATTCACTTCATTGTTTGTAGAACTTGATCCAGAAAAAATGAATTTGGGTCGCACTGTATTGGCATCAACAACACCATCATTGACTGTGTTCTTGTTTTTATTCCAAAATCTTGGCTTGTCTTTTCCTTTAAAGTCATCTTTGTTTTCCTTGAATATCTTAATGATTCCTTGTTCAATTAGGACCTTTTCTGTCACTAAGCCTTTTTCAATGATGTCCTTAAAGGTGGACAAACAAGCTTTCTTTAGATCATAACCAATGTCTTTGTTAACATTCTAGGTGAACATCTCCACCATTTGTTTTTGTGGAATTTCACAAGAGAATTGGCTGGCTAGATTCCTCCATCTTTATAAAAATGATGAAAAAGACTCTCCATCTTTTTGCTTGGTGTTGCACAAAGTAGTGACTAATATGTCTGTCTCTATGTTGTAGGAGAAATGTTGAATAAATGCCTCTGCTAGATCACCCCATGACTTAATACCAGGTGGGAGTTGGGAGAACCATTCCATAGCTTGATCACCCAGGCTTTGTGGGAATAATATCATCAAATATGTCTCTTTTGCTGCTACCTCAATGCAAGCTGTGAAAAACTGTCTTATGTGTGCCTTAGGATCCCCTTTTCCTCTATACTTATCAAATTTAGGCATCACAAAGTGTGTAGGAAAAGGAGGCATTGGAATGCTCTTGTCAAATGGATAAGGACATATGTCTCTCATTGTGTATGTTGGCTTTGGTGTATTTATGTCCTCCATTTTTTTTGTAAGTCCCTGATTTGTTGCTCCAAATTGTTCTTAGGTGGAGATCAACTTCTTGGACCATACCCTATGCTTGAGGCACCAATTGGAGGAGGAGCATGTTGCATATATGGATGATATTGATCATACACATGTTCATATGGAGGAGGTCTATAGTGATGCTACATATATGGATCACTTGGTATAGATTCATGTCGAGGAACAAAATGTCTATTTTGTCCATGTATACCATACTCTATAGGCATGTCATGTTCTAATGTGTTGCCCCCAAATTTGACACGGGGTTTCCTTGTGTCCAAATTTTGAGCATGCCTTTTAATATCCAATTGCTTTGGTGGTTGATCCTTAGCATTGATATGTGATTGAGCACATTTCTCTGCATAAGACTTCCATAATGGTCTGCGAAGGTGAGTATCATATGCTTGACCATGTGTATGTGGGACCTCTGGTTTTTGAAACAAAGATGATGGTGATTTAGGCACAAGATGTGGTCTTCTATTGCCTCCCCTATTAGGCCTCCTTTGATCCATGTTGGAGTGAGGTTGTTGCAAAGGTCGATTTTCCATTATTTGAGACATGTCAAAATCATGAGGTGTCTTGGCTCCACTTTGTGTCATCATTTGTAAGAAGTATTGTCTATCCCTCCTCATGATTTCCTCAACCAATCGATTGAAACAGGGATCCATAATGGATTCTTCCACATCTGCTGAATGTACTAAAAAGTTGTCCATATCATCATTGTGTGTATCATTGTTGTTTGTAGTGTCCTTGTTCTCAACATTTGGAATGTTTCTATAAGCATCTATGTCAGGTAATGTAGTATGATCAAAATTGAAAAAGATATCATTGTCATACTCATAAGAACTCATGTTTGCGGACTCTTGAGCCTCTTTAGTTTCTCTCCTAGATTTTTGAAGACGGATTTCAACAATGAACTAGGTATTGATCGAGATGTGTGAGACTAGATGAAAATGGAAAAAGTATGGAAGACCAAGGTTTGGATGGAATGTAAATGAATCTGAAGTGTACTTGCAATGTCCAAAGTGTAAGACCAAGTATGTATGTAGTAGAGTAGGTGTGACTTCCAAAGAGATGATAGTTTCTTTTGATGAGGTAAGTTGAGCTTGACTCTAAGTAAGACCAAATGAGACCCAAAGGTGATAGACCTTGATGAGGGACCACTTAGCAAAATGTTGTTGTATGTAGTGTGTTGACAAAGTATGATGAGGACAAGCAAGTGACCTTTTGACTCAAGTTTAGACAAATGTAAATTTAATGCAAGATGTAAAGCAATGATGGACTTTGTGAGACCCAAAGAAAAGTTGAATGCTAGATGAAAACCTGGAGAAACAACCTAGGAAGCTCAAGAATTCTGAAACTGATTGCTCTTGTTTGTTGGACTGTAAAATTTTTCCAATTTGTGAAGTTGTTGGTTGTGACCAAATCTGAATGTTTGACTATTTTTCGTGACAAGAGGATACAATGTTGATGAGGACTCAATGTTTACAAGTGTTTAGACTCAAAATGACTCCAAGAAAAATGTGTTGTTTGATGTAAAAATGTTTTACATACACTTGAAGACACAAAAGACACAATGTTTTGCTGTTTGGTCTTGAATGTTTTGAATGTTGAAAATAAGTCAAGCACAATTCTTATGGCTGGCCAAGACAATAGTTGTTGATCCCACATGAGGTTTTACCCCCGAGGCTATGCTATTCAGAGTGGATACTTAGATGCTTGACCTCACTAGCTCCACCCTCAGCACTCACTTCTCGGGTCAGCCAAGCATCAGTCTCCACGAAAACTCCTCGTGGCAAACTTTGTATCTCTACTAAGAACCGTATGTGTGTGGGCCGCTACCAGAGGTCCGACCTCCTGCCTCAACAACTAGAAGGATTTTGGCTTCTAAAACAAAAAGGTGCTAGTAAGGGCATCCGCTCATGTGGCCATACATGCGGCACTTTCAGCTCTATAAATACAGAAGGCTCCCAGCCGGTAGGGGTTACGCCCTACAACTGATCAAATAAATTTGATCAAACGGGTTTATGGGGAGACATAGTGTCGGTATGAACTAATCAACACACATTATTCATAGTTTTCACCATGAATATAGTTATTTATAGTGGTTTGGAAGAAGATGGCTTTTCTTTTGCTACCACTTGGGTCGTTCTCTTCTCACTAGTAGTCCTAATGACCACACGGGAAGATAGGCCCTCAAAAGATTAAACAAAAAGAGCCTATTGTTCAAGACATAAAAGACAATGATTCAATTTTAGTGCACCAATTGAAGTGTTTGCTAGTCTATGAAAATACGACACACAATAAAAATCCAAAAACCCTTGCCAAGGACTTGCAATAAAGATTTATTAGTAGTTTGGATTGTTTCAAATGATCACCTCTTCCTGCAAGCACACAAGTTAGGTAAATTTTAGATCCAAAAGACTTTGTGAAATAGGGGCCTTCAACAATGCATTTTGTTGACCAATTCAAAGATCTGATTCATCATAAAAAAAGACCACATGTAAAATTTCAAGAGATTTCTAGAAATGTAAGAAAATCCAAAAAAATTGCTAATTGCTCCAAAAATTAATTTTTTATGAAAAATCATAAAAAATTCATATAAAATGCAAAATCGATCCAAAAAATATGAAATTTTTACTGGAGAGTCTTGATAGCCTTCCAAACTTGCGTAAAAAAATTTCTACAACAAATCCAAGCAGTTTGTGAGATATGAGTAAAATAATGCAAAAACCTAATTTTCAAAAATCTGATTTTTGAGGAATGATTTTGCATCAAATTTAAAATTACAAAGAACAGATCCTATCTATAATTCTGAGATATTTCCAAAAATGTAAGAAAATTCAAAAAATTCACTAATTTTCTCTCAAAATTAATTTTTTATGAAAAATCATAAAAAATTCATATAAATTGAATAAGTGACCCAAAAAATCTAAAATTTTTATTTAATCCTTCTAATACTTTTCCTGACTTGCACAAAAAATATGATGTGAAAATTCAAAGCCGTTTGTGAGATCTGATCAAAATAAGGAAAAACCCTAATTTTTAAAGATCCAATTTTCAGGGAAATATTTTGCATCAAAATTAAAATCACAAAGAATAGATCCTATGTATAAATATGAGAGATTTCCAAAAATGTAAGAAAATCTGAAAAATTCTCTCATTTGCTCTCAAAATTAATTTTTTTATGAAAAATCATAAAAAATTCATAGAAAATGAAAATGTGCTCCAAAATTTCTGAATTTTGGATTGAGAGCTCCTGATACTTTCTTCAACCTACAAAAAACATTTGGTGCAAAATTTTCCATCCATTTTTGAGAGATGATCGAATCTCTCCAAGATCTTGATTTTGTGTCCAAAACCCTAGCTGCACAAGATTATTCTCCAAATTGTTTTACAAAACAATAATATAGTGTTAGAAAAATCTGCAAAAAAAATAGATCTAACAAAAATACATGTCCGATGGGGTGTGCCAAAATATTTATGGTGAAAATGGATAACAATAATAACAATATTGAAAGGCTAAATGAATTCAACCACAAAACCGTAGCCGAACAACAACAAAGATCCACCATAACATATGAAGATTACCAAGACAATGCAAATCAAATGAAGTCACAAAGATTATACCATCACATGTCCAATAGGGTTTGGATCTCCATTCTTCCTATCTCCATTGATCTTGCTTGATATATTTGCTCTAAGATTTTATGTGCACAAGAGCTTAACAAAGAACAGAATGTGGTTGCAAGTAGGATCGTAGTGTAGTCAAGTCCTTAAGATGATTGATTAGCCAGGGTTTGATAATGAAGGAAGCATCTCCTTATATATAAGACACAATAAGAAATGGACGGATAAGATTGAGAGGTGTAAAAGGAGGTCGGCTATGATTAGAGGGTAGGTAAAAGAAATAATAAAATAATGAAAGGGGTAGGTATTGTATGAATTAAGAGATGAATGACATGTGTCATGGGTAGAAAAGGTTAATGAATTAATTAAATAAATAAAGACTTATTTAATTAATAGAAGAAGTGGGATCAATTAAATAAATAAGATATTTATTTAATTTAGGAAAAAAGATAATTTAAATAAATAAATGTATTTATTTAAATGAGAAATAAGGCTAGAAGAGGATAAATGAATTAATTAAATAAATAAAGATTTATTTAATTAATAGAAGAATTAAGCTTAGATAATTAATAAAATAAAATAAAATATTTATTTAATTAGACTGGACAATTTTGGGTGTCTACAACTACAATTGGATGGTTAAATCCAATAATGATGTACTTCTCAAAATAGCATCTTCATATGCTGGATTCAGTACCAGTGTAGTTCTGATATGTCTTCACAAAAACCTTGCTTCACCTTCAAATGATGTCTGCATGTATAGCTCTGGTTATTCTTGCATATACCTTGTTACAATTCCTTTTTCCAATCGCATATCGATCTTACAAATAAGATTTTACATATATACCATAACCTAAGACCAATTTAAGTAGGTCGGCTCTAAAAGATATTACAATAAAACAATTACATGTAAATCAATAACCGATGCAATATCCGATTTAACATGTCGGCTTAATGCATTTACAATAACAAAAAAATCATTTCCAAAGCGTGCCGTGCTGATCTGGAATAGATAAGCCTGCAGGTGCTTATTCTGGACCTATTTGCCGGTAACAACAAATATGCAAATACGAATATACCAATGAACAAATCTCCAAGACAAAGTGTCCAAATGATGTCTTCAACATAACCAAGTATTTTGCATGTCATTCCAAGTGCCGGTGAACAATATATCCTGCTAGTGAGAAATTGTAGGTGATTGAAGGTATTGTCATTGATGGCAACCTTACAATCATGTGATACCGACAGGCTGACACAGGCACTGACACCGACATACTCTACACCAGCATACAGATCACCGACACCGAAAAAGAAGATTATCGACACCATGGCAGACAAGAATTTTGTATAAATATATTTTGTAATTAATTGTAAAATCTTTTGTAAGCTGACATGGTGGATTGTAATATGACTCATATATGTATGAGATCATTATAGATCATTTAAAAAAAGATGGAGTATGAAAAGTATATAGCAAACCTAATGTGAGAACTATTAGGATAAGGGTTTATGTATATCGCAGAGCTTAAACCGGTACTGAAACTGGCATAGTAGATGCTGATCTGAAGCAATACAAGACATTGGATTTGTATAATCCAATTTTCTAAATTAGTGTGACTTCTTTTGTAACTGAGCAGTGAGCTCTAGGCACTTGGCCTTCCTGCATGTGCAGGCCCCTATTGTAAGCAGTAATATTCCCTTATTGGCCAGTAAGCGAATATTTTGGGTCACAAATCCCATCGAGGTTTTTCCCACACCGGGTTTCCTCGTTAAAATATTGTGTTATGGTGTGTCTCTTATGTTGTGGTTGCTATTCTTATTTATTGCATTATTTTTGATTTACCGGTACATAGTTTTGACATGCTTTTCATGTTATAAGTTAAGAAAATTATCTTACCAGTTAGATACTGATTCACCCCCCCTCTCAGTATCATTTCCAAAGCGTGTTGTGCTGATTTGGAATAGATAAGCCTGCTGGTGCTTATTCTGGACCTATTTGCCGGTAACAGAAAATATGCAAATACGAATATACCAATGAACAAATCTCCAAGACAAAGTGTCCAAACGATGTCTTCAACATAACCAAGTGTTTTGCATGTCATTCCAAGTGCCGGTGAACAATATATTTGGGATCATTTGGAAACATTGAATGAAGGAGATTCCACAGTCAAAATTGCAAAACTTGAAAGCTTCCGGGTCAGGTATGAAAATCTGAAAATGGAAGAAGATGAAAGGATTTCTGCTTTTATGGAAAGAGTAAATGAAATTGTTTTGGGTATTGAATGTTGTGGAGGAACCTTAAGTGAAGATGAAATTGTTTCAAAAGTTTTAAGAGGATTTCCACCGACATATAAAATGAAAGTTATTGCTATAAATGAGTTGAGAACAATGCCTAATACATCAGTAACTAGGGATACATTGATTGGAAAACTTTCAGCTTTTGAAATTGAGGAATTTGGTTCTGTTGCTACTATAAAGATAGATTTATCTTTTAAGGCATCAACATCATCTACACCATCATTTGACAAATCTGATTGGAAATCCTTTTATGCAAGAGAACTTGAGGAAAGCAGGAGAGAAAATAAAGAACTTGAAGCACTACTTGCAAGGAAAATACCTAAAGGTCCAGTTGGAAGTAAGTATAAAGGTAAAGCACCCTTTAAATGTTTTTAACTGTAATAAGATTGGTCATATGGCTTCAAGATTCCCTGATAGACATGCTAGACTAAGAGAAGAAACTAGAAGAACATACAAGCCTAACCCTGAATATCAGAGATACAGATTTAAGAAGAATAAAGATAAATCTTGTTATCTTGCTGATGAAGGAGACACTAATGATTATGATGAGGATCCGACAGACAATGGATGGGTTTTTATTGCTATAATAGAAGATAACAACCGACACCTACTGTTCAACCGGTAGAGTAGGCCCTGGCAGCTAAAATTGAAGTTAAGGATGAATGGATCATTGATTCAAGATGTTCACATCACATGACTGATGATAAAGGTAAATTCTTGACCTTTCAGGAATATAATGGAGGTCTGGTAAGATTTGGAGATGATAAAGCCTATTTGATCAAAGGAAAAGGTACTATATCTCTTGATGGTAAGCATAATACCGACAATGTTTACTATGTAGAAGGTTTAAAGCATAATCTTTTGAGTGTTGGTCAATTAGTTGAAAAAGGATTTCAGTTACAATTCAAGAATGGAAAATGCAAAATTATGAACAGAACTAGTTTGGAAATTGCAACCAGTAATCAAACTAAAGGTAGTATCTTTCATTTGAATAACAATGAAAAGACATGCTTGATTGCACATATTGATGAAAGTTGGCTATGGCATAAGAGACTTTGTCATGTAAATTTTGATTGCATGGTAAAAATCAGTACTACTAAGGCAGTTAGAGACTTACTTAAGATTGTTAAACCTCACAATCCGGTATGTAAGGAATGTCAATTTGGAAAACAAGTTAGAGCATCTTTTAAAAGTATTCTAGAAAAATCTAATAATGCTCTTGACTTAATTCACATTGATTTATGTGGTCCAGCTAGAACTAAAAGTTTACAAGGTGATAGATATTTCATGCTAATCATTGATGACTATTCTAGAATGTGTTGGGTTACTTTTCCTAGAGAAAAATCAGAAGCACTTGGGAAATTCAAACTATTCAAGGCAATGGCAGAAAATGAAACCGATAAGAAAATCAAATGTCTGAGATCAGATCAAGGAGGTGAATTCACATCTAAGGAATTTAATGCATTCTGTGAAGTAAATGGAATCAGAAGACAGTTATCAGCACCCCAGACACCACAACAAGATGGAGTTGTAGAAAGGAAAAACAAAACTATCTTGGATGCAGCTAGAAGTATGTTATCAAAAGTGAATCTACCACATGTATATTGGAGAGAGGCAGTAAGCACAACGGTCTATACATTCAACAAAGTCAACATCAAAGGAGAAACTAGTAAGACACCTCATGAACTATGGTTTGGTATTACTCCCACTCTTAAATATTTCAGAATATTTGGAAGTAAATGCTATATTAGAAGAGATGAGTATATTGGAAAATTTGATCCTAGAAGTGATGAAGGAATATTTCTTGGTTATTCATCTAAGAGCAAGGCATATAGATGTTTTAACAAAAGATTGCAGAAAATTGTTGAGAGTACAAATGTGAAGATTGATGAACAGTTTAGAGGAACTTCAAGGTATATAGACTTTGAACCGACAATAGAGATACTGACAAATGAACCTACATTGAATCTACTGGTACAAAATGAAGATCCAGTTACACCAGTATCATATGAAAATTCCGCTGTAACTGAGGAACAATAGCAAATGAAGACACCCCGGTATGTAAGATTGAACCACTCTAAAAATCAGATAATTGGGAACAAGTATCAAGGAGTTATGACAAGAGGAAGAATGGAAAATGATGAGGTATGTCTTATTTATCAAATGGAACCATCATCAGTTAATGAGGCATGTGAAGATAAGCACTGGATTAAAGCTATGGAAGAGGAACTAGAACAAATTGAGAAGAATAACACATGGACATTAGTTCCCTGACCTAAAGACAAAAATTTGATTGGAACAAAATGGGTATTCAGAAAAAAACTTAATGAAGATGGGAAGGTAATCCAAAATAAAGAAAGACTAGTGTTTAAGGGATATTCTCAGAAAGAAGGAATTGATTATAATGAAACCTTTGCACCAGTAGCTAGAATTGAGGCAGTTAGATAATTCTTGGCTTTTGTAGCACACAAGAACTACAAAGTATATCAAATGGATATTAAATATGCATTTTTGAATGGAGATCTTGAAGAAGAAGTTTACATTGAGAAACCTGATGGATTTTATTTAACAGATACAAAGATATGGTTTGTAGGTTAAGGAAAGATTTGTATGGGTTGAAGCAAGCTCCAAGAGCTTGGTATGCTAGATTGGATAAATATCTTTTGAAGATTTGATTTTCTAAAGGTAATGCTGACATCTACTTATACTATAAAGTGACTAATGATGACATCTTGGTTATAGAAGTTTTTTTTGATGATATAATCTTTGGAGGAGAAGATGGACTATGTAAAAACTTTTCTATTGAAATGCAACAAGAATTTGAAATGTCTATGATTGGAGAGATAAAATTATTTTTAGGATTGCAGATTTCACAGACTGATAAAGGTATATTCTTGAGTCAATCCAAGTACTTGAAGGATTTACTAAAGAAATTTGGGATGGAGAACTCTAAACTGGTAAGCACACCTATGACTACAAATGACAAATTATCACTAAGAGATGAATCTACAACTGTTAATCCAACTAGGTACAAATCTATGATAGGAGGTTTACTGTATTTGACACAAACAAGACTTGATATTATGAATGCAGTATGTATTGTTTCAATATTTTAGAGTAATCCTAAAGAAAATCATGAATCAACAGTAAAAAGGATTTTCCGGTACTTACAAGGTACTACAAATCTTGGCTTATGGTATCCTAGAGATGAAAACTTTGAATTATGTGCATACACAGATGCAAATTGGGTAGGATATATGGATGACAGAAAAAGCACCACTAACGGAGCATTTTTTCTTGGAAGCAGATTAATTTCTTGGTTGAGTAAGAAACAAAGTTGCACATCTTTATCAACAACATAATCAGAATATGTTGCAGCATCAACTAATTGTACACAGGTATTACGACTTAAGAAAATGTTGAAGGACATAAAGATAAAATGCAAGGAACCTATAACTATCTATTGTGATAACACTGCATCAATTGATATATCTAAGAATCTGGTACTACATTCCAATACTAAACATGTTTCTATCAAACTAAATTTTCTGAAAGAGAATGTTGAAGCAAAAGAAGTTAAACTGGCTTATGTGAATACTAAAGAGCAGATTGCAAATATTTTCACTAAGCCTTTTCCTAAGGAGACTTTTGAATATCTCAGAGATCAGCTTGGGGTCATACCCCCACCGGTAGAGACTTAGACAGTTGATGCTTTTCATTAGCTGACATAATTAATAGAAAAAATCTTTTATTCCGACTTTGATGATGAGAGCTAATTCTCAGGGGGGAGTAGTTGGTATACTAAATTGGTTGGTATTTTGTATTTGAACCTAGTTTTGTAGTAACTTTGGCATTTGATGTCAAAGGGGGAGAGATTGATATGAAAAACAAAAAGAAAACACATGTTACTCTCAGGGGGAGAGATTGTTATTGATTACTCTCTGTATCTGAATCTTGATTTCTGGTTATAATCTCTTTTGGGAGATTGTTGGTTTTTGGTATTTGGCATTTCTGTTTTGGCACTTTGATATTTTTTTCATCTTGTGTTGCCATCAATGCCAAAGGGGGAGATTGTTGGTATTTTGGTTATATTGATATGGTTTTGTCCTTGATGTTAACACCTATTAACATAACCAAATACCAATAGAGTCTTCCCAAAAGAGAGAAGACCTACCATTAAAAATGTCCCATGACACATGATGGAGAAGCACCTTCCTATTGTTTAGGATGAAGTTCCATATTTGGAACCTCTCATGTGATTTGATACTCTGAAAATCTCTTCCTTATTGCTTGAGTTTAGATACTTCACCTAGATGACTCTCACCCACTTGAGGTTTGGTTGTGAGTAGATTTTCCAAGCGAGCTTTTCTCCCAAAGCTTGATTTTGCCAAATCAAATTTCTAATTCCTACACCCCCATCCTTCCTTGATCTGCAAATTTTCTCCCATGAGATTAAAGCTACTTTCTTCTATTCTGAGATACCTTTCCAGTAGAATTTTCTAATACATTGGATTAATTTTCTATTAGCCCTAACTGGGAGGTCTAGACAAGACACCATATAGATTGGCAAGGCTGACAAGACTGATTTAAGCATCACTAATCTCTCAGCCTAGGAAAGAAATTTCCATTTCCATGATGATAATCTTCTTTCCATATTTTCATTGAGAGGCTCCCACAATTTAGAATTTTAAATGTCTCTATCTAGAGGAATTCCTAGGTAAGAACATGGAAGCTTACCTATCTTGAACCTCATCTGATTGGCTATCTCAAGTTCCTTTTTTGGGTCCATATTGAAAAAGAAAATTTCAAACTTCTCATTACTGACTTCTTGTCCTGATGCTTTCTCATATTGCTTGAGGATCAACTTGAACTCTTTATCCTTTTTTTTACAACCCAAACCCATCAGTACATTGTCATTTGCAAATTGTTGATGTGTACATGGGTCAACTCCATTGGTAATCTGTATGCCTACCATCTTGCATAGCCTTTTTGATTCTGAGATACCCCTTCCCAATGCCTCAACCATGATAATAAATAAGAAAGGGGATAGTGGGTCTCCATGTCTCAATCTTCTAGATATTTCAAAAAACCCTTTAGGTGTACCATTTACAATTATAGAGAAGTGAGGAGTGGATATACAAAAGAAGATCGAATCTATCCATATTTTACCAAAACCAAAAGCCTCCAAACATTTACATAGGAAGCAACAGTCTACTTTGTCATATGCCTTTCTAATGTCTTGTTTGATAATCGTACTGGGCCTATTTTGATTCTGAATTGAATGTATGACTTCTTGGGCTAGAATTATGCCATCTAGAATTGATCTTCTTGGGACAAAGCCAATTTGTTCATATGACATTATGCTAGGGAGAACGTTTTTTAGTTTGGTAGCCATGACTTTAGCTAGAAGTTTGCAAATCATGTTACACAAAGATATGGGCCCGAATTCTTCCCACCTCAAAGCATTCTCTTTTTTTAGATTAAGGGCTAGATAAGTGTTGTTGATCTCCTTTAGAAATCTATCAGCTTTTTGGGCTGCAATTATGGCTTCCACCACATCATCACCAATGATGCTCCAACACTTCTGATACAAACCTATTGGGAAGCCATCTAGTCCTGGCATCTTATTCATCTAGAATTGTGAGAGGGCTGCTTCAACCTCAGACCCGAAAACCCTTTCATTAAGCATTCGATTCTACTCATCAGAGACCAATTTAGGGATGAAATGAATGAATATTATTTGATTGTCTATATCTAAACCCTCCAAGTTATTTAAAATATTATTGAAATACTCTACCACACTTTCTGCAATAAAGGAAGGGTCTTCCAGAATCGATCCATCCTCTTTACATATTCTTGTTATTTTATCTACTGGTCTTCTTTGTCTAACTGAGTTATGCAAAAGAATTGAATTTTTATCCCCATCCTCAAGACAAGATTCCCTATATTTCTACTTCCAAAATATTTATTTCTTAGCTAAAATGTCTTCATATTCTTTCAAGAGATTCTTTTTGAGAATAAAGCTCTTCGGATCCATTATTATCCTGAGAGCTTGTTCATTCAAGATTGACATCTCATTTCTATTCCTCTCTTTTCTGAGAAGTTCTCCTTAAATTGCTCTCTATTCCATTTTAGCAATTTACTCTTGTTGGCTTTGAGGTTAAACACTAGGCAAAATAATTTTGAGCCTAAAAATTGATCCTCCCTCCACCATTGCTGAAGATTTTTAAAGAAGTCTTTATATTTTAGCCACATAAACTCAAATTTGAAAGGAGATGACCTACATTTCTTATCTCCCATAATTTCTAGCAAGATTGGATAGTGATCAGAACTTGACCAGGGTTGAACAAAGGCTTTGAGGTCAAAGGGGAGGTTGGATATGTCCCCTTCTATGAAAAATTTATTTATTTTCTCAGCAATTTGACTGAAACCAAGCTTCTTGTTATTCTAAGCGAACTCACCTCTACCTGTCTCAATTTATTGAAGATTATTTCTACAGACCCAATTGCTAAAGTTTTCCTATGATCAACCAATCTTATGTGAGCCACCCCTTTTTTCATAGCAGTGTAGGATGGCATTAAAGTCTCTTCCCAGAATGATGTGGCAATTTGGAAATCTTACTAAGAACCTTTCAATTTATATCCAAACCTCTCTTTTCCTAATGGTGGGGATGGGTCCATAGACATTGATCAAAATGAATTTCAAATTGCTATTGAGGGATTTAACTAATCCTCCTTGCTAATGTCTTTCTGCTTCCACTAGTTCAAAACTCGCAATACTTCTTCTCCATAGAATGGATAGACCCTCAGATGCACCCTTTGCATCAATTGCCTCTTCCTTCCATGGACCAAGTTTATATGTGAATTTTTATACAACTTCTAGTTTTAGTTTTGTTTCTTGAAGGAACATTATATCTGTTTGATTTGATAAGCACTTGCACTTGACCAAGCGTTTCTTGTTAGGGGCCCTTAGGCCCCTAACATTCCAAGACAATATCTTCAAAGATCTAGAGGAAGGGAGTTTCTCTTCCCTTGAGACATCAAAGCTATTATCTTTGTTTGCACTTCTACTTTCCCATCCAGAGTTTGAAGCTCTAAAAAATATTTCCTTCCTCTTTTACTTGGGGTATCCTTGCCACAATCAGGAAATTTTTTAGAGGACAAGTCTTGATTAAGACCCAAACCAGTGTTAGGGCAGATTGTGTTTTGATCATTAGTCTCTTCCAGATCCTCTTCATTTAGGTTGTCCATATCCCTAATTTTTTGAATCAGGGCTTGTCTCTCTATTTTCCTTTCTTCTTCATTCAAATATCTCATCTTCAGGGTCCTCCACAGACTCAGTCTCCATATATCTTGTAGTGTGGTCCTCAATATCTATTTAATTTTGTGTGAGTAGTGGATTGATTATCCACTTTGGTGCCTCTGATTGGACCAATTGATCCACTGAAGGAAATTTTTTGTTGATCTCATCCTATAGGTTTCCTATCTCATTGCTCAATTGAACTAACTCTTCTTTAACCCCCATATCCTTCTATCCAGGCTCATTTTCCACAGCTAAAGGAACAACATCACCATTATTGTAAATAATGGAAAAAAATGCATGTCATTCCTCTTTATTTACATTTTTATCATTGTGGGAAGAGTCATGGGGATCCATGTTAGTAATGAGAGATCGTGGAAATTTGTTATGACCAGTATCATTGGAGATCTACTCTTTTGGAATCTAAGGATTTGTTTCCATTTCCCCACCTTTTTGAGTTGTAGAAGATGAGCACTTATTCTTTTCACTTGAGAAGTTGTTATTAATCCAGTTAGCCAAACAGGGAGCATCTTCCCTTGGCGTCCCATCATCCCTGAAGGAGATATCTACTGATTTTCCTTTGCTCATCGAACAACTAGCAATGTAGCTCTTATTAATGATGCATCTTTCCCCTATGGGTTCCACTACAATCCTTTGAAACCGAGATCCTTTATTCGTTAGAATCTTTAGATTATCTAGGTATCTAAAGTTCATTTCGAGATCGATCAAAATATTCACCACCCTTGATCTCCCTAAATATAATTCTTCTTCGTATCTGATAACTTTCCCCAAGGAGTTCCCAATTTTATCTATTACCTCTGTGCTCTAGTACTCAGGCGGGATATTACCAAGGGATACTCAATGTGGGAAGCATGTTGAGCAGTGGGCCGAGGGATTAAAGTTCATCTCCTAATCGAGCATGTAAAAACAAAAACCCTCAAAAAAGATTGCTCCCCATGCAAAATTTTTCATTTTAATTATTTGTCTATGCATTCAAGAAGAAAGAAACCTTCAGCTAGGGTTTTAATACATACCTGATCAACAAAGGTGACCTTGAACTAGTCCAGAATTTGCTACATCAGTGGATCCTTTCCTGTCTACTTGATGAATAATGCACAAGCTCTTAAGTACTCCCTACGCGATTGAAGGTAATATGAGGAAATTGAGTTCAACTTTCTCCTCTTCTTTGATGGTGAATAGGGCTTACTGTTCTGGATATTATTAATGGTTGTTTAGGGATTTGCTTTCCTCCAATATTTTTGAGGGGGTTTGCCATTTTTTGTGTATCCCCACCTCTTTTGTAGAGGAGGCTTTGCTGAGATTTCATTCCTTATCCTCCCATGCTAGGGAATCTAACCATTAATTCGACCCTCCTTCACACCGCCTGGAAACTCCTTTCGATGCTCGATCCTAGCTACTTTTCCATTCGATTTATTCCTATCCGGTAGTAGTTTCACTATGACTCCTCGATCTCCATTGGTTGAGACTGGTGCCACATTCATATTTCTGTTGCGAACATGGATCAAGTTTTCCCCAGAGAGTTGACCAAACCTGCCATTGCTATCACTCTGACCCTGCTATTGAGTTGTCCTACATCGATCTATCCTTTCAAGATGGCTTGCAAATCTTTGCCTCTGCTGGAATTCGCAAGCCATTTTTTTATTTATCTTTGAATAAACATTAGGTGGTTATTCATTATACTATTCAATTGAAAAAGGAAAAATTATTTAAAAAAGAAAGAATTAGTTTTATTCCAATTCTTCTTTTTCTTTAAAGTTTATTTTAATTATTTATGTCTTTTTATTAAATTATAGATAATAATTAAAAATTAATTTAATTTATAAATTTATTTATTTTATTAAAATTTTAATTATTATATAATAATTATATTTTGAACTAATTTTTTTCTTTTATTACTATTTTGTTTAAATAAGAATGTCTTTTAAAGTTAGCTTCTTTTATTAGATATTTTATCTCGTTTTTCAATTTATTCTAATTCTTCTAGTGGATTAATTTTTATTAAATAAAAAATTGATTTTAATTATTTATGTCTTCTTGTAGAATTACAAAGAATAATTAATATATAGAAGAATTTCATTTATATTTTTTCTTATTAAAATTTTATTTATTGTATAATAATTATATTTTAATTTATATAATAAAATAAATTTCAATTTAAAACCTAAATTAAATGTTTAGAGCAAGAGAGAAAAAGAGAGAAACTAACTTTTTATTACTTATTTTAGGCTAACAATTTAAGGATAACACATGTCCTTGTTGAATCATACTAAGTAACATGTCATTTGATTATTATTTCCATCACTATCTCTCTCCCTATCTATATCTTCTTATCTCTCCCTATATCTCTCTTTTCCTCCTCTATCCTTCACACTATATCTCTCCCTCCCCCTCTCTCTCTCTCTCTCTCTCTCTCTCTCTCTCTCTCTCTCTCTCTCTCTCTCTCTCTCTCTCTCTCTCTCTCCCTCTTTTTATATCTCTCTACTTCTATATCTTCTCTCTTCCTCTCTCCTCTCTACCTATTTGTACATCTTCCTCCCTCTTTACATCTATCTACAATCTCTTTCACTCACACACATTCCATAGTTCTCCCTGCTTATCCTTGTTTCTATATCTCTCTCACTCACATAGACACAAACTCCCTATTTCTCCCTCCCTATCTCTATCTCAATCTCTATCTCTTTATATCTAGATCTTATACATGGGTAAATGCACAAAGTTGAGTCCACTTAGAGGGCTAGCCTTAGACCACACACACTAAGACATATATTAAGTGTAGAGAATGTTAGTCAACTCTAAGTGTAACACTTTTAAGCCTAAAAGTGTATTTTTAGTATGATCACACACATTAAGAAACATATTAAGCCTAGAAAATGTCATTCAACTCTGAGTGTTTAAGACTTTTAAGCCTAAAAGTGTAAGATTAATGTATGTGGTTTAAGTTGTTCCCACTTATAGTGGAAGTTTTAGACTTACCCAAAAATGTGAACATAGGCTGAACGAAACAAGATCCAATTATGTTTCAGAGTCCCAAGCCAAAATTTGAAATTGTATCTCGTTTTGAGGTGATATCTCAAGCCTAAATCTATGAAATGAGATCTTGTTTCAAAAACAAAATAGGATTTTATTTGATAAATGAGATCCAATTTTTTTTATATATATATATATATATTTAATTTTTATATTGAAAATGACTCATATATACATCAAATATAACATTAAATATAAGTCACATTTCAATATGTCCTTTTTATTTCACATTTCAATATGTATTTTTTCTTTCTTATACTTTAAGTTATATTTCATATATATATGATGCTTGCAAGTGGTTTTAGATCTCTAGGAGTTATAATGCCAATTCTATATTTTAGAAAACCTTATAAATTTTCAGACAATCAAATTTCAATAATTAGTAGGCTCCTATTAGCTTTTTATTGCTCTCTTTATCTCACTCTCTTAATCTCCCATGAGCTCCAGACCTATCTCTCTCCATATTAGTCTTCCTCTATCCCCTCTCTACCTCTCTATATCATTCTCTCCTCTCTCTCCCAAGATCTAGACCTATCTCTCCACCGCTCTCTCACATACTTAACTCTTTAATCTCTCTCCTCTCTCTCTACACACCTCCCCTCACTCCATACATACCTCTATTTCTCTATATATACCTCTGTATCTCTCTCTACATACCTCTCTCCCTCCCTACCAACTTATATTTCTCTACATACATCTATCTTCTACCCTCTCTCTCTCTCTCTCTCTCCATATATACCTCTCCTCCCTTCCTTCCCTATCTCCCCATCTCTACCTATCCATCTCTTTCTACTTATTTCTATCCATATATCTCCCAAATCACTCTCTTTATCCCCCCTCTCACTCTCTCTACCTACATCTCCCTCCCTCACTACTATTATCTCACCTATATCCCCTCTTTATGTATCTATCTCACTCTCTCCTCTCTCTCCCAAAATATAGACCTACCTCTTTACCTCTCTCTCACGTCCTTAACTATCTACTCTTTCTATACGCATCTTCTTGGACTCCCTATTTACCCCTATTTCTCTACATATACCTCTTTATCTCTCTCTACATACCTTTCTCTCCCTCCCTACCAACTTATCTTTCTCTACATACATCTCTCTTCCACCCTCTCTCTCATTCTCCTCATACCTCTCTCTCTACACATCTCTACACATCTCTCCTTCCCTCTCTTCCTCTCTCTACTTATCAATATCTCTCTACTTCTTTCTATCCATCTCTCTCCACTTCTCTCTCTCTCTGCCCCTCTCTACCTATCCATCTCTCTCTACTTTCTACCTTCCATCTCCCTCTTTCTATCCATCTATCTCCCCAATCACTCTCTTTATCTCCCCTCTCACTATTTACCTACCTATTTTCTATATAATTTTATCTCACCTCTATACCCTCTCTACCTCTCATCTCACTCTCTCATCTCTCTCCCAAAATCTACACCTATCTCTTTACCTCTCTCACATCCTTAATTCTCTATGCTCTATCTCTTCTATCTGCACATCTCCCCTGACTCCCTACCTACTTCTATTTCTTGACATATACTTGTTTATCTCTTTTTGCACACCTTTCTCTCCCTCCCTACCAAATTATCTCTCCATCTCTCTCCACCCTCCCTCCTTTACTCTCTTCTTTTATCTCCCCTCTATCCCCTCTATCCCCTCTCTCCCTCTCTATATCATTCTCTCCCCTGTCTCCAAAAAATCTAGGTCTATCTCTTGACCTCTCTCACATCTTTAGCTATCCAAGTTCTCTATCTCCTCTCTCTCTACACATCCCCCTCAATCCTCACCTACCTCTCTCTCTCTCTCCCAAAATATAGACCTATCTCACATCCTTAACTCTCTAAGTTATTTGTCTCCTCTCTCTACACACCTCCCCTCACTACCTACTTCTATTTCTCTACATATACCTATCTATCTCTCTCTACATACCTTTCTCTCCCTGCCTACCAACCTCTCTCTCTCTCACAAACACATCCTTAAAACTCTCTAAGTTCTTTATCTCCTATCTCTCTATACACCTCCCTTCACTCCCTACCTACCTCTATTTTTCTACATATACCTCTCTATCTCTGTCTACATACCTTTCTCTCCCTCCCTACTAACTTATATTTCTCTACATACATCTCCCTTTCACCCTCTCTCTTTCTCCCTGCACCCTTCTCTCTCCACTTGTCTCTCTTTATCTCTACCTCTCCACCCCTCCCCCCTTTCCTCTCTCCCCCTCTCTACATATCCACATCTCTCTATTTAGATATGGATAGGTAGAGAATGAGAGAGAGGGAAGGAGGGAGGGATCAAAATATAGAGATGGAGAGAGAGAGAGGAAATATAAAAAAACATGGAGAGAAGAGGGTGAAAGAGATGTAGATAAATATATATAGGTAGGTATGGAGAGAGATATATAGAGGTAGGGAGGGAGTGAGGGGAGGTATATATATATATATATATATATAGATAGAGAGAGAGAGAGAGAGAGAGAGAGAGAGAGAGAGAGAGAGAGAGAGAGAGAGAGAGAGAGAGAGAGAGAGAGAGAGAGAGAGAGAGAGAGAGAGAGAGAGAGAGAGAGAGAGAGAGAGGTGATTGATCTTCCTAGAGAGAGAGAGAGAGAGAGAGAATTAGATAGAGAGAGGTAGAGAGGGGATAGAGGAAGAGTGATATGTAGAGAGATAGGTGATTGATCTTCCTAATGGTTCAATAATTAGACCTTGAAGTCATACCTGAGGGATTGGACATCTGACTAAGTAATTATCTCTCATCATGAAGGTTCATCTAATTGTCAACCTGAGGCATATACTTGAAAGGGGTCTACAAAGTATATGCACTAGAAAGACTGAAACAACCACTTTTCCTATTGTTGGAATTGAAATGTTTCTATAAGAAAATACTGGAAATACATAACCGAAATGCTTTTAAAGAAAGCTAACTATTTTCTAACAAACAACTATGAAAAACAAATCTTATCCATGATCAACAAACAAGATTCTACTCAGTTCATAGTGGCTGCAAGAACAGTCATAGGAAGTGTTCCAGTGATTGCAAGAATAGTCCTTGATCAAGATAATGCTAAGTACATAATAAGAAATGACTGATAAAAGAAACCAAAGGAATACTCACTAAGTGGGCCCCCTTAGCAAGCATCCAAATAACTGAATCAAACACCTATAGCTTAAAGTATCATCTTTATTGATTTAAAAGTACTTGACATCATAACAACAAATTACTGGAAGTCTGCTTCTTTTTACTCAGAACTGTATTAAAATAACTAAAAAACTATCTTCTTCTCAATCACCGTACAAGAGAAGGTGGGAGGTTATTTAAAGCATGAAATTCCTAACTAACTAGCATACCACTCCCAAAGTTCAAGGATGATTCTTTTATTGAACAAGGATAAAAAGAAGGTGAAATTACAAATGCTGAGAATCTGTCAAAGTCTGTTGGAACAACAGAGAGAATCTAGCATAACCTCAGTCCTAAATTTACTCCTTCAACAAAGGAAATTTTTAAGTCTTTAGATAAGTCACAATGAACCACTTTTAACCGCCAATTGACTTCTTCAACAACAATCCTTGTTGTCTCTTTCCTAGCCAACAACTCCATAGTCCTTAATGCTGAACATCCTAGACCGGTTCAACATTCTCCTTTAATCTTACATGAAATTTTTAACGTGCACAAATATAGGCCTAATTATTCCTACTAGAGTAACATTCAAAATCTACATGCAACATTACCATGGATATTCCCCATAGCACAATTACCTATTATATTGCATAAAAAAGAAACATATATCAAATGAGTTTATGTCATATGACCATATCATCAAGGCACATAAAATATTATCATTTAACAAAGGTTTTAAACTCAAAAGACATAACTCAACTCCTAATATCCCAGTAATGACACATACACATAGATAAAATAAAGCCATTCTTTTGGCTCATCAATAGGTATAGAGCTCAAGGTATATAAAGAGATTGATATATACATAGAGAGAGAAATAAATGTTGATAGGAGCCTACTAACTATTAAAATTTGATTAAGTTTGAAAGTTTATAAGATCTTCTAAAATCTAGAATCTGCATTATAACTCCTAGAGATCTAAAATAACTCTCAAACATCTTGTCAATATATACATGAAATATAACTTAAGTATAAGAAAGGGAAGGGAAAAGACATATTGAAATGTGACATACTAAAATGTTATATTTCATGTATATATGTCATTTTATAAACAAGATCCCATTTTTTAGTAAATAGAATCCCGTTTAAAAAAAATAAAATTTCAACACTACTTTTGCTTTGGATTTCACTAGGTTAAAAGGTTTCAAGATTCGACCCTTATCCTTGGACCTAGTTTGACCTGCAACCTGAAAACCATGTCAGTATCCATACAAAATACAACTTTTGGGCATATATCTGGAGACCTTTTTGGCAATTTTTTTTAATAAAATTAAAATCCATTATAAATGAGACAATGAATTTATATGACATCAAACTAGAGGCAATTCTATACTTAAAAAAAAAAAATCAAATAATGATAAGTTTAGGTCAACTTATGCTTTGAATATATGAGGGGTTTTCAAGAAAACAATTATGCCCAATAAAAAAATATTAAGTTAAAAAAAATATCCTCATCAATCTTGAGTGTGTTACAAATTAATTCCCAAAAGGATTTCAGAATAATGCCTACATTTAGGTCAAATTGTGTTTGTCATACACGGGCATTGTATGGTCTTGAAAAAGTGACTTTTAAATAGTGGTTCTTAGAAATGCCTATTGAAACTTAATTTGTACCATCAAGGTAGTAAAATAAATTACATATTAGGAAACTAAACTTCGAACACCACATTTCATGTTACTCAATTTTTTTAAGATTCATTCTTTAAGTGCATCAAATTTTTAGGTCAATTGGGACAAATATTTAGAAATAGGAAAAATACTTCCACTTTTTGGCCAAAAAGTGGACTCAACTTCTTGCACATTTAAATTTCTGATGCCAATAGTTAATAAGATGAGAAGGGGGGGGGGGGGGGGGGTGAATCATACAAACTTAACTTTTTCAATACATTCAACTGATTCAACCTGGGTAGCTTATACTTCAGAATATGTAACCAAAACTGTAAAACATTCAAACTTATGAATAGATAACATCACAACACATATAACACCAAATTTAACGTGGAAACCCAAATAGGGAAAAACCATTGTGGGATTTTGGACCCACTTAGAAATATACCCTTCTAGAGTATGCTCGGTTAAAAGCAAATCCTGTTAAAGATTACAAACACGTTGCTAGATGTGACTCGGTTAAGGGATTTCCCTTAGACTTGTTAGAGTCTTGCACTTTGTTAGAAGTGACCTTGTCAAAGGATTTCAAACACTCATTTAGAATTTTACCTTGCTAGAGGGTTTACAAATAAGACTCTTAGGTCCACTCGGTTAAGAGATTTCTTGTCACTTACAAAACAAATAACAGTAATAAATTATATCTGCAACTTCACATCTGAAATGCTAAAGCAGATTCTATTTGATCAAAACAATCTTGTCATAAGACTTATCTAGTCCCTTGTTGGGCTTGCTGGGCTTCTCAATCTATTCTTCAATCAGATCTTCAAGCTTTTGAGCTTGATAAACAATCCTGTAGCATCACTATGCATACATGTGTTCGCATGCATTATTTATCAACAATTCCTTATTTATAAACAATTTCTAACCACTTAATCTCCTTGATCACATTTCCCATGATCAATATTAGTCATCAGATCATTAAACTAGACTAGGTTCAATGAATCCTTTGATTTGAAAATGTTTTACCTTACCTTGGAACTTGCATTCCTTCCTAGGAACTTGTGCTAGGTTATTGCGGTTCAATCTGTGCTGTATATTTTCCTCTTGATTTTTCATTGCCGTAGATCCTTAACAAAAACTTCTTGCGTGACATACCAATCATTTATTCATCTCCATCTCATCAACATCCTTCATTAAATAATGCTTTTATCCATCCAATGTGATCTATTATAACTTAGTTGTTACTCAGTTAATACTGAACTTCGCTCAATAGACATTCTTCCTTCTTTAACCGATATTGATAACCTTAGGGTTTACCGACTAGGTTCCTTGCTCAGTGACATAATACAGTATTAAACATATAATCAACAACATGTGTAGGATATCAAAACAATCAAAACAACATGATCTCATCATTTTCTAACTCGGTAATAGTTGCCCATTGAATAACTTATTTCTCCCCTTTATTATCATATTCTTTCTGTGTCACTTACCGACCTCCTAATACTCATCAACACATACTTCTCAAGATATGGCAACATCATACTGAATCAGAAAATCAATTTCTTGACATCAATGACAAAACAATATTATTAAGACAGTAATCATCCTTCTTCAGTTATATCAATAATCTCCAACAACCTTCTCAATGTCCTTATTGAAATGCCAACAATCTCCTTTCTATTGTAATGCCAACAATCTCCCCCTTTGGCATTGATGGAAAAACTAACTTTAAGTGGCAATACCAACTTGATTTATTCCTACTGATTCGGATTCAGATTGCTGTTAGATTTCTCCTGTTATCCTTGAGCTGTTTAAATCTTCTCCTGACATATTCTCCCCCTGTTATTGGTTTTTTGTTATCTTCTCCATTTAGTCTTCTCCCCCTTTGACAACAATGCCAAAAAGAAAAAAAGACTAATTCATGATTTCTCCCTTTGTGAAGTGATTTGCCTTGTTGTGTTACACATGTATCAACTCAGTCTCGGTCAGAGCAACTTGTCTCTATTCACTAATTCCTGCACACCTTTAGAAAACCTGCTAAAGTGCGTAAATCAACATCAATCTACAAATAATATTTGATGGAGTCATCGAATTGATGCTTTCATCAAAGTTTGTCAGTGAGTAGAAGATAGGGGTAGGACCCCTAACTTGCTTCTGAGATAGTTAGAAGTGTCCCTTGGCAGTGGCTTTGTAAAAATATCAGCTATTTGTTCCTTTGAACTGATATATTCCAGCACAACTTTCTTCTCTTGAACTTTTTCTATGAGATAATGATACTTTATAGAGATATGCTTTGTCTTAGAGTGCATTACCGGATTCTTTGAAATGTTAATGGTACTAGTATTATCACAGAATATAGTTACTAGCTTGGTAACTTTCTCATTTATACTTTCCAACAGTTGCTTGATCCATGCTATATTTGTACAATTCAATGCTGCAATGACATATTCAGCTTCGGCTATTGATTGTGAAATGCATCCTTGTTTCTTGCTAAGCCAACTTACTAGTCTATTTCCCAAGAAGAAAGCTCCACGACTTGTGCTTTTCCTGTCATCAATGTTTCCTATCCAGTCAGCATCAGTATAAACTTTTAAATCAAAATCATTCCTCTTTTCATATACTAAGCCATAATCCTTAGTGCCTCCCAGGTATCTGAAAATTCTCTTGATTGCTGTCATATGGGTTTCTTTGGGATCTGCAGAAAATCTTGCAACTATTCCTACTGCATGTGCTATATCTGGCCTGTTGTGAACAACATATTACAACTTTCCAATCATAGATTGGTAAAGTGTCTCATCAACAGATGTAGATTCATCATTCTTTGATAGTTTACAGTTAATAGTCATAGGAGTACTTACAGGTTTATAATCCTCCATTCCAAATTTCTTCAAGATTTCCATTATGTACTTGGATTGAGTAATGAAAATCTCATCTTTCATTCGCAGTATTTGTAAACCTATAAAATACTTTATCTCACCAATTAATGACATCTCAAATTCTTTGCTCATTTCATTTCCAAAGTTCTTGCATATAGAATCATTTCCACAAAATATAATATTATCAACAAATATGGCTCAGATCAGTATTCCATTGTCCTCATCATGCTTCATGTACATATTGTTGTTTTCACTTGTTCTTATAAAACCAATCTTGATTAAGTAAGAGCGTAGTCACTCATACCATGCTCTAGGTGCTTGTTTCAGACCATATAAAGCTTTGTTTAATTTACATACCTGATCTTTACTCTTGTCTTCAACAAATCCTTCAGGCTGTTCAATATAAACTTCTTCTTCTAGTATACCATTCAAAAATGCAGATTTAACATCCATTTGATATACCTTGAAAGTTTTGAAAGCAGCATATGCCAACAATGTTCTTACTCCCTCAAGTCTAGCCACAGGTGCAAAAGCCTCACCATAATCTATTCCTTCTTCTTGAGCATAACCTTTGCAAACTAGTCTTGCTTTGTTCCGAATGACCTCACCTTTTTCATTTCGCTTGTTTCTGAAAATCCACTTTGTACCAATTACATTTTTGTCCTTGATCTTGGGACCAATGTCCATGTTTCATTCTTCTTGATTTGATCAATCTCTTCTATCATAGCATTTACCCAAACTCCATTGTTAAATGCCTCTTTTACTATTCTCGATTCAAATTTAGATATCAGACATGTGTTCTGTCTTAGTTTGTTCCTTGTCATCACTAGATCATCCTTATCTCCTATAATCTAACTTGATGCATGATTTCTTTTGACATATTTGGCTAATATAGGCTGGGTAGGCTCTGTATGATCTTCTTCATCACTCGGTAACTTGTACCATTTAAACATTTAAAAAGCTTCTGATTTTTCTTTTAAAAACATAACTAACATAATCCTTGAGTAATCATCCATAAATAATATGAAATATTTATCACCATAATAACTTTGAACTTTCATGGGACCACAAAGATCAGTGTGTACTAGATCTAAAATTCCTTTAGAAGTGTAGGGCTTACTTGTAAAGCTTGATCTTGTCATCTTACCCTTCTGGCATCCTCAACACATAGCATTCTCAAGTTTTTTCAAGCTCAGTAGACCTCTTAGTCGGTGCTTCTTACTTATTTTGATCAGATTATCAAAATTTACATGACAAAACCTTTTATGCCATAACTAGGTATCTTCTATTTTTGCATATAGACATTTGTTCTGAGTTGAGTCAAGATGAAATGTATTACCTTTTGTTTGTGTCTCGATAGCAGCCAACTTTCCATGTTTGTCATGAAATTTGACACATCCCTTCTGGAATTCTATTCGGTATCCTGTATTGTTTAGTTGTGCTACACTCAACAAATTGTATTTCAAACCTTCAACCCAATATACATCATCACATTTAGCATTGTCAAGAAGTGTTATAGATCCTTTACCTTTCACCGGACATGGTGCATCATTACCAAATCTTACATATCCTCCATCATAGTCTTCTAATTTAACAAACTTATGTTTATCACCTGTCATGTGATGTGAGAATCCATTGTCTATGATCCAAGAATCATTATTATTTATGTGAGATATTAGGGCTTTTTCTTCATACCTTTCTTCATTTGATCCATCTTTAATAGCCACATAAACAACTTTCTCTATATCAGTTTCATCAGATTTATCATCGTTGGATTCCTCATCAACTACTAGGCATGTCTTTCTGTCTCTCCTTCTAAAGTCTCGGTGTCCTCTGTATTGGTTGTCTTTCTACCTGTTATCTCGGTATTCTCTCTTTTCACTATATTCTTTGTTAGGGCAGTTAGAAGCCATATGTCCTATTTTATCATAATTGAAACATTTTAAAGGTAGCTTTCCTTTATACTTACCTTTGCCTCTCGGTAACCTTTTGGCCAATAGTGCTTCAAACTCTTCTTGCTTTCTGATTTCCTCATATAGTTTGTGTACTTCTTCCATGTTTTTATGAAATCTCTCACTTGCTCCACTATGATTTCCTTCAGAATAGTTATTCATTCTATCATTATAGTCATCAGATTCACCAATATGAAAAGAATTGAATGCAGATTCTATTTTATTTACTGAAGACCCACTGTTATCAAAATTACTTAACTCAAATGCATGTAGCTTACCGATAGTGGCATCCAAAGAGACTGACATGTTTGGTATAGACCTTAATTCATTGATTGTAGAGACTCAAATGGCATAAGCAAGTAGAAGGTTCTCAACAACTTACTTGTTACATCCTTTTCTTCAATAGTCCCTCCTGCTCCTTTAATTTGATTAACAATTTCCTTTAACCTTGTACTGTATTGGGTTATGTTCTCACCTTCATTCATTCTCATGGATTCAATTTGTCCTCTTAAACAATCTACTTTTTCTCTTTGAACATGTTCATCACCACCATACACAGATATGAGCTTGGTCCACATTGCTTTTGCATCATTACAGCCTTCTAGATCATTAAACTCTGAGTTGGTCAATGTTGATGTTATTTCAATCATAGCTTGAATATGTTCTTGCTTTGCCTTTATCTCTTCCATGGTCATTGGATTGGTGCTAGGTGGTATGTAATCATTCTCCAAATAATATGTTGCATATTCTTTAATTCTTGATAAGTGTAGCTTCATCCTTTTGCCATGTGGAGAAACTTGACTTGTTCAGCTTTGGTGCATCCCTTTTATACATCTTCAGATCTTTGCCTCAAGTACCTTTAAACTTTTCTTTCGGAGTCCATAGCTCTGATACCAATTGTAAAGTTCTGATGCCAATAGTTAATAAAATGAGAGGGGGGGGGGTGAATCATACAAACTTAACTTGTTTAATATATTCAACTGATTCAACCTCAGTAGCTTATACTTCAGAATATGTAACCAAAACTATAAAACATTCAAACTTATGAACATATAACATCACAACACATATATCACTAGATTTAACGTGGAAACCCAAATAGGGAAAAACCACTGTGGGATTTCGGACCCACTAAGAAATATACCCTTCTAGAATATGCTCGGTTAAAAGAAAATCCTATTAAAGATTACAAACACATTGCTAGATGTGACTCAGTTAAGGGATTTCCCTTAGACTTGTTAGAGTCTTGCACTTTGTTAGAAGTGACCTTGTCAAAGGATTTCAAACACTCATTTAGAATGTTACCTTGCTAGAGGGTTTACAAATAAGACTGTTAGGTCCACTCAGTTAAGATATTTCTCGTCACTTACAAAACAAATAACAGTAATAAATTATATCTGCAACTTCACATCTGAAATGCTAAAGAAGATTCTATTTTCTCAAAACAATATTGTCATAAGACTTATCTAGTCCCTTGTTGGGCTTGCTGGGCTTCTCAATCTATTCTTCAATCAGATCTTCAAGCTTCTGAGATCGGTAAACAATCCTGTAGCATCACTGTGCATACATTTGCCAACATGCATTGTTTATCAACAATTCCTTATTTATAAACAATTTCTAACCGCTTAATCTCCTTGATCACATTTCCCATGATCAATATTAGCCATCAGATCATTAAACTAGACTAGGTTCAATGAATCCTTTGATTTGAAAATGTTTTGCCTTACCTTGGAACTTGAATTCCTTCCTAGGAACTTGTGCTAGGTTATTACGGTTCAATATGTGCTGTATATTTTCCTCTTGATTTTTCATTACCGTAGATCCTTAACAAAAACTTCATGCGCGACATACCAATCATTTATTCATCTCCAGCTCATCAGCATCCTTCATTAAATAATTCTTTTATCCATCCAATGCGATCTATTATAACTCAGTTGTTACTTGGTTAATACTGAACTTCGCTTGGTAGACATTTTGCCTTCTTTAACTGATATCGATAACCTTAGGGTTTACCGACTAGGTTCCTTGCTCAGTGACATAATACAGTATTAAACATATAATCAACAACATGTGTAGGATATCAAAACAATCAAAACAACATGATCTCATCATTGTCTAACTCGGCAATAGTTGCCCATTGAATACTTATTTGTCAACCTTTATTATCACTTTCTTTCTGTGTCACTTACCGACCTCCTAATACTCATCAATACATACTTCTCAAGATATGGCAACATCATACTGAATCAGAAAATCAATTTCTTGACATCAATGACAAAACAATATTATTAAGATAGTAATCATCCTTCTTCAGTTATATCAATAATCTCCAACAACCTTCTCAATGTCCTTATTGAAATGCCAACAATCTCCTTTCTATTGTAATGCCAACAACACACACCCACACTCCTCTTCATCCCTATTTCTTTCTATCTATATCCCTCTCTACCTCTCCATATATCACTTCCTATATTTTTATCTTTCTCTCTCTATCTCTCCCTCTCTCATTATATCCTACATTTGAAATCTTTTCAACACCTTATTTGTGTAACCATGTTGACATAGCGTTAATGTGGATCTTGTTGGAATAATTTTAGGATAATTATCTAATTATTTATTAAGTGAATGCTTTTTTAGTTTGAGTTCATTTAGATGCACTTCTAGTTAGCTTTTTCGCTTGTAGTTGAGCTTATATTAGCTCCTACTTTACATTTCTTTAGTTCTTCTAATTTTAGGATTAGAGCATCTCTTGTTTTCTATAAAGTAAGTCATTAATTAATTGTAATTGTACCTTCAATATTAAATCTTCAATTGTTTTGTTCAATAATATAGAATTCTCATGTTGTTATAGAGCATACAATCTTTGCTTGATATCTTTTGTGTGATAGGTGTTTTTCTTGCATATGATTCTTGGCTTCTATGATTGATCATCACAATCTAAATGGTATCAAAGCACAATATTAGCTACTACATGGTATCAAAGTTCATATATATCAAGTTATTGTCCACATACTTGAGAGATCCAACCTAGGGTGATTTTTCTGTGCGCTTTGGGCTCAAATAGAGGTTTCCATTGCATCCGCAACATCAAAAAATCCCAAGATTGCGTATTATGTCAAAATCTAAGCAGTTGTAAAATTAGGTCAAATTGGTTGAGGGCACAAAAATTGAGGCAAAATCTAAGGGTAGCTTAAAAATTTGCACACTTTGGCACAAAATGGAGGTCATCATCATGCTTAGAAAGACCAAAAACCTATAAAATGTTTGTCAAATCATCAAAAATGAAGATCGAGAAAAAATTTGCAATTTTTTTTAGTGGCACATATTTCTATATGAATCTATACTACCTATGTTAGTGCATGCAGTATAAAAAATCAGCACTTAAAAAAAATACAAGCTGGTAAAAAAATTCCATGGTTGGTTTTTAATTGTCAAAATTTTCATCAAAATTATGAGTGCATGATTATTTTCAAGGGCCAAAAACTTTTTAAAAACAAGTGAAAAGGCAAAATATCATCTCAAGGGGGTACATACCATCTTGTACTAGACCTGCAACAACTGACATCAACTCTTTTCTCACTATTTTTGGTTGATTTTCCCTACAATTGGCACTCATGTAAATTTAGTTGAGTTTCTCTATTTTTATCGCTCCAAGCCTTAAAAAGCATCGTGTAGTTTTTTGCTCATAACTTCATCATGCGAAGTCAAAATTGGGAAAATGATATATCGTTGGAAATATAGTTTTTTCATTGATCTTATTATTTAGTTGGTTTGATCAGATTTTGCAACAATTTCCCATATTAGGCCTCCAATGTCAACCTTTAAATTTGCACTTTCAAGGCCATATCTTGCACATCAAGACTCTATTTTTTGACTTCCACACATCGTCAAAAATATCTTGAAGTCTCCTATTCAGATCTTAGGTCGCTTTTTGTATGTTTTTTAATCTAGTACTCAAATATCTCAATCTTTTCGCTTTTGGGCTACATACAAATCAGGTCTCTATTTGTATTGAGGGTTTCTTTTTTGTGTCATTTTTTGAGATTATCTCAAGGAGTGAATCATGTATAAGGGTTGTAGGTATAAATATTGTGGGAGAAATAAACATGGACATGAAATGTGTCGTAATTTCTTAGATAATTCTTTTCAACTCTTTCTTGAGTGTGCATTAAAATCTAAAGTTGCTAGGTTCTCCACCAACAGAGATAGTTGTTGCACCTTCATTGGTTGAGACTCTTATTCCCGTTAAGCATGGTAATTCATTCATTTGTCTTCTTGATTATGTTTCCTATTTGATAGACATTGCTTCATTTTTTGTGGAGTCTCACATTTTAGTTTTGGGGGATAAATTTGAGGGTTTATCTCTCTTATTTGATGATAGTCATAACACAACTATTGTCCCATCATGTTTGTCTTTGGAGCTTGTTGAAAATTAGTTTCCATTAGTTCATTGCTTGTCACCTTATATTGTGATTGGGCATGTACTTGATTGGTTTGTGGCATCTTCATCATTCAAGGACTTGGTGATACATGAGCAATTTTTAGAGACATCATCATATATTTGAATTTGGATTCCTACATCTTCCAGTTAATCAGAGTGATTTATCATATCTTTAGTGGATTGGTTTCTTTGAAGGGGAGACATATTTTTTGTAGGAAATGGATCATGTTATGTCTTCAAGCATTCATCATTGGCACATGAGCTACATCTTCATTGGGGGGATTCTTATCCTCACTCTCTCTCTTATGGGGGGATATTCATTGTACTTATGTGACCGATTTTTTACTTGGGGGGCACTTGGATTCCTTGATCTTAGTCACATGTAGTACCTTTTTCATTTCATTACATCTCTCACTTTTGGAGAGGGGTTTTTTCCCATGCGGTTTTTCTCCTTTTTCCCATTTAAAGACACCTCATTGGTGTGAGTTGCATTAATTTGCATTGGTTTGTATATGAGTACTTAATCAAGCCTTAGTTGTCAGGACTCATTCATACATGTATTTTGCATTCATCTATCAACTCTTTACGTTATCCCTAAGTTAATCTTAAGGGGGGGTGTTGGAGTAATTTTAAGATAATTATCTAGTTATTTATTAATTAGGTCCTTTAATTACTTTTTCACTTAAGCTAAACTTAGGTGCTTTATTTTATCTAGGTGTAATGCTTTCTTAGTTTGAGCTCACTTAGAGGCACTTCTAGTTAGCTTTTTTAGCTTGTACCTGAGCTTAATTTAGCTCCTACTTTGCATTGGTTTAGTTATTCTAATTTTAGGATTAGGCATCTTTTTATTTCTATAAAGAAAGTCATTCATTCATTGTAATTGTACCTTCAATATTGAATCTTCAATTGTTTTGTGCAATAATATAGAAATCTTTGGTTGTTATATAGCATACAATCTTTGCTTGATCTCTTTTCTGTGATAGGTGTTTTTCTTGCAGATGATTCTTGGCTTATATGGGTGATCATAAACTTCTCCAGATCTTTCCTATCTCTTGTTATTCTCATACCAATCATTTATTTTGTTGCACCTAAATCCTTCATATAAAATGCCTTTGTTGATTTCTTCTTAATTTCATTGTTATGTTGCATATTAGATCTGACATCAATTATGTCATCAACATATAATAAAAGGATAATATGGCAACTGTTATCCAATCTCTTAAATTAAACACACTGATCAAAATGAAATTCTTGTCCAGCCATAAAACTATCAAATTTAAAATATTATTGTTGGGGTTCTTGCTTCAAGCTATACAAGCTCTTCTTTAACCTGCACACTAATTTATCCTTACCATTGACCTAAAACCCCTATGGTTGTTGCATATTAATATAATCCACCAAATATAAATGAAGAAAGGTAGTCTTTACATATAATTGTTCAAGATGCAAATCTTCTATAGCCATGAAGGTTGCAATAGTTATGATTGAAGTCATTTTAACAACAAGAGAAAATATTTCATCAAAATTTGTACCTTTATTTTATGCAAAACCTTTTACCACAAGTTTGACATTATATATTTTCTAGACTTTATGTTCTTCCTTTAGCCTGTAAACCCATTTGTTTGGCAATTCTTTTTTACCTTGCAGGAAATTGAACTGATTCCCAAGTATGATTCTATACCAAGAGTCCATCTCCTCTTTCATTCCTTACTCCCACTTCTTTCTAGTTTCAACCTACATTGCTTTTACATAACTTTCTAGTTCACCAAAATGAGTCAATAATATATAATATAATGGAGAGTATCATTCAAGTGGTCTACTTATTATGGTAAATCTTCTTGCAGGAGTTTGAGGTACCCATTTTTGTTCTAATTGTTGAATATTTTAATTTTTTGGTATAGTTGGAACTATATTTTCTAAGATTCCATCAGGCAACTAATATTTGTACATGACCTTTTGATTGAATGTGACAACTCTACGCCTAATGATTTTTTGATTTTTAGATAAATGATAACTAAAATGATTAACTCCTTATGCAATAACAGTACACTTCTTATATTTTTCTTCAAGCTTTGTTATATTTTCTATATCAATATGGAAAAGTGATTTAGAAATGAGTAGTTTACCCTTTTACATGTACGTGCCTCCTCTGGAATACCACCATCTAAGGAACTTGAAGGCCCTTTTTTTATTAAGTAAACAACAATATCCACATCATCTACCCAAAATTGTAATGGAAATCTTGCATGCAATCTCATAATCGTTTCACTCTCCATGATTGTTCTATTTATTCTTTCAAACACACTATTTTCTTGTGGTATTCTTGGAACAATCTTTTGTCTATAGATCCCATGGTATGAACAATAAATAGAAAAATCTTTGTTGCAATATTCACCTCCATTATCTGATCTGAGAAACTTTAACTTATCTCCCATCTCATTGTCAACCAAAGATTTCCATTTCTTAAAAATACCAAATAAATTAGTTTTTTTGGAAATGAAATAAACCCATTTTTTTTCTTGTTGCATCATCAATAAAAGTAACACAATAGTAAGTGTCACCAAGAGATGACACATAAGTCAATCCCCATACATCTGAGTGCACAATATCTAATTTCTCACTCTTATCTTCCTTTCCAACTTTAAGAAATTTGACTATTTTTTATTTTCCATAAACATAGTTTTCACATAAATCTAAATCAACTTGCCTCAAAACCAACAATAAATTTATTGAATGGAGAATCTTCATCCCCTTCTCACTCATGTGCCCTATTGTGTCATAATGTTGTATCTTCCTTTGGAAGCTTTAGAAATAAAAAAATTAAAATTACAAGTGAATAAATACAATGTGCAATATGTTGGCATTGATGTCAACCTACAATTGATGACAACTTATCATACTTTTATATGTTGGCAATATGTGTTAGATACTTGGTTAGTCCCAAAGACATTGAGAGGGGGGGGTGGGGGGGGGGGGGATGAATTAGTGTCTAACCGGTGGATGAAAGATTTACAAGCCAAATTAATATACCGGAAAGAAAATAATAATGCAGCAAAGAGAAACAAAAGAATGAGCATCAATGCACACCATAACACAAATATTTTTGGTGAGGAAACCCGGTAAGGGAAAAAACTCGCTGGGATTTGTGACCCACAATATTTAATCACCGGCCAATATGAATAAATATTACTTAGTACAATAGGGCCTTGCACATGTAGGAAGGCCAACTGCCTAGAGCTCATTTCTCAACAACAATAATGGAGTCACACTAACTACACAATTTGGATGGTTAAATCCAATAACAATGTACTACTCAAAATAGCATTTGCAATACTGGATTCAATACTGGTTTAAGCTCTGTCTGATACCTCTACCAAAACCTTGCTTCACTCTTCTCTGCTTCTTATTTGCTCTCAAGATAAATACATCAAAATGCATATACAATTATTCGCTATCATAACCTATCAAAATGCACACTCCAATGAGAAATTGTAGGTGATTGAAGGTATTGTCATTGATGACAACCTTACAATCCTATGGTAGCGGCAAAGATGATTACCGACACCTCAACTGACAAGATTTTGTTTATTATATTTTGTATTTGATTGTAAAATATTTTTGTAAGCCGACAAGGCGAATTGTAATAGGACTCATATATAAGTATGAGATCTTGTAGGATCATTTGTGTAATTAAGTAATGTAACAGGAAGATGTGAACATGCAAATAATAAGGTAGATTTTGGAATAAGGTTTATGGAAGTTGTATGACCTTAAATCGGTACTAAACCTGGCATGGCAGATGTTGAACTGAAGCAGTACATGATATTGAATTTGCATAATCAATTTTTGTAAGTCAGTGAGACTTCCCTTTTGTAATTAAGCAGTGAGCTTTAGGTAGTTGGCCTTCCTGCATGTGCAGGCCCCTATTGTAAGTAATATTCATTTATTGGCTAGTGAGTGAATATTGTGGGTCATAAATCCCACCGAGGTTTTTCCCACACCGGGTTTCCTTGTTAAAAATATTGTGTTATGGTGTGCTTTCTATGTTGTGGTTATTGATCTTATTTACTACATTATTTCTGGTTTACCGGTACACCATTTTGGAATGCAATTTGTTTAGTAAGTTTAGAAAATCTGTTAACTAGCAAGATACTGATTCAACCCCCCCTCTTAGTATCTTTGGGAATCCTAACAATTGGTATCAGATCCTGGTCCTCTATTTTCAAAATCCTAATAGCTTGAGGAAGATTTTGACACCGGTACAGATGGAAAACCCGAGAAAGCAATTGGAAACAACTCTTGCAGATTATGATGCAAAAAAGTTGAAAAATATGAAACTTGAATATGATCTTAAGGTTGTATAGGAAATCATTCAAGGACTTCAAGAAAATCTCACTATTTCTAGGAACAAAAGAAGAGAACTTCATGAGAAGATACAGAGTGATGATGATGAAAAAGAAACTCTTAATGATCTTGTAAGCAAGATGAAGCAAGAAAACATGACCTTGAGGAATGAGATGCAAGATATGACTATGAGGTTTTGTAAAGACATTGAAGACCAAAAAAAGAATGAAGATGACTTGAATAGGAGAATCAATGATGCTGGAAATGAAAATCTAAGACTCAGTCATGATAATGATATGTTGAAGACTAATATGACTCACTTGGAGCATGATAAAACTGAACTCATGAGATAGAAAGATTTCTTAGAAAATGAGTTGGCTACTGCAAATAAACACAAGGAGAAATTCAAGAAAATTTCAGAAGAACTTGATGAAATGCTGAAAAATCAGAAACCTAATGGAGATACTAATGGTCTTGGCTTTGAAGTTGGTGAAAGCTCCGGTACTGCAAACAATCATGATCACAATAAACCGGTAAGACAACCTAATGCCTACAAATTTAATGGGAAATGCTTTAACTGTAACAAGTATGGTCATAGAGAAAATCAATGTAGATCTAGAAACTATCAGAACACCAATGCACCCACCGGTCAATGTTCTAAATGCAACAAAATTGGTCATAATTCAGAAAACTGCAGAATGAATGTAAGATGTTATGTTTGTGGAAGATTTGGACACTTATCTAATCAATACAGAACACATACTGACATAGGATATGGAAAATATATTCAGAAAAACAATATGACTTGTTATGCTTGTAACAAGATTGGACATATTGCAAAATTTTGTACAAGTAAGGCATCATCGGCAAATAACAAAGGGCCCAGTTTGAAAGGTAAAGAGAAGGTTGAAGAAGTAAAGCAAGAATTTTCAAAACAATGGATTAAAAAGTTGGACTATAATGTTAATGAAGCTATTCCTTCACTGGTAGAACAAAGTATCACTCCACCGGCAGGAGATTCTTCATCTAACTAAAAAGAAATCCCTTGGGGGTATGACATCAAATTGAAAAACATGCTAGTTTACCCTCGGTTGATGGTGAGAAGTTAAATTACTTCTTTACCAGCAGATGTGTTAAGTTTCACTTAACTGACAGACATTTAATGTGGTAGTTGAAGGAAATGATATTATAAAGCAAGTGTTTTTCACTCTTTTTCATTCACTGAGCATTCAAACACCCTTAGAGCATGAAAAACCTGAGCGAAGGCATCCACAGTGAAAAGTGAAGCAAATCATTCAAGCATTCAAACCTAAAGGCAGATTAAGGTATTTATAAAATCGCTTACTCCTCTGCACCTGAATTCATTGCAAACCCTACAGTAATTGAAGTGATTAAATTCCCTAGGCCTGTATTTAAAATCATTCCCGAAGTAGCGAAGAAGGATGATACCCTAGGAGCATTTTCTAAAATACCCAAAGGAGTTGCTTATGCTGAGGATCCTAGAATTTACATACATTGTCATACTAAAGAACTAGGTGCTAATGAGATTATGAACATGTATAGGACAATAATATGTGATGAAAATGGTAATGTAAAACCGGAACACAAGATAATTGAAACCCTAGTTTTTGTGGAGATACTTAGCATTCCTAATTTTCCCAAAGAAGTTATAAGGATTGTATTGAGCAGAGTTCATGGGGAATTCTTTTGGCTAGATTCCATTCATAAGATAACAAAAGAAGTAGTTAGGGCAGTGTCAGGCTTACCTTCCACCGGTAGCAGGCCTGACAAGACTAAAAGGGTTCCAAACGACACTGTAATGACCCTAACCGGTGCAACCTATGACAAGAGATCCCTAAGAGTCAATGATGTAAATGATATCAATGTAAAATTCATTAGCATGATTCTTGGATACAAAGCTACACATGCCAACAGATTAAACTCTATTTGTAGTTTATGTATCAAGAGTGCTTATGACTTAGTAAACAGTAATGCAAAGATTGACATATGCAAATGGTTAAAAGATGAGCTAATAGACAATCTGAAGAAACTTAAGGGTGACAAGAAAGGTACATTCAGATTTGGTAACCTACTTGTATGTCTATTGTTGTATATCACCAAGGAAGCTCCTGGTATTGGTAGAAAGGATTTTGGATTTGACATTCTGGTAGGAAAATAAATTTTGGATATTCTTAATAACATGGGAGATTGATAGTTCTGATACTTAATATAAGTTCAGATCCAATAGCCAACAAGATGAGAGGGGGGGGGTGTGAATCATACAAACTTAATCATCCATAAAAACATCAGATTCAACCTCGATAACACATATATCAGTCATATAACCAACAACTATCAAACATGCAAACTCAAAAGCATATGAACAATATAAACCTCATAACACCAGATTTAACATGGAAACCCAAATAGGGAAAAACCACTGTGGGATTTTGGACCCACTAAGAAATATACTCTTCTAGAGTATGCTCGGTTAAAAGAAAATCCTATTAAAGATTACAAACACATTGCTAGATGTGACCCGATTAAGGGATTTCCCTCAGATCTGTTAGGATCTTCACTTTGTTAGAAGTGACCTTGTCAAAGGATTTCAAACACTCAATCAGAATGTCACCTTATTAGAGGATTTACATATAAGACTATTAAGTCCACTCGGTTAAGAGATTTCCTATCACTTTCACAAAATAATAGTAATACAATCTCTCTGCAACTTCACATCTAAAATGCTAAAGCAGATTCCTATTCGTTCAATACAATCTAGACATAGAACTAATCTTGTCTATTTGCTGGGTATCAATACTCTGTTATTCTAATAGGTCTTCAAGCTTCTGTGCTCGGTAATCACTATGTAGCATCCCTGTGCATACACTTGCCCACATACATTGTTTATCAATAGTTTCCTATTTATAAACAATCTTCTAACCGCTTAATCTCCTTGATCACATTTCCCATGATCAATCATAGCCATCAGATCTTTAGTCTTGTCCAGGTTCATTGTATCTTTCGATCTGAAAATGTTTTACCTCGCCTTGGTACTTGCACATTCACCTTGGAACTTGTGTTAGGGTAATGCGGTTTAATTTGAGCTGTAGATCTTCTTGCTAACTTTCCATTGCCTTAGATTCATTAACAAACTTCTTCCATGGCTTACCAATCATTGATTCACTCCAACTCATCAGCATCATTCATTAAATATCACATGTAAACATTTAATGCATTCTGTTGTAGCTTGGTTACAACTTGGTGAATACTAAACTTCACTCGGTAGACATTCTGTCTTCATTAACCGACTGCGATAACCTTAGGGTTTACTGACTAGGTTCCTTAGGGTTTACCAACTAGGTTCTTTTCCTGATAACATTGTATGGTATTAACATTTACATTTTACAACATATGTATGATGTTAAAACAATCTAAAACATCAAGATCTCATCATTGTCTAACTCGGTAGAGTTGCCCATTAAATAACTTATCCCCTTATTCATCATATTCTTTCCTGTGTCTTTACTGACTTCTTTATAATCTTCATATCATACTTCTCAAGATATGGCAACATCATACTGAATTAGAAAATCAATTTCTTGACATCAATGACAAAATAATAATATCAAGATAGTAAAACATCTTTAATCAGTTATGTCCATAATCATCAACAACCTTCTCAATATCCTTATTGAAATGCCAACAATCTTTCATTGTCTGTTATAATGTAATATTGCCAACAATCTCCCCCTTTGGCATTGATGGCAAAACCAATTGATTTGACCTTTAAAAGATTTGGATTGCTGTGATTCTGAAATGCTGAAATGCTCTCCCCCATTCATTAGACTTCTCTTCTGTTTCAGTCTTTATTTCAATCTGTAGTCTTCTCTCAGTCGTCTCCCATATATTAGTCTTCTCTCCCTTAGGTCTTCTCTCCCTTAGGTAGGTCTTCTCCCCCTTTGACAACAATGCCAAAAAGAACTAAAACGTAATTTCTTTCTATAAGAAGTTATTGCCTGTTGTTGTGTATCAACTGAGTCTCGGTCAGAGCATTTGTCTTCAATTCCTGTTCCCTGTATCATTCTCTGTATTATTCCAGTATTAATTCCAGTACACTTTCAGAAAAACATTCTAAAGTGTATCAATCCAGCATCAACTCCCCAAAAGATATTCAATAGAGTCATCTAAGTGATGCTTTCACCAAACTCGGTCAGTGAGTAAAAGATAGGGGTAGGATCCCTAACTTACTTCTGAGATATTCAAAAGTGTCCTTTGGTAGTGGCTTGGTGAAGATATCAGCTATTTGCTCCTTTGTGTTAACATATTCCAACACCACTTTCTTCTCTTGAGCTTCTTCTCTAAGATAATGATATTTGATAGATATGTGCTTTTTCTTAGAGTGCATAACAAGATTCTTTGAAATATTAATGGCACTAGTATTGTCATAGAATATAGTTACTGGCTTGGTAACTTTCTCATTTATAACTTCCAATAGTTGTTTGATCCATGCAATGTTGGTACAATTTAGTGCTACAACAACATATTTAGCTTTGGCTGTTGACTGAGAAACACACCCTTGTTTCTTGCTAAGCCAACTCACTAGTCTTTCTCCTAAGAAGAAAGCTCCTCCACTTGTGCTTTTTCTGTCATCAATGTTGCCTGCCCAATGAGCATCAATATAAACTTTTAAATCAAAATCATTTCCTTTCTGATATACTAAGCCATAATGTTCAGTGCCTTTTAGGTATCTGAAAATTCTTTTGATTGCCGTCATGTGTATTTCCTTAGGATCTACAAAGAATCTTGCAACAATACCTACTACATGTGCTATATTTGGCCTGCTGTGAACAACATATTGCAACTTTCCAATCATAGATCGGTAAAGTGTCTCATCAACAGATGCAGATTCATCATTCTTTGATAGTTTACAGTTGGTAGTCATAGGAGTACTTACTGGTTTTGAATCCTCCATTCCAAATTTCTTCAAGATTTCCTTTATGTACTTGGATTGAGTAATGAAAATCTCATTTTTCATTTGCAGTATCTGTAAACCTATAAAATACTTTATCTCACCGATTAATGACATCTCAAATTCTTTGCTCATTTCATTTCCAAAGTTCTTGCATAAAGAGTCATTTCCACAAAATATAATATCATCAACAAATATGGTTGAGATTAGTATGCCATTTTCATCATTCTTCATGTACATGTTGTTGTTCTCACTTGTCCTTATAAAACCAATCTTAATCAAATAAGAGTGCAATCTCTCATACCATGCTCTAGGTGCTTGTTTTAGACCATATAAAGCTTTGTTCAATTTACATACCTGATCTTTATCATTGTCTTCAAAAAATCCTTCAGGTTGTTCAATGAAAACTTCTTCTTCTAATATTCCATTCAGAAATGTAGATTTGACATCCATTTGATATACCTTGAAGTTTTTGAAAGCAGCATATGCCAACAATGTTCTTACTCCTTCAAGTCTAGCAACAGGTGCAAAAGTCTCACCATAATCAATTCCTTCTTCTTGGGCATAACCTTTGCAAACTAATCTTGCTTTGTTCCGAATGACCTCACCTTTTTCATTTAGCTTGTTTCTGAAGATCCACTTTGTACTGATTACATTTTTGTCCTTCGGTCTTGGGACCAGTGTCCATGTGTCATTCTTCTTGATTTGATCAATCTCTTCTATCATAGCATTTATCCAATCTTCACTGTTAAATGCCTCTTTCACTATTCTCGGTTCAAATTCAGATATCAAACATGTGTTCTGTCTTAGTTTGTTCCTTGTCATCACTGGATCATCCTTATCTCCTATAATCTGACTTGGTGCATGGTGTCTTCAGACATACTTGGCTAATACAGGCTCGGTAGGCTCTGTATGATCTTCTTCATCACTCGATAATTGGATATTTCCTTCATTTTCTCCAACAGTTATCTCGGTAGGACTTCTCAGTTGCACATAGACAAATTCATCATGGTCTTTCGGTTCTTTGGAATTCCCTTCATCAGTTCTTTCTGCAAATTCATCAATTTTCACATTTGCACTTTCTACTATTTTGTTAGATGATTTGATCAGACATTTAAGTGCTTTGCTTCTAGAAGAATATCCTAGAAATGTTCCTTCTTCACTTTTCTGATCAAACTTGCCATTTCTATCATCTTTATGAACATAGCATTTACTTCCAAAGATCTTAAAATAACTTACATTAGGTTTCTTGTCATACCATATTTCATAAGGTGTCTTCACAATACCTTTCTTCAATTGAACTCGGTTCAAGGTGTAAACAACTGTGCTTATTGCTTCTCTCCAAAATGTTTGTGGAACCTTCTTCTCAATCATCAGTGTTCTAGCACAATCCACAATAGATCTATTTCTTCTTTCAGCTATTCCATTCTGTTGTGGAGTTCTCGATGCAAATACTTGTCTTTTAATACCATGATAATTGCAAAATAGGTTGAACTCATCAGATGTGAACTCTCCTCCTCTATCTGATCTAAGACATTTCAGTTGTCTTCCTGTTTCATTTTCAACTCTAGCCTTGTACCACTTAAACATTTGAAAAGCTTCTGATTTTTCTTTTAAAAACATTACTCACATCATCCTTGAATAATCATCCACAAATAATATGAAATACTTATCACCATAATAACTTTGAACTTTCATAGGACCACAAAGATCAGTGTTCACAAGATCTAAAATTCCCTTAGAAGTGTAGGACTTACTTGTAAAGCTAGATCTTGTCATCTTACCCATCTGGCATCCTTGGCACATAGCATTCTCAGGTTTTTCAAGACTCGGTAGACCTCTTACTCAGTGCTTCTTACTTATCTTGATCAGATTATCAAAATTAACATGACAAAACCTTTTATGCCATAACCAGGTATTATCAATCTTTGCATGCAAACACTTATTGTGAGTTGAGTCAAGATGAAATGTATTACCTTTTGTTTGTGTCCCGGTAGCAGCTAACTTTCCATTCTTGTCATGAAATTTGACAATTCCTTTCTGAAATTCTATTCGGTAACCTGTGTTGTTTAGTTGTGCTACACTCAACAAATTATATTTCAAACCTTCAACCCAATAAACATCATTTCATCTTGCTTTATCAAGAAGTGTTATGGATCCTTTACCTCTCACTGGACATGGTGCATCATTACCAAATCTAAAATAGCCTCCATCATAATCTTCTAACATAACAAACTTGTGTTTATCTCCTGTCATATGATGTGAGCATCTACTATCTATAATCCAAGAATCATTAGTGTTTATGTGAGATATTAGGGCTTTTTCCTCATACCTTTCTTCATCTGATCCATCCTTGATAGCCACATAAACAACTTCCTCTATATCAGTCTCATCTGATTTATCATCTTCAGATTCCTCATCAGCAATTAAGCATGTCTTTCTATCTCTTCTTTTGAAGTCTTGGTGTCCTCTGTAATGATTATCTTTTTGTTTGTCATCTCGGTAATCTCTCTTTTTAGTGAAATCTTTGTCAGGACAGTTAGAAGCCATATGTCCAATCTTATCACAATTGAAACATTTCAAAGGTAGTTTTCCTTTATACTTACCTTTGCCTCTTGGTAACCTTTTGGCCAATAGTGCTTCAAACTCTTCTTGCTTTCTGATTTCTTCATATAGTTTGTGTACCTCCTCCATGTTCTTCTAAAATATTTCACTTGCTCCACTATGATCTCCTTTAGAGTACTTATACTTTCCTTCATTGTAATCATTAGATTCATTTAGATGAAAAGAACTAAATGCAGATTCAACTTTGTTTACCGATGACCCACTGTTATCAAAATTACTTAACTCAAATGCATGTAGCTTACCAGTAGTAGCATCCAAGGAAACTGGCATATTAGGTACAGACCTCAATTCATTGATTGTAGAGACTCGGATTGCATAGGTAGGTAGAAGGGTTCTTAACAACTTACTTGTCACATCCTTCTCTTCAATAGTTCCTCCTGCTCCTTTGATTTGATTTACAATCTCCTTTAGTCTTGTACTGTACTGGGTTATGTTCTCACCTTCATTCATCCTCATAGATTCAAGTTGTCCTCTTAAACTATCAACTTTTTCTCTTTGAACATGTTCATCTCCTCCATATACAGATATGAGCTTAGTCCACATTGCCTTTGCATCATTGCAACCTTCTAGATCATTAAACTCAGAATCGGTCAATGCAGATGTTATTTCAATCATTTCTTGAATGTGTTCTTGCTTTGCCTTTATCTCTTCCATAGTCAATGGATAGGTGCTCGGTGTAACAAAATCATTCTCTAGATAGTATATAGCATATTCTCCAACTCCTGATAGATGTAGCTTCATCCTTTTCTACCATGTAGAGAAACTTGACTTATTCAGCTTAGGTGCATCCCTCTTATACATCTTTGGATCTTTAACTCAAGTGCCTTTAAACTTTTCCTTTTGGAGTCCAAAGCTCTGATACCAATTGATAGTTCTGATACTTAATATAAGTACAGATCCAATAGCCAACAAGATGAGAGGGGGGGGGGGTGTGAATCATACAAACTTAATCATCCATAAAAACATCAGATTCAACCTCGGTAACACATATATCAGTCATATAACCAACAACTATCAAACATGCAAACTCAAAAGCATATGAACAATATAAACCTCATAACACCAGATTTAACATGGAAACCCAAATAGGGAAAAACCACTGTGGGATTTCGGACCCACTAAGAAATATACTCTTCTAGAGTATGCTCGGTTAAAAGAAAATCCTGTTAAAGATTACAAACACATTGCTAGATGTGACCCGGTTAAGGGATTTCCCTCAGATCTGTTAGGATCTTCACTTTGTTAGAAGTGACCTTGTCAAAGGATTTCAAACACTCAATTAGAATGTCACCTTGTTAGAGGATTTACATATAAGATTGTTAAGTCCACTCAGTTAAGAGATTTCCTGTCACTTTCACAAAATAACAGTAATACAATCTGTCTGCAACTTCACATCTAAAATGCTAAAGCATATTCCTATTTGTTCAATACAATCTAGACATAGAACTAATCTTGTCTATCTGCTGGGCATCAATACTCTGTTATTCTAATAGGTCTTCAAGCTTCTGTGCTCGGTAATCACTATGTAGCATCCCTGTGCATACACTTGCCTGTATGCATTGTTTATCAACAGTTTCCTATTTATAAACAATCTTCTAACCACTTAATCTCCTTGATCACATTTCCCATGATCAATCATAGCCATCAGATCTTCAATCTTGTCCAGGTTCATTGCATCTTTTGATCTGAAAACATTTTACCCCGCCTTGGTACTTTCATATTCACCTTGGAACTTGTGTTAGGGTAATGCAGTTCAATCTGAGTTGTAGATCTTCTTGCCGACTTTCCATTGCCTTAGATTCATTAACAAACTTCTTCCATGACTTACCAATCATTGATTCGCTCCAGCTCATCAACATCATTCATTAAATATCACATGTAAATATTTAATGCATTATGTTGTAGCTCGGTTACAACTCGGTGAATACTAAACTTCACTCGGTAGACATTCTGTCTTCATTAACCGACTACGATAACCTTAGGGTTTACCAACTAGGTTCCTTAGGGTTTACCGACTAGGTTCTTTGCCTGATAACATAGTATAGTATTAACCTTTACATTTTACAACATATGTATGATGTTAAAACAATCTAAAACATCAAGATCTCATCATTGTCTGACTCGGTAGAGTTGCCCATTGAATAACTTATCCCCTTATTCATCATATTCTTTCCTGTGTCTTTACCGACTTCTTTATAATCTTCATATCATACTTCTCAAGATATGGCAACATCATACTGAATTAGAAAATCAATTTCTTGACATCAATGACAAAATAATAATATAAAGATAGTAAAACATCTTTAATCAGTTATGTCCATAATCATCAACAACCTTCTCAATATCCTTATTAAAATGTCAACAATCTTTCATTGTCTGTTATAATGTAATATTGCCAATAGAGATGACAGGGAGAAGAACATAATTGAAAGGCTAGAATGAAAATTAGGGAAAGACTATCTCAATCCATAGTTGATAAATATCAAAAAGAGATATGTTTTTTTATAAAGAAGGATGAAATCTAGAATGAGGCAGTGGTTCCTAGGACAGTTTGGGTTACAAAGATGGTTTATGAGGCAGATGAAAACATAATAGAAACTTATGCAAAAGCTCTTCTAGAAGCCCCTAAAGAACCAATAGAAGAAGTATTTGGAAATGTAGAAACCATTAAAAGCAAAGTTCAATCACAGAAACAAATAGAGAAAACAAAAAAAATAATTAGAAAGGCAACTAGACAGGCAAAATAAATCAAGGAAGATATATTGAATAAAACTGGTATTAAGGAAAGTGAATTAGAAGGACTACAATTGGAAACACATCTTTCACCTGTTGGTACCTCCTCTGACAATGAAATACCGACTGAATTCAAAAGGGTAGTAAGAAAAAGAAAACCTTCACCGGTACCCGCTCCTACACCTAAGAGAACAAGACAGAAACAACAGGCAGTAAGGCCTTCGACAAAGAAAATGACACCCAGGAAGAAAAAGATAAAATAAGTTGTCCCTCCCTTAGAGAACCTTTTGAATGAAATAACTGAAGATGGTAACTTGTCAAATGTCAGCAAGTTGTTTAACACGTTCACTAATGAAGAAAAGGAAAGCATAGAAAATAGTGTTATTCTACACTTAGATATTTATAAGAAATTTTTGATAGAAGTTGTAGATGATCTACCTAGTGACTTGTACAAAATGTTAGATGCAAAAAGGTTAGCAATTGTTGAACTTGACAAAAAGATAAAGATAGAGAAATTACATGCAGTTCACCCAGTAAGATCAACAGAAGAGATTGATGAACTGATAAGTGAAGAAAATAGGATTGTATTTTCCATCGGTCACCAACATGTAGCATTAATGGCTAGCAGAGTAAATGAGATCACAGAAGAGACAACAAACAAATGGGATATCTTCTTTGTTGAGAAGGAAAAGCAAGAACTTAAACAACCAAAGACTTTTAAAGTCTATCAAAAAGAAAAAGATTAAGGTAAAGGCAAGGTAGGTGGTCCTCCGAGCATAAAAGTAACAGATAACTTGCCCCCACCTCCTTCTGATACTCCACCGGTAACAAATAATGTGGAGAGTATGGAAACTACACATGAGGATCCTAATCCTGATTCAAAGGTGTTGTATACCATGAATATTGACACACAAGAAGTCAAGATTTTGGTTGATAAGGAAACAACTAAGAAGAGAGATGTGGCAATTGAGCCACCAACAGAAAACATTATATTTGAGACAAATGTTGAGGATATAGTTGAAAACATTGAGATTGGGATTGAAAAACACTGAACAATCAACTGATCCCCTAGATACTGGAAAGACAAATACCATAGATGTACACATTGAAAAACCTACTGAGCAACTGACTACTGATAAATCCATTGAGATATCGGCAGTAGATAGTTCAGAGGTACTTACAGAAAAACTGGTAGAAAATACTAAGACACAATCAAAAAAACCAGCAATGGAAAACACAGAGAAACTGACATAGGTACATTCTGAGAAACATGAAGAGGAAAAGGTTCAGACAGAGACAGTCCCATCGGCAACAACTGAGAAACCCAAACCTTTGCTAGTAGAAATGCAAACTCAAACTGACCTACTAGAGGTCAACATAAGAAAAGAGGTTACTCACACCGGCGGATTGCAGATCGTTAAGGCAGTTGGACAATCTTCTGGTTCTTCCTTAATAGAATTCAGAACGACAAATATAATAGAGGTGTTATTGGATTCCATCAAGAAAATCACAGAGTGTAATGCACAGGCATATAATGCTATTGATGACACAATTCCTTTATTGAAACTGATTGCACCCAAGTGCAATGTGGAAAATAAAGATTCTTTGAATCAATTAGACACATTTTCTAAGTACATCACCGACAATATTTTGACAGTTGATTAGATTAATGAGGAGACATTCAGTAAGAAAATGAACAAGGAAAAATAAAAATTCTTTGAAGAGACAATAAAGAAGTGCATGGAACACATTGACACCCTCCTACTGGCACTAAACAAAACTTCAACAGAATTTAAGGAATTGTACAGAGACACCTGCAAGACTGATCTTTTGACAGTGGATATTGACAAGGAAATCGGCATAGCACAAAAAGAAATAAATGATATAGATGAAAATCTCATTGGTTCATCAGAACCTATATCAGTTATAGAACAAGAGATAGCTGGATTTGAGGAGAAACTTGAGAAATTGGAGAAGAAAAGGGAAAGTATAAAACACAAGGCTAAGGAACTCAAATGCAGACTTGGTCTGAAACTAGACATCCTCGTCTCTTTGAGAAAAGAGATATCAGAGGCACTTGTTCCATGACTTAAGACATCGGAAGAGAAAATGCACATACTCACCGGTACCATCCAAAGGACAGAAGCAACATTGAAGGATAGTGAGAGGTTCACTAACAACTTGAATTTTGTATTAGTGGATCTATATCAGATTGTAACCCACCAGTTACAGGGATCCCAACAAGAACTACACTCAATTGACATTAATTGACAATGTTTATCATTGATGCCAAAGGGGGAGTAGTAGAATGAGAAAAATGATTGATAAAAGAGATCATCTGCTCAGAGGGAGCACACAATTTTGGAGCACACAATTTTGACTTTTTCTCATGAGTGTTGCCATCAATGCCAAAGGGGGAGATTGTTGGAAAATGCACACTCCAATGAGAAATTGTAGGTGATTGAAGGTATTTTCATTGATGGCAACCTTACAATCCTATGGCACTGGCAGGCACAGACACCGGTAGCGGCAAAGATGATTACCGGCACCCCAGCCGAGAGGATTTTATTTATTAAATTTTGTATTTAATTGTAAAATCTTTTTGTAAGCCGACAAGGTGAATTTTAATAGGACTCATATGTAAGTATGAGATCTTGTAGGATCATTTGTTTAAGTAAGTAATGTAATAGGTAGATGCAAACATGCAAATAATAAGGCAAATTTTGGAATAAGGTTTATGGAAGTTGTATGAGCTTAAACCGGTACTGAACCTGGCATAGCAGATGCTGAACCGAAGCAGTACATGATATTGGATTTGCATAATCCATTTTTGTAAGTCAGTGAGACTTCCCTTTTGTAATTAAGCAGTGAGCTTTAGGCAGTTGGCCTTCCTGCATGTGCAGGCCCCTATTGTAAGTAATATTCATTTATTTGCTAGTGAGTGAATATTGTGGGTCACAAATCCCACTGAGGTTTTTCCCACACCGGGTTTCCTCATTAAAAATATTATGTTATGGTGTGCTTTCTATGTTGTGGTTATTGATCTTATTTACTGCATTATTTCTGGTTTATCGGTACACTGTTTTGGAATGCAATTTGTTAAATAAGTTTAGAAAATCTGTTAAGATACTGATTCACCCTCCCTCTCAGTATCTTTGGGAATCCTAACATCTTCATCCCCTTCTCACTCATGTGCCCAAGCCTATTGTGTCATAATGTTGTATCTTCCTTTGGAAGCTTTAGAAATAGAAAAATCAAAATTACCAGTACATAAATATAATGTGCAATATGTTGGCATTGATGTCAACCTACCATTGATGACAACTTATCATACTTTTATATGTTGGCAATATGTGTTAGATACTTGGTTAGTCCCAAAGACATTGAGAAGGGGGAATTAGTATCTAACCAGTGGATGAAAGATTTAAAATTATTTGCAACTTTACAACCCAAATTAATATACCAGAAAGCAAATAATAATGCAGTAAAGAGAAACAAAAGAATGAGCATCAATGTACACCATAACACAGATATTTTTGGTGAGGAAACCCGGTAAGGGAAAAACCTCGCTGGGATTTGTGACCCACAATATTTACTCACTGGCCAATATGAATAAATATTACTTAGTACAATAGGGCCCTGCACATGCAAGAAGGCCAACTGCCTAGAGCTCACTACTCAACAACAAAAATGGAGTCTCACTGACTACACAATTTGGATGGTTAAATCCAATAACAATGTACTGCTCAAAATAACATCTGCAATACTGGATTCAGTATCGGTTTAAGCTCTGTCTGATACCTCTACTAAAACCTTGCTTCACTCTTCTCTGCTTCTTATTATCTCTCAAGATAAATACATCAAAATGCATATACAATTATTCGCTATCATAACCTATCACATATTACTGCTTCCTTACATTACATATCATATATTTAAATGACCTACAAGATCTCATACATATATGAGTCTTTACAATACATCATGTCGGTCATACAAATATAATTTTACATTACAATACATTTCACATAAACAATATTATTTCCAAGTTGGCTTGGACTGCCGGTATAATTTGTTGCCGGTGTAATTGGATGTCGGTGTGAATAAACCTTGTAGTGACTGTCGGTGTCAGTAGGTGAAGTCTGTTTCTAGTAGAACCTTTGAACCTCGTTACTAGTTGTTTGCCATCAATGACAACATCAACCATTCTCATATGAGTGTATAATGCCAACAATATGTGTTGTCATTGATGTCAACTTGATGTTTGACATTGACAATATAGTGATTGTTTGGATAGAGAATTGTTGCAGTTGTTGAGGATGTGGTGATGGAGTTGTGTGCTCATGTTTTTTAGTGTATAAGGAGATTGTTGACAACTGATTGTCAATTATTGTCATTGTGTTCTGCATGACTGATATGAAGAGATTGATATAAATAATAGATGAATATTGCTTGCAAATGGTCTATGGAATTCCACCTTGGTGTTTGATTTCTTCATTGAGTATGTTGTGTTGATACAATTGATGATCTTGATAATGTGGCTAATGGAAAAGATAGCATGATGAGAATTAGATAGCTTGAGATATTAAGATAAGGGTTATATGCATGAAAATAAATGGAGATGCTATGTTAAGGGAGAAGTTGATATGTCTAGGATATTTTTCTCCTTGCAAGTTTGATAAAGCAAGTTGTTGCAGAAGTATGTATTGATGTGTGTCCAAAAGAAGGCTTTGTATTCCTTTGAATTTGCTGATATGGTATTTCAAACTTGGATATAATGTTTATGCTCTATGTACATTGCACTCCTATCATTTTATGTTCTTGATGTTACAACTAATATGGTTGGTGAAAGTAGTTTGCTAACAGTCTAGCTGTCTATAAGAAATGGTATGAAAAATGCTCTGTATTTCTTCACATTGATGTTTTAGGTGTTGTTTCTTAGAGGACATGTTTATAACATATGTGGTGTATCTCAGTCCTTCTTTTAGAAGATGGCGTTGTCTCTAGGTAGTGATGATGGTGTTTTATGTTTGACTGGCTCTCTAGAATGAATTGTATAGTGTCAGTTGTGTTGTGCTAGTATGATCTTGATATAGAAAGAAGAAATAAGGATTTGAGAATAGTTGTCACCGAGATTGCACCCATGTATTCTTAGCTGAAAGATTAGATATATTGTGAAACATGGGAAGATTTTCAGGCTTGCGGGTTGCCTATGGTGGAAATCAACCTCCAGAGTGAGTTGGTTCTCTTTGATGAAACCTCCAACAAACTTGACTTTCAAGAAAAGGGATAGGGAAAGTTGCTTGAATGGAAACCTATCCTAAGAGGTGATGCAACAAGACTTTGAGAAGTCTAGTCAGCTATATTGAATCACAATACATCTCAACAAAAGAAATCTTATTCATCACAACTCAACTAAGCATGCAACACATCAATATTTCATAGAAAAATGCTAATATTAGAGCTTGCTTGAAGGGAAAAAAAAGTATTCTCACAACTTCAAAGTACCAATACTAGCCAAACACAATCTATAACCTATTGTAGTGTCCACCCTTGATTTGACTTATTTTGACTAGAATTGACTTTCATATTATGCTTGATAGACTTATCTAGACTATATTTTGATGATTTGGATGATGATTACTCATATGCTTCAGTGACTTATGATTTATGTTAGACAATATTGGACATATGATATTTTGATTATCTATATGGATGTTGGTACTATCATGATTGATCATGTGATTTGATGACATATGTACTCGATGGATTTTATATTCTCACTATGTGATGAATTATTAATAGATGAGATTTATCATGGTTTTGATGATGATTATGATTATGCTAACCCTACTTCATGATTACATATGATGAGATGTTTATGAGATGTGTTTGACTATTGTTTGACTATCTTCGTGATAGAGACGATTCCACATCACTCATTGCGAGCGGGATGTGTCGTCGCGATTCTCTATCACTTGCTTGTTCTATATATGTATATGTATATGTGGTATTGTCATTTTGTGGTTGCAAGATTTTGTAGGTACCAGACATCAACTCCACCTAGATTCACAGGTCTGAGCGTGTCTTTAGTTCCAATGGCTTATGTGGTTCGGAGATGGCATGAGTTTCCCCTCACATACTCTAGGTGTAAGTTGTTCACTGTGAGTAGTCAGTGTCTTGGCATAATTTGCCATGTTAGTTAGTAAGCTTGGTCTTTTGGTATTGTGAGTTCAGTTTATGCTGGTTGATTTACTTGACTATGTTAGAGTAATTATGTGGCTCTTGATGTGTAGTTCTATATTTGGTAATGTTCATTTTAGTGTATTTAATTTATAAGTTTTGAACATTTAATTATTTGATATTTATATTTATTTGATAATTAATGTTTATTGATTTTATGATTATTTAATAATTGATGAGCTTTATTGCTGTTTAATATTTATTTAATATTTGTGATTTAATCTTTAATGGTATTTGATTATTTATTTCACTTTCTATGGTTTAATATTTATTTGATATCTTATATTCGTTTGGTTCTTTAATTTATTTTATTAGCTTTTGGTTTATTTGATTTTAATCCCCATTTGGATTATTTATTTATAGCTTATATTTATTTAATAGTTTGACTTTTATTCCTAAGTGGGGTGTATGAACACATTAAATTAAATAAAGAAATAAAACATTCTCACTTCGCTAGGTAAGTATATTTTATTTACTTTACCTACCCTTCACTCTCATTGGTCGAATTCAAAATGGGTGAATAAATTATATTATATGGTGGGTTGGTAAAATATACTCCAAAATGGAATATTTTGATTGGCCGAAATTGAGGCTAGGGTTTTGGATTATTGTTGCTTTTTATTTTCTTTCCTGTGAGGTTTTTCGGGTTGGTTGGCTCTTCTCTAGAAATTTTTTCAGCAAGCTTCTTCTTGGCTTTGGATTTCTTCTCTCTTGGTTTTGGCTGGAGCTTGGATTGGATTTAGTTTGGCTTGTTGTGATGTTATTCTTTATTTGATGGCAACATTTGATGGCTTGATATGCCTTTGTTTATTGCTAGCCAAGAGGCTCATTTTGCTATATTGATGTTGTATATGTTGTTGTAGCCTTGTTTATGTTGTAAAAGTATGTGTGGAGGTTGTTGTCTGCATTGTGTATTATTTTCATGTAATTATGTTGGTAGAGCCTCTTGTGATTTATTGTTGGGCCATGTTAGGAGGAGTGGGCTTCCTTGTGATGACCGGGGTCATGAGAGATAGGCTTGCATGAGGTTCCTTGTAAGGATGAATGAAGTCTAGACCACTAGGGCACATTGGAGTTTTCCATGATTTGTAAATAAGTGATAACCTAATAATTGATGGGTTGGGTAGTTAGATTAACTAATAAGATGATAAATTGATTTGTGCCTCATGACTTAGTCCTAGGGAGGATGTTTTAGGACAAGCATGAGAAGGCCATGAAGATGGTAAGCTAATCTCCCTTAGTCTCTCATAGGTTGAGATGGCTCCACATGTCCATCAAGCTAGTGCCTTGTGTTATTATATTATTATGTTATAAGGATGACATGTGATGACACTCCACTCCTACATGTGTTTCCCCTTTATGATTTATGATTATGCTTATTGGATGCATTTATGTCTTGATGAGTTTTATGTCTCTGGGAGATCATTCTTGTTGTATGTGTGAGTTCTTTCTTGAGAGTCCTTGTGTGGTTAGTCTCCTTGGTTAGAGGTGCCAACTTAGGTTTAGAGTATGTGTTGGGACCTTGTGTCATCTCCTAGCATGGGGGGTGGTTCCTTTGGTTCCACATGGTCAGGAGGTTGGTGCTTTTTAGCCATTGGGATGTTCTCTTGGATTCTTCTTCATGATGTACTATGGATGTACCTTGTACCTTGTAGCAGATTTATGTAATGGATAAGATGGAATGCATGTAATGTAATATCTTTGTATATAGTTGATGTATTCTTGTAGTAGAAAGAGCTATGCTCATGATGTATTTAATGTATTCGTATTTGTAAGATGAATTGTAGTTGGATATTGGAATTTAGAGATATTATATTTGTACTATTGTAGAGATGTGATTTTATGAATCA